>NW_012114252.1:774310-997568 GCF_000951035.1 Colobus angolensis palliatus | reverse complement strand
GTGTACTCCACCCTGTGAGGTGTGGGGTGTCAGACTGCCCCTAGTGGGGGATGTCTCCCAGTTAGGCTACTCAGGGGTCAGGGACCCACTTGAGCAGGCAGTCTGTCCCTTCTCAGATCTCAACCTCCGTGTTGGGAGATCCACTGCTCTCTTCAAAGTTGTCAGATAGAGTCTTTCACGTGAGTCTTTCACGTATTTTACTGTGAGTCTTTCACGTATTTTACTGTGAGTAAAAATTTTGGTTGGCCCCTGCTTCATTCTTTTTGCTCCTCTGAATGATTTCCAATGACTTGTCTTTGAGTTCACTGATCTTTTCTTTGGCTTCATCTAGTCTGTTATTGAACCTCTCTAGTGAATTTTGTATTTGTCAGCTCTATGATTTCTGTTCGGTACATTTACATACTTTCTGTTGAAATCCTCACTTTGTTCATTCATCGTTCTTTTGACCTTAGTGAGCATGTTTGTTTTGAATTCCCTGTCAAGTTAATTCGCTACCTTCCTTTCATTAGGGTTAGTTTATGTAGATTATTGTGTTCTCAGGTTTAGAACATTGTAGCCTGATATTTATTTTCCTTAATTCTATGTGTTGGTATCTGTGCATTAGACAAAGCAAGCACCTTTCTCAGTCTTCACAGACTGGTCTTGTATAGAAGACCCCCACCAATCAGCCTCACACAAGATTCTGGGGGCCTTACCAGCTCTTTGCTTCTACACAGAGAAGCAGGCAGCTGTGTGTTTTTTTTTTTTTTCTTTTTTTTTTTGTCCTCTGTTCTATGCTGAGCTGAACATAGGATCTATGGCATCTAACAGTCCACAGTGCCATCTCAGTTCTCTACAGGTCACCAGACTGTGCCAGACTCATCAGAGTCCCAAGACTAGCAAGTCAGATCCCTGTCCTTTGACACATGTATTAACTCCTCCCTACCCCTGGGAGAATCTGGGAGCTAGGGCTGTGTCTAGTCCACATTTTATGGCACCATGTCAGACGGGAAGTAAAGTCTCTGGGAAGTGGGTATCCTGAATCTCCCTACCAGCTTCTGTAAGTGTGGTTTTGTGTTTCCCTGGGGTGCAGGAGTCTTTTAATGAGTTTTTAGATTTATCACAGAACAAATTTGTCAGTAAATTTCTGCAGAATCAGGGTGTTCCTGGGAGTAAGGAGAGTTTAGGACTTTCAGGTCTGTTCTCTTGCTTTTATTAGTTTTTTTTTTTTTTTCCCCAGCTCTTCCCTTTGAAAAATATACCCCAAGTTATTTGAAGGCTTTTGCTACATTTTACCACTTATTACACAAATTTATTTATAGATACAAGTCATCAAAATCTGTTTCTTTATTGAAGATTCATAAATGTCCTAGTAAGGACTCAGGAACAACATGGGCGAAGAGCATGGTGAAATAGTCTTGGATAAAGTAGGCCTGATGTTACTGTTTGATTTCACAGCTACACAAAATACTCTGGGCACATAATGTCTTCATACAGGTAAACCCTAGAACTGAAAATCTTTAGCTATAATTAATTAATATTACCATAGCAATTACAGAGAATTTTAAACCTTGGTGTTAGCGATGTCCACAATATTTTTGCAAAGGGTTATTCCCTAATGAAAAACCACTAAAATACTCCTCTTGAAGACACTATGTTTTTAAGTGAGTAACCCCTAGAAAAATGTAAAAATAACACAGGGTTACAAAAACTCATGAATGCCCTGGTGCAACAACCTTATGGGAAATATTAGAGAAGACCTAGGAAATCTAGCAGAATGAGTAGCACCCCTGACTAGCCAGCTTTGTCCCTAGTAAACTTTATTATCCACATAATTTTTTCACTTTTTTTGAGATGGATCTTACTCTGTCACCCAGGCTGGAGTGCGGTGGCACAATCTCGGCTCACTGCAACCTCCACCTCCAAGGCTCAAGCAATTCTCCTGGCTTAGCCTCCCAAGTAGCTGGGATTATAAGCACTTGCCACCATGTCTGGCTAATTTTTTTGTATTTTTAGTAGGGATGGGGTTTCAGTGTTGGCCAACCTGGTCTCAAAATCCTGACCTCAAATGATTTGCCCACTTTGGCCCCCCAAAGTGCTGGGATTACAGGTGTGAGCCATGAGCCTGGCCTTTTTATCCACATAGTTTTTTGGCCTAGATGTTTTACTAAATGTATTTAGACAAAGAGGCTATAACAGAGGCTGATAGATATTAATGGTTAGTGGCTATCCAATAGTGAGTTCTGAAAAATACTCTAACCTCAAATTAGAATTCACGAAAACTATTGACATGACATTGACACAGGATATCTCGGTTCCTTTGCTGGACTTGCATCAGGGCACCCTGTTTGCTTGGCCTGCCATGTTCAACCCCTTGGAGGGAGCATGTGAGTCAGGAGGTGTAGGATCCGGCCAGCTGCTTCATGTACCAGCAGGTTCAAGCTCCATGTGGAGCCTACAGTGGTGTCCAGGTGGGGATGCCCATAACCCTGAAGCCCCAAAGGGGATGGTACAGTCCTCTCTTAGTTCTGCCATCTGCGAATGGCTGTGTGTTAGCAGCTCAGTTGGCCCCTTGCCTCGTCATGTGGAGATGACACTCTTTGCTGGTGAGGGCAAAGGGCCAGTGGGGCAGCCTTTCTGGGTACCTGCACTTGGTGAGTCTCCAGATCTTTTTGGGTGCTCAAGAAGAATGAGGTCATGCAGACAATGGAAGGATGATGAAGGCAGAGAATTTTATTAAGTGATGAAAACAGCTCTCAGCGGAGAGGGGAGCTTGAGAGGAAATGGGAAGGGCAGATAATCTTCCCCAAAGTCAGGTGAGGTTGTATCTTCCAAAGTTTGGCCTCTTCTTCCCCAAATTCTGGCCATCTCTTCCCCAAAGTCCAGCTGTCTCCACCTTTACCGACTGAGTCTGAGGTATTTACAGGCACAGGATGGGAAGTGCATGCTGATTAGTTTGTGAGTAGGGACGATAGGTTAAAGTGAAGACGCCACTCAAATGTGGGCACAATAGTGTAGAAAACCAATCAGGAAAGAGTAGGTATATGTGAAATAGGTGAAGGGTTGGGATCAATCACAGGACAGTGTGTCAAATGGGAAGACATGTTCTCAGTATAGTCTGAGGATTTAACTTGTAGCTTGGCTCTCAGGCTTTAAACTGTTTTCAGCTTGGAGGCAGAATTTTACCAGGTACCTGCCCCTATCTGTCTAGGCATTTGGCTGTCTCCTGTCACTATTGATATGAGCAAGCATGTTCTAGGGCTGTTCAGAGTAGAGTCTAAGAGTAATTCAATAATAAAAGTTTTATAGGCCAATTTAGTACTGCTCCATTATTGTGCAAGTGTTTCAGATTTATTAAAGAACAGGTTTCAGCAATAAGAATGCAGATTCCCTTTTCATAAATTAATCAATTTGCGTGCCATGGAAATGAATTATAATAAAATGATTAGAATACTTTGGTACCACAAAGAAGAGGAGTAAGATATGATGCTAAGTGGGTAAAGTAATAGCTAAAAGGTTGACTTCCCTCAACTCAGGCTAGGGTAAGTTATCTCAGTTAAGATGGAAAAAAGTGAATATAAGCGTAATGGATTGATCTTGAGTTGGGGTAACGATTAAAGGAAAAAGAAAACAACAGAATACTCTGGGCCAAAGATTTAAGACATTCTCTCAACAATTAAATTTTGCCAAATTACAACATAAATAATCACTAATGGGGTGCTATACCAATTAGTAACCTACAGTTCATCTTACTAATGGAGTGCTGTACTAATTTGTAACTTCAAAAACAGAGCAAATAATTGATGTTTTCCACTGAATAGCAAGACCTGGTTTTGAGAACATTACATAATCAATTTAATTTCATTAGAATAAAAATGGTAATAAAACTGATCTGGATCTAGTTTGTCTGGTATCAGATGGCATAAGAACTCAAACCTCAATTGAAGACGTATTTCAAGTGTCAGATTACCTAGCCGAATTTAGAAGTTCTTCAAATTAGAATATATAGATGACTTGTCCTTGGAATGCTGTTGTCAGAATGCAGGAAGTAGTATAACATCATTTAATCATTTCCTCTTATATTAAGGCTTAAGTAATCCGGAACAAAATGCCATTGCTAATTTGCAACTTGTAGCTAATTTGCTAATAGGGAATGTATACCACATTTTTTATACCTCTAATGACACTAGAAATAATGCCACTCACATTTCAACTTGTTCTTTGAAATTTGAAAAGGAAAGCAGAGAGGAAATAAAATAAAGAATTTTAACTGCCCGTTAATCACTTGAGGATATGGACAGGAGATTTGTGAGGCACTGAAGAAATTGTAGGGGAAAATTCTAGGAATTCAACCAGTGAAGGATGCTGAGTCAAACAACCTCTGGAGCTCTTAACTAGCAAAATGCTTTGTAACACCTCATTCTTTAGAAGTTAGATATTTTTCTAAATGTTTTCAAGTAACTCTAGGGAACAAATTGTATAATAAATAGCACTAGCCGTAGATGTACTTATTTTTGATTATCAAACATTTTAATTACTTGTATTAAAAGATTTATCAGGAATTCATCTTATGTAGATACTGATGAACTGGTTTTTTGTTCAATATTTCATAACTTTTTTTATTTAAAAGAAATTGCACAGAAAATATATGTAAATGTTCATGGTGTGTGCATTTGTTTACATACATATGTACATACATACCTAATTCCATCTTGCTAGCTGTGAAAAATCATAAAATAGTATATATTTCTGAGTCTTCTAAAATATAAACTTTTTCTTTCCCCACAGGGTGTAGCTATTGTAAACACGCTTTGTTATTTCTTGCTGTAATTGAAAAATACACAACAGAGACTTGCACTTTATTTATATAGTAACAATACAGAACAATGTTTCAAATTCATAGGGAAACGGTAAATGGTATGCCTAATAAAGTAGTTAAAAGTATCTATGTTTAATACTTATGTGATTATGGCAGAATTTTTGTGTTCAAATTGCTTTTTGTAGAATAATCTTACTTCATATTAAACCTTTGGATAACTGGCACAGCAAGGTAAGTAAAATCTGACAAGTCCAAGACTTTCAAACTAGATTACTAGTAGTTAGATTCTAAAGAAAGAAGGTGGCAGACAAAATAATAAATTAATGACCCAAATTTTAAAGATGCTTTGTCTTTAAAAATAGTGTGAACCACATTTTTATTCAGTATAGTAATGGAATCACTAGCCGGAGAAATTCGACAAGATCAAGAAATAAAGGGCATTCAAATTGGAAAGCAAGATATCTAATTGTCCTCGTTTACAAATGACATCATCTTATATTTACAAAAGAAAAAACCTAAATATTCCACCAAAAAACTGTTAGAATCAATAAACAAATTCAGTAAATTTTCATGATACAAAGTCAACATATAAAAACTAATTTGAACAGCAAATTGCTGTTTGCCAATAGAAAACAATTTGAAAAAGAATTCAAGAAAGCAATTCCATTTTCAATAATTACAAAAATACTTAGGGTTTATGTAACTAAAAAAGTAAAAAGTCTTTACAATGAAAATAATAAAACACTGATCAAAGTTATTGAAAAGGGCTCAGAGAAATAAAAAGATATTCCATGTTTATGGATCAGAAGAATTAATATTGTTAAAATATTAATATACCTAAAGCAATCTACAAATTCAACGTAATCCCTATTAAAATGCCAAATGACATACTTCACAGAACCAGAAACTTTCATAGGCTATTCCATGATCTTTTTATGATTCATATGGAATCACAGAAGTCTTCACATAACCAAAGCTATCTTGAACATAAAGAACAGAGCTAGAGGAATCTCACTCCAT
This sequence comes from Colobus angolensis palliatus, assembly GCF_000951035.1. NCBI lineage: Eukaryota > Metazoa > Chordata > Mammalia > Primates > Cercopithecidae > Colobus > Colobus angolensis. The sequence goes on along the minus strand of NW_012114252.1, from coordinate 991,750 downwards.
GACTTCCAAGGAAGCCTTTTCCTTGGTGGTAATGTCAATTAATACAGTAACTATGGAGAACAGTATGGAGGTTCTTAAAAAAACTAAAAATAGAACTACCATATGATCCAGCAAGCCCACTGCTGAATATACATGCAAAAGGACAGAAATCAGTGTATCGAAGAGAGATGTGCACTCCATGTTTTTGCAGCACCATTCACAGTAGCTAAGATATAGAATCAAGATGTCTGTTGATAAATTAATGCACAAATAAAATGTAAGATAGGTATATATGTGTATCTTTCTAAATTTTTGTATCTGAATAATATTCCATTGTGTATGCATCATATATTATATATTATATTCCATTGTGTATATGTGTCTATTATACATTATGATATATAATGTATAACATATATCTAATATATATCACATATGAGATATGTGTCTTATACATTATGATATATAATGCATAAAATATATCTAATATATACATATACAATATATAATTATAATATATAATATATAACTATATATTATATAACTATATTATATAATATATAATACATACACACACAATGGAATATTATTGCAATGGAATATTATTCAGCTATACAAAAGAATGAAAATCTGTCATTTGCACCAACACGACTGGAACTGGAGGATGTTATGTTAAGCCAAGTAAGCCAGACACAGAAAAATAAACATTGCATGTTCTCACAAATATGTGGGAGATTAAAAAATTTATCTCATGGAAGTAGTGAGTACAATGGCAGTTACCAGATGCTGGGAATGATAGGAGTGAAGGGGAGATGAAGGCAGATTGGTTAATGGGTACAAAAATACAATTAGCAAGAAGGGATAAGTACTAACATTTTATAGAACAGAAGAGTGACTATAGTTAACACGAATTTATAATAGATTTCAAAATAGCTAGAAGAGAAGATTTGGAATGTTCCCAACAAAAGTAAATAATAAGTGTTTGACATGATGAACAACCCAATTATCCTGATTTGATCATCATATATTAAATCCATGTACAAAATATTACATGTACCTCATAAATGTGTACAACTATTATGTATTAAAAAAGCAATAAACATAATGTGAACCAACATCATCAATAATTCTGTTCAGGTAGAAAGAAATGTGTATTACATTGGTCTGTGCTGCCATAGAACTTAGAACTGTGCCTACCCAGTGAATTTGCTCATAATTGACTGAGAGTCCTGTTCCATCCTATTTCTCACTTATCTGCCAGCAGTCAACATAAAAAGATATCTTTCAGCTTCCAAACTTGAGCAGTTATCTTAAGCTACTACAATCTGCATTAAAAACCAAACCAAACAGACAATCTTTTTTCAGAAAGAGCTCATTCAGGGACTTCTGGAATAAACTTGGAGTGATCCTCCCACATTCATTGGAGAAAAATCTGTTTATGCTGGCTGCTTCATTTTCATCTAAAAAAGATGTGAGCTGGGCACAGTGGCTTACGACTGTAATCCCAGCATTTTGAGAAGCCAAGGCGGGTGGATCACTTTAGGTCAGGAGTTCGAGACCAGCCTGGACAATATGACGAAGCCCTGGCTCTAATAAAAAATATAGAAATTAGCCCGGCGTCATGGCAGGCCTGTAATCCCAGCTACTCTGGAGTCTGAGGCATGAGAATCGCTTGATCCCAGGAGGCAGAGGTTGCAGTGAGTTGAGATCATGCCACTACACTCCAGCCTGAGTGACAGAGGGACACTCTGTCTCAAAAAACAAAAACCAACCAACCAAACAAAACACTGCTGAACCATAGTATAAAGTTTAGGTTCTGTACTAGAGTTGATTATAGGCTATTTTGAGAATAAAGTGGAAGAACAAATAACTATCTTTGATAATTATAGAAGATTTTGTATAAGTGATACAAATTTTTGTAACAGAATTTACATTCAATTTGAATTATTTCATGCATATAAATAATAGTTTTATGAAAATGGTGAGTCAATGGGAATTTGATGCAAGACAAACAACAACAAAAGATGGGTAGTTATTAGATAAGTATGTGCTTAATGTTTTGTCATAATCTGTCGACAGTGAGTGGAATGAAAACAGCATAGATCTTGACAGAAGTTATCTTTTCTAATATTTGGCTAAAATGAGGGCCAATTGACTATAGTCAATTTGACAGACTAAATAGCTGGCTGAAATGTAGTGTATAGAAGTTTCATCTGCCTAATTACTAACAAAAATATATAATTCAGTGTGTATATGTATATGTATGTATACCTATATACTTAATTTCTAACAAGAAGAAATTTGAAATTTGGTGGCATATATATATATGTGTGTGTATATCTCTCTCTATATATAAACACCTTAGCTAAGGTGTTTAATTTTGTTTGTATTCTTTGCATGAATTTATAGGTTATTTTTACTCAGTATTGAAAGGACTGTTAAAAGTGTCATTCATTTTAGCCACAGACCAGCACCAGTTGCAAAGCACATGTCAAATGATCATGAAATTACAAAGATGCATATTTAGTGTATCTGCTAATAAACAATCTAATTTTACCCAACTTACACTTGTGTAAAGAATTTTAGATCCAGAATGATGAGAAATACAAAGCTCCATTTCTTATGAACAGCAAAGTGCTATGACTTTCTCATGTAATTTGAAATTAGCTTATGGGAAAAAATTAACAATGCTGATTCTTTGGGTCCAGGAATACATGTTCAAGAAAACTGGTTTTACACAGATAACACCCTGTATAAGCATAACCAGAGAATAAGTTGAGATAATTTAAAAACAATCTTTGGCTACCAATTCATGGTGTGTTTTTTTTTTGTTTGTTTTAGAAAACAAAATTATGCTTTAGGATAGTTTTCAATATTTAAATATTTGTTACAAAGCAGTGACAACATGATGCTGGAAGAGCCACAGAAGCTGCCCTTTCTATAACTAAGTTGCACACCTTTTTATGAAAATAAGGGGGCTGGGAGCGGTGACTCATGCCTGTAATCCCAGCACTTTGGGAGGCCGAGGCGGGTGGATCACAAGGTCAGGAGATCGAAACCACCCTGGCTAACACAGTGAAATCCTGTCTCTACTAAAAATACAAAAAATTACCTGGGTGTGGTGGCGGGTGCCTGTAGTCCCAAGCTGAGGCCAGAGAATGGCGTGAACCCGGGAGGCAGAGCTTGCAGTGAGCTGAGAGTGCACCACTGCACTCCAGCCTGGGTGACAGAGTGAGACTCCGTCTCAAAAAAAAAAAAAAAAGGAAGAGAAGAGGTAAAAAACATTTTAACTTTAACTTCTTAAATCATTTTGAGAAGACAAAAATAGATTTTAAAGAGACCGTGATTATTTATGTGCTGCTTTCCCTAAACTGCTAAAATATGGTAGGAACACTGACTATTATTGGTCATATTATTGGGAGTAGTAATAAGTAATATTTAATGAAACATACATACTATGCTATATTTGTCCTTGGACTAGATATTATTAAGTATTCTCTCTCTGTTTTATTTGGTTTCCTTAATATTTTTTGGTTATTAAAATAACTTCCCTGATAAAATTCATGCAAGTCTTTTGTTTTATAAGCTTTGATATGTTAAAATACTATTTTGAAATACTTATTTTAATATTTACATACTATTGGCACTGTTTAGAAATGGAATTGAGTTCTATATGTCATTTTAAAAATCAAACAATCTTGCTCTACTTATTAATTAGACTCCTTTGTGTTTTTCATGTTGACAGGCATATCAGCTGCATAGTATTTTTGTGTCTTTCTTTCTAACTTAGGTCTTTGATTTCCTTATTCAGCTGTCAAGGCTGGAAGGAGTATAGGAGACGTTGTCTTATACCTGACTTTAAGGGAGAATACTTTCAAACTTTATTATGACATTAAAGAATTTACCTTCTATCCTGATTATGCTAATGGATGTTTTAAAAATATAAATCAACATTTAATTTTATCATTTTTCTATATAATTTTAAATTATTAAATACCACTTTTTAATTAATCTTTTAATACGTTGTATTAGCCCATTTTCACAGTGCCGTATGGAAACACCCAAGACTTAGATGTTTAATTGACTGACGGCTCTGTATGACTGGTGAGGCCTCAGGAAACTTACAATCATGGTGGAAGGGGAAGCGGGCACATCTTACATGGTGGCAGGCAAGAGAGTGTATAAAAGAGGAACTGTCAAATACTTATAAAATCATCAGCTCTCATGAGAACTCACTCACTATCATAAGAACAGCATGGGCGAAACCACCCCCATGGTCCAATCACCTCCCACCAGGTTCCTCTCTCAACATGTGGGGATTATGGGGATTACAATTTGAGATGAGATTTGGGTAGTGACACAGAGCCAGACCATATCACATGGTAAGCTACATTCATTAATTTTTTCATATAAACTCAAAATATTATTGCTGGAATAAATGTAATTGGTAAAACAGTACAATTTACAATAGCTCCAAAACATAAAATACTTAGGGATAAATCTAACATGTGCAGGATCTGTATGCTGAAATCACTGTTGGAAGAAATCAAAAGGGTCATAAATTGGGAGACTCAATATAGTTCATATGCTAATTCTCCCCAAATTGATCTACAGATATAACAAAACCTAATCAAAACACAAGCAGTAAGTTTTGTAGATATAGATAAGCTGACTTTAAGATTTACATGAAAAGGTAAAAGGATTAGAATAATCAGGAGTTTTGAAAAAGAAAAATGTAGCTGAAAGAATTACACTAACCAATTATGAGATTTGCTATAAAGATACATTAATCAAGACAATACGGTGTTAGTGAAAGGATAGACCCATAAATCAATGGAACATAATAGAGGGTCCAGAAATAAATCCACACAAATATGGTTGATTGATTTTTAAAAGTTCCAAGTATTCTGAAAGGTGAAAGACAGTCATTGCTACAAATGTGCCAGAACAAACAAAAAAAGCCATTCTTGACTTACACAATACTCTATGATGTTAATCAAAGGGTTGGGGACCTAATGTACAAAATGGAAATTGTAGTTAATATAGTTATAATATAACTATATATATAACTATAATATAACTATATTATATTGTTATAGCTATAGTTAATATAGTTATAACTATAATATAATTATAGTTAATAATATTGTATTGTTTACTTGACATTAGATAAAAGAGCAGATTTTAAGTGTTACCACACACACACACACACACAAATGGTAACTGGGTGTTGATCAATGTATTAATCAATTTGATTGTGGTAATCATTACATGACATATACATTTATCAAAATCATCACATTGTATACCTTGTATAGGTACCATGGTCATTGGTCAATTAAATATTTCTAATAAAAGAAAATCATTATTTCTAATAAAAATATTTCTAATAAAGAAATATTTCTAATAAAAATATTTCTAATAAAAGATGGATCAATAAAAAAATAAGTAGGCCAGGAGTGGTGGCTCACACTTGTAATTCCAGCACTTTGTCAGGCCAAGGCAGGCAGATCTCTTGAGGCCAAGAGTTTAGACCAGCCTGGCTAATATGGCAAAACCCCATCTCTACTAAGAATACAAAAATTAGCCAAGTATGGTGGTATGTGCCTGTACATGCCTGTAATCCTAGCTACTCAGGAGGCTGAGGGAGGAGAATTGCCTGAACCCAGGAAGTGGAGGTTGCAAGATTGCACCACTGCACTCCAGCCTGAGTGACAGAGCAGCACTCTGTCTAAAAAAGAAAAAGAAAGAAAGAAAAAAAAAAGAGAAGAGAAAGATGCTATTTATTTAGGAAAATTAAATGATAAGCCACAAACTGGGTGAAGGCATTTTCAATGTAAGCATCTAAAAATTGTCTTGGTTTTTAGATATATAAAGAACTATCTAAATGTAACAATAAGAAAACTATATTGATGCTAAGTCCTTATATAATTGCACATATAAGCATTATTCACCATTGCCAAATATCAGGGACAACATAAATGTTCCTCAAAACATGAATTGATAGAGTGTGGTACTTTCATACAATGGGAAAAACACTATACGGCAATAAAAAAGGAACAATGAATACATTTAAAAGCATAGAGGAATCCTAAATACTAAGGGAAAGAAGCCAGTTTCAAAAAGTTATATATGATATGATTCTGTTTATATAACATTTTGGAAAAAGCACAATTACAGAGATAGGAAACAGATTAAGAATTTCCAGGAATTAAAGGTATGGGAAGGGACTAAATACAAGATGCATTACAAAGGAGTTCTCTGTGGGGTGGAAATATTCTATTTGTGGTGGTGGTTTAAAGAATTTATGCATGCTCTAAAGTTCGTGCCTGTAAACACCAAGAAAAGATGCATTTTACTATATGAATATTAAAAGAAAAGTGAAAAGAATATATTGGTATAATTAAATGATCAAATTAATTACATTAATCATTTGTTATATTCACCCAGTTGCATTTTTATAGCTTTTAATTATTTTAATTTTATTATTGTAGTGTATATTATGGAAGCATAAAATAAAACTTGAATCACATCATTTTACTTGTGACCTGTTCAATTTACTTTTATAAAGAGAGGACTCTTATGCCACACATAAACTTAATATTCATTTGTACTCCTCCCCCAATTTGTTTATTTGCTTTGGTTTGTTTGCTTAACATTTTATTCTCAATGCTTTTGAATTCATTTTTTGGTGTGTGTGTAAAAGAAGAAGTTTACAATAACTCAAAGTTTTTTAAATACCTAATTTTTCTTATAGAATGTTTCAAAAATTCCATTTCCCCTAATTGCTTCTCATTTGGTGCTTTTGTTATCAGATGGTAAGTTTTTGTATGAACTACTAATTAGTTTCTAGTAGGAAAATCTACTATGTTTCTAGATTTTTCCTTAATTTTAATTGACCTACATCTGCCATGCTTACTCTAGTCTAATGATTTTGTTAAGGCTCAGAAACTGGTAGCCCAAAACATGGCATTTTGTACATGCTGAACTGAAAAGGAGCCTCAAGATCTCTCTGACCTCTTGTTACTGAAACATCACGAGTTTGGTCTAGGTTCTGTTGTTTGCCACACAGAAACCCAATCATTGAGACAAAAAGTTTTGCCAAGAAAGAATGCTTTAATTGGGTGTTGCAGCCAAGAATATGGGAATCAGTCTCAATCCCATCTTCCTGAACAGCTAAAATCAGGGGTTCATATAGAAGGGAAGAAATATAACTACATGCAGGAAAACAGGAATTAGGGAAGGGTAAGGAAAAGGATTTGGTTAACAGGAAGCAGGTGGTTGGTTTGGCAATCATGATGGGTGAGAAATCTGAAGCCTTATTGTACAGATGTGATGATTGGTGAGTTTCAGTTCCTTGATACTATCTGGGAGCCTTCATGGTGATTTCCTGAGAAAGCAACTCAGATAAGACAAAGTAACTTCCTCAAGTTTTAGAACTGTGAGAGGTCAGGCGTGGTGACTCACGCCTGTAATCCCAGCACTTTGGGAGGCTAAGGCAGGCGGATCACGAGGTCAGGAGATCGAGACTATCCTGGTTAACACAGTGAAACCCCGTCTCTACTAAAAAAAATACAAAAAACTAGCCAGGCATGGTGGCGGGTGCCTGTAGTCCCAGCTACTCAGGAGGTTGAGGCAGGAGAATGGCGTAAACCCGGGAGGCGAAGCTTGCAGTGAGCCGAGATCACGCCACTGCACTCCAGCCTGGGCAACAGAGCAAGACTCTGTCTCAAAAAAAAAAAAAAAATTTTAGAAGACATTTCTATGTTTACTCAAAAGAAACCACTAGCATCAGTTCCATGGGACAACTGGGCCAGTTTCCCTTTCCTGTTCCTTTCACTGTTTCTCCTAAAGTGCAGAATTCTCTGAAGATCCCTCATCTACCTAAAATCTGTACCTACAAAAGAAAACAATGACCTCTTGCCTCTTCTCTGCATTTTTTGTTAACTGAACCCATATTACAAAAAAAAAGACTAAGGTCTGTCAACACACCTGGAAAGACATTTTTCACTAGCCATTGTCCACTCTGTGGGATCAATGCACTTTGTCCCAGACCATTCTATGTTCTTCAAGTCCATTGAACTCTCTCCAGTAATCATTTATTGCCTTCAACAGAAGTCCTCTTTTCCCCACTATAATAACCTAATTTCCTGGAAACAACCAGTCATTCTTTCTGTCACTTCAAGGTGGTATCTATGCTTCTATAGCTCATTGAGGACTTAGGTCTTCACTCCGAAGCCTCTCTTGTATGCATGTTAAATAAATTCGGCCAGGCGCAGTGGCTCAAGCCTGTAATCCCAGCACTTTGGGAGGCCGAGACGGGCGGATCACGAGGTCAGGAGATCGAGACCATCCTGGGTAACACGGTGAAACCCCCGCCTCTACTAAAAAAATACAAAAAACTAGCCAGGCATGGTGGCGGGTGCCTGTAGTCCCAGCTACTCAGGAGGTTGAGGCAGGAGAATGGCGTAAACCTGGGAGGCGAAGCTTGCAGTGAGCCGAGATCACGCCACTGCACTCCAGCCTGGGCGACAGAGCAAGACTCCTTCTCAAAAAATAAACAAATAAATAAATAAATTCGTATGCTTTTTCCCCAAGTAATCTGCTTTTTGTGAGTTGATTTTCCTGTGAACCTTCAGAGGGCCAAGGGAAACTTTCCCCTTGGCCTCTACAAGATATATCTTTTTTATCTTCTTATTTAAATACACATTTATCCTCATCTTTAAGAGTAGAATGTTACCAACCTATTACATAGAAATTAATGAAATGAAATGAGATAGTGACTTTGAAGCTTATGGAAGAACACCTGAACTATAATAGGTTCTCAAAAAATATTGTTTAAGATTATTAATATTTTTAGTCTTAACTATTGAGTAGTTTTGCCTTTTGAAATACAACTATATTATTACTATCTATCTCATTCAATCTATTTCTGATTAGTAATTAAAGTTGCTTAATTACAATAAAATTGATAAATGTTGTTTGTTGATGCTACCAAGAAACCAATACTTCCAGCATTCACTTTACTTTTGTTTGTATAATGTCAATAATATGAAGCTAGTTTGAGACATTTAAGTAAATTGGTAAGAATTTTTATAACAACTCTGATGCTACAGAATAACTAGACTCTATTTTATTCAATTATTTAAGAGTGTTCAATATTCCATCATTACTTTCATCTTTATAACACTTACTACTGGACGTATTTACTGAACATATAATCATGTAGTTGTTAAAGTAACACTCACATAGATTCCATACTACTCAATTACAAAATTCATGTGAAAATGTGCTTGGGTAGATTTTCTTAAGCTGAATGATTGCAGAAAAAGTTGCTCCACTTTTATCTAGATACAATCATGTGACTTTAATAGAAGAGAATGGGAAGCAAGTCTATCATTAACTAAACACAACAGAAGTGTTGCTTTATTTTATAAGGGACCAAGATGGCATTAATATTCCCCTTATAGTGACCAAATTTTAAACAGATTTCTTCCTGACTAGAGGTTCTTGATCTCCCTTTTCTTAGAGCATTTACTTATAATCACATATTTTTATCCACCCCTTTAAAATATGTACTTATCTTTTTAAAAACCTCTTGCCAGTTTTATAGCACAGTGATGCAGCAGTTGTCTTGACTCCTTCATCAGACATGCAATACATGGGGTACCCTGTTTACTTGGCCCATTGTTCTCAACCTCTTGTGGGAGGGAGCGTGTGAGTAAGTGATTCAGCTGGCCACTTAGGGTGCCAGCAGGGGCAAGCTCCATGCAGGTCCTGCAGCCAGACCAGGTGTGGGCAAAAGAGTGCAGATTCTGGCTGGCCACTTTGGGTGCTGGCAAGAGCAGGCTCTGGCAGACCCCATGGCAGCACTGAGGCTGGGGTGCCTGCAATCCTTAAAGCCCCAGAGGGCATGTTACAATGCTCGCTTAGCTCTGCTGTTCATGTTCAGAGGTTTGTTGTCAGCTCAGTGGGCCCTTTGCCTCATCACGTGGAGTGGCTGCCACTCTATGAGGGCAAAGGGCCACTGTAACAGCCTTTTTTAGGTACCTGCACTCGGGGGGTTCCAAGCTCTTGTCTGGTGTCCAAGAAGAATTAGGTTGCCTAGACTCTTGAATGATGGTGGAGGCAGAGAATTTTATTTAGTAATTGAAGTGGCTCTCAGCAGAGAGGGGAGCTGAAGAGGGAATGGGATAGGCAGATAATCTTTCCTGAAGTCTGGTCTTCTACAGCTGACTCTTCTCTGAAATTAAGCCATCTCTCCTCTTAAGTCCACTAGTCCCTCTGAAGTCAAGTTGCCTCTCTTCAGTCAAGCCACTTCTACCTCTCTACTGATGGAGTCTGAGGCCTTTATAGGCACTGGATGGTGCATAGGGTGGGCCATAGGTAGTTTTGGAAAAGACAACATTCAATTGGTAAGAAGGCATTATTCAGAAAGAACCAATAGGGAAAGAACAGGCAAACAGGGATACAAGTTCACACTTTGGGTCATGGGGTTCAGGCTTTTGAGATTTTGCCAGGGACTCACCCCTGTCTGCCTAGAATTTCTCTGCCTCCTGCCTCTATCATCAGGAAATAGCTTTCTCAATGAATCACAAAACTTTATCTTGGAAATATAAACATGGAAGGAAAATAGGGCTTCTATTTCCAAGTTTCTGTGGAAATGGTAGGGATCTAACATCCCTGGGTGCTCCAAGTTGTAAAATTACTTTGTGTCCTGAAGATAGGACAGACTTTTCTTTTCTGCAAAGCCATTTAGCGAACACAGATTGCCTACAAGCCAACTCCCCTACACCAGCTCTTAATATCTCTTCCACCCTTCCTTAAGCAGAGTTGAGTACCCTGCCTTGATCTGTACTCTCTTCACTACTAATGGTAACAGCATTGGAAAAAAATCAATCTCTGCATGTTCATCTTATCTGGTGAAAATTTTTTTTTTAATAAACACTCAAAGTTACAACAAATTAGATAAGTGCTGAATAAATTGAAGTCATTTACATGAAATGAAAAACATAGACAATTATCTTTAATATGGTAAGTTATATTAGTACTATGTAAGTCTTTTCATGAAAGTGAATTTCAATGTAAGAAAATCTCATTTTGGATTTAGGTAATATTAATTGAAATGTAGAAATGTGAACAACGTGAAATATTATAGGTACTACCAAAAATGGGAAACTAATCTTCCCAAAATATCTCTTGGAAAAATTGTAAACAACTATGGATATAATAAGAGTAACAGTGCTAAGAAATGGCTACAATAGGACCAAAAATCTAATAAGACAACCTCTGGGGAAGTATTTAACCTACTAAAGAGGTCTGTGACAACAAAGTAAAAATGATAGATAGGATGTGGGTAGTTGATTTCTGAGCAGCTGTCCTTTAGTTTGGATGAGTGTAAACCAAGAAGTATCTGAGACAGGTCTCAAATCGATTTGCCAAGGTCTAGCACAATGCCTGGAAGCAAAGAACACAGAATCACAGAAATAGTCTGTGGTTCCTGGGAATAAGTGGGCTGGAAGAGAAAGAAGAAGAGTGTGGTTGCAAGAGCAAAGGAGCATGCAGAGGAATAGTCATTAGGCATTTATCTTTTGCTTAGCAAATGGGCACTTTACATAGGATGAGGTGAACATAGAGAAGCTACCTGTGGAGATGTTTAACCTTTTGTTTGTAGCTACCTGCTTAGGAACAAAAGGAAAGGCAGTTTCTTCAATGATTTGCCTTCCAGCTTAATTTTTTCCTTTTAGCATAGTGAACTAGGGTCCTGAGTTTGTATTTTCCTCTCTCACGCAAGGATACTATAATTATTTTCTTTCTTTATATGACAGTATCCCAGGTAGGATCTTCTTAATTATTTCCTCAGAGGTGTGAAATCGCACCCAAGGCAGAAAGTATAAGATGAAATCAAATAAAAAAGGGATTATGTGTCATCAAACATGTTACAGAGGAACAGCTAAATAACAGATTGATTTTATCCAGAGAGAAATCTAATGCAGATATTGTCAAACATGTACACTTTTTTTTCTAAATAAATATAACTGCATACATAAGGGTACAGTTTTGACACTATTTATCTTGTTGAAGACATTAACATTATGTCATTTATCCACTGTTATGTGGGGCAGGAAAACACCAAGATCCTTAGTTAATAAGATGCTAAGTGAGTGGCTTAATAAGAAAAAATAAGAGAACGAGGACTGAGAGACACAGACTCAGAGTCTATACTTAGGTTTCTTTATAGTGGGGACATTTGCTACTACTCAAAGAGTAGTGAAATGTCTTCTGCCCCCATGAAACTTGAGTTTGGATCTAGAGACCTTCCCCTTCTTCCCAAGAGAGAAAAAAACAAGCTCTTTGCTTCTGAATGGGAAGAGAAATGAATATTGCTGTTTTTATACAGCTGATGAAATTCATAACTTGGGAGTCTGTAATAGTTTCCAAAGCCTGGATAAAACAGTACCAAAACCTGGATGGCTTAAAACAACTGAAATGTATTCTCTTACAGTTTTGGAGACTGTAAGTCTGAAATCAAAGTGTCCAAGGGCCTGCTCCCTTGGAAGCCTTTAAGAGAGAATCCTTCCTTGCCTCTCTAACATCTAACAGTCTTTGGTATTACTTGGCTTGTTGTAGCTGAACTCCAGTCTCTGCCTCTGTCTTCAGATGGCTGTCCTCTCACTTGATGTCTCTGAATGACCTCCCTTTTCTACATGTCTGTCTCTAACATTGTAACCACCCAAGGGGTTCACCTTGCCCACTGCCTAGACAGAGCCCATTTATCAAGACAGGAGAATTGAAATAGAGAAAGAGTAATTCACGCAGAGCTGGCTGTGGAAGAGACTGGAGTTTTATGATTACTCAAATCAGTCTCCCTGATAACTGTGGGATCAGAGTTTTTAAGGATAACTTGGTGGGTAGGAGGGGCCAGTGAATTGGGAGTGCTGATTGGTTGGTTTGGGGATGAACTCATAGGGAGTCGAAGTTGTTCCCTTATACTAAGTCAGTTCCTGGGTGGGGCCATCAAACTAGTTGGCAGGTCCAGGTGGGGCCATCTGGTTGTTAGAAATGCAAAAACCTGAAAAGACATCTCAAAAGGCCAATTGCAGGTTCACATTAGTGATGCTACCTTTAAGAGTAATTGGGAAATTGCAAATCTTATGATCTCCAGAATAATGGCTGATAATATTTAGAATTCCAGCCCCTCTCATTCTAACTTGGTGGCTGGTAGCCTTTCTTTTACAACAGTTTAGCTTTTGAGAAGGGCTATTCTTAAAACTATAAACTAAATTCCTTCCCAAGGCTAGTTCAGCCTACACCTACGAATGGATAAGGACAGGTTAGGGATTAGAGGCAAGGTGGAATTGTTACAATTTCCTTAGTTATAATTTGCAAATTTTGCAAATTTTCCTTAGTTTAATTTTGCAAAAGTTATAAATTTTGCAAAGGCACCTTCAACATGTGTCCGAATTTCCCCTTCTTATGAGGATATCTATCATAATGGATTAGGCCCACTGTAATGACCTTATCTTAATTTGATTACATCTACAAAGACCCTATTTCCAAGTCAGGTGACATTCATGGACAGCAGAAGATAGGACTTCAACTTTTTTTTTTGCAGAACAGGATTCAATTCAACAAATAATATTCCCTTCTGTCTTCCTTTCTTCCTCTCTCTTTTGCTCCCTCTCTCATTTCCTTTTCTCTCCTTCCTTCTTTTATTCTCAATATACAATTTTCATTGTTGCCCTAATTTTTTCCTGACAGAAAAATGATTTAGCAAGTTCTGAATTAATTAAAATTACTTCAATAGAAATATCTATATAAGTAATGAATTTATAAGAGTGATACTTATGCAAATGAAAGAACTACATCCCTTTCTGGGTCCATGAATTATCTAAAAACTGATACAAAAATGAATGACTGTCACTGATCTTTTCTTCTCCTTTGACACTTTGCTCTGAATATTCCTTGTCTCTCACTTCATCTCATGTTATGAAAAGTCATATCATCTGTTTATATTGGCTTTATCTTCTACCCCTCCTCAATAAGCTTTATTTACTAGGCATCATCCCTGTCCCAAATGTGCTAAAACTTGTCTGTTCTTAATGCAAAAATTATAAAATACAAAAAAAAACCCACAAATTTTATTCCGATTCTTCATAAGCTACAGTACTATCTCACTCTTTTTTCACAAATGTTTTTAAAGAAATTTAAATTGTTTTAACCACCACCTAACCACCCTTTTAATCCTCAATTCCCTGGCATTCAGCCTCCATCAACTGGCCAGGCAATGGTGGCTCACTCTTGTAATCCCCAGGTGGGTGGATTACTTGAGCTCAGGAGTTTGATATCAGCCTGGGAAACATGATGAAACCCTGTCTCTAAAAAAAAAATACAAAAATTAGCTGGGTATTGTGGTACATGTCTATAGTCCCAGCTACTCAGGAGTCTGGGGTAGGAGGATTGCTTGAGACTGGGAGGTTGCATTGAACCGAGGTTACAGTGATCTTAGATTGCACCACTGCGCTCCACACTCCAGCCTGGTTGACCGAGTGAGACTGTCTCAAAACAAACAAACAAACCCCCTGTTCTCTCCAACTTTATCCCTACTCCAGAGGCAGTTTTCCAATAAGATAGACCTAGTTTTTATCCAAGCACATCCTCTTTCCAGCTGTGTAATCTTCAATAAGCTACTTACATGCTAACTCTTGATTTCTTCTTCTATAAATGGTCATAATACTTTCTTAAAATGAAGTTTATTGAGCTAAGGCATATGCATATTTAGTTACACAGTACAAGTTTGACAATGGTTAATCACTCAATCCAAGTTATTATTTCAGTAATAGTAAATATTAATGTTATTATGTGTACTTTTAAGTAACACTTAGTTAAATCATATTCAAAGTGATTTTGAACACACAGCTTTTTGCACTCTTTTAACTGTTTAGGGCTGCCACTAGACTCTAGCCTTAGGCAAAATTATCATCTAATTTGAAATTCATCTCATTTGAGTATATCCTCTGCATTTGTTCGTGTTTACTACTAATGTTTAGATCGCTCCTCTACATTAATCAAGGATGTTCTACATGATGGTCTCTGTCTTCTTCAAATCTTTCCAGAATTCCTGACATCTCCAGAATGCACCAGGCTAACATAGCCTCTTTCCTAGATTTTTCTTTCGACCAGTGTGGCAAATTATCATCTTCAACCAACCTCAGCAACCCATCAGCATGCTCTTACAGTGTACCTTGGCTTCAAATCAGTGGATCTTATACTGTAATTGGGTTCCCCATTAGCCAATTAGCTCATCAAATCTTTTAGATTTTAATAATTCTTAAATGTTTCTCAAAATTGGTTGAGAAAATTCTCAACAAACAAGAAAGGCAAGTGTTGCAGGAAGTCAGGGACCCCTAACGGAGGGACTGGCTAAAGTCATGGCAGAAGAACATAAATTGTGAAGATTTCATGGACATTTATTAGTTTCCCAAATTAATACTTTTATCATTTCTTATGCCTGGCTTTACTGCAATCTCTGAACATAAATTGTGAAGATTCCATGGGCATTTATCACTTACCCAATCAATAACTCTTATAATTTCCTATACCTGTCTTTACTTTAATCTCTTAATCCCATCATCTTTGTAAGCTGAGGCTGTATATCACCTCAGGACCCTGTGATGATTGCATTAACTCCACAAATTGTTTGTAAAACATGTGGGTTTGAACAATTTGAAACCTGGGCACCCTGAAAAAGAATAGGATAACAGCGATGTTCAGGGAACAAGGGAGATAACCATAAGGTCTGACTGCCTGCAGGCCTGGGCAGAACAGAGTCATATTTTTCTTACTGAAGAAAATGAGTAGGAGAAATATCACTGAATTATTTTCCCAGTAAAGAATAAAACTGGGAAGAGAATGCATTCCCAGGGGAGGCTTATGGACAGCCACTCTGGGGGTGTCTGTCTTATGCAGTTGAAGATAAGGGATGAAATACTCCCTGGTCTCCTGAAGTGCCCTCAGGCTTGCTAGGATTAGGAAATTCCAGCCTGGCGAATTCTAGTCAGACCAGTTCTCTGCTCTTGAACCCTGTTTCCTGTTAAGATGTTTATCAACGACAATGCGTGCACAGTGGGACATGGAACATCATCAATAATTCTAATTTCACCCCGGCCTTATGACCTTGCCCTGCCCTTCCATCCTTGTGATCTTTTGTTGCCCCTAAAGCGTGTGATCTCTGTGACCCACTCCCTATTCATGCACCCCTTCCCTTTTGAAATCCCTAATAAAACCTTGCTGGTTTTGTGGCTCAGGGGGTATCATGGAACCTGCCAATATGTGATGTCACCCCCGGAGACCCAGCTATAAAATTTCCCTCTTTTGTACTCTTTTACTTTATTTCTCAGACTGGCCAACACTTAGGGAAAATAGAAAAGAACCTATGCTGAAATATTGGGTGCTGGTTTCCCCAATGGCAAGAGCAAAATTCTACTGGAAAATTATTTTAAGTTTGAGTTTTCCATGAAGTTTGAGAACCAGTCCCAGTCAGCTTTCATTTTTTATTCATTATAGGTGTTAATCTTTCACTATATCTCTTCCCATTTTAAACATTCTTTGAGGAGATGACCTTGCCTCCTGATATAAAGAAGTAATTCAGGCTATCAATTAGGAATTTCCACAACTACTTACTTTCTCCACCAATACATGTATTGATACTCACTGCAGTCTTTCCTCTTTCTCTTCAGGACAAGGAGGATGCATATATGCCTTCTAAGCCACACAATTATTTTACCTGTGCTCATGGCTCCAAACTGACTTGTGATTTCTCCAGGGGTCTTGCTCTATCAACTCTGTCTTTATTGGCTATCTTAGTTAACTTGGGCTGCTGAAACAAAATGCCATACACTGGTTGACTTAAGCAACCGACATTCATCATGTATTCCTCACAGTTCTGGAAGCGGGAGAAGTCCAAGATCAAGGTTCTGAGAGATTCAGTTTCTGGTGAGGATCCCTTCTTGGTTTGCACACCTCCAAATACATTGGGAGTTACAGTATTCAAATACAAATTTTGACGGGATAGAAACACTTAGTACATAGCAGTGACATGAACTGTTTCTCCCCTGAAACTTTATCATAAATACATAATAATACTTAAGACTCATCTAAAAACTATAGAAATTAACAAAACTACCACATTCTTCTTTGAGAGTTAAATTCTAGACAACAATGAATCTCTCTTTTAACTTTATAAGTAAAATTTCTAGAAATAATTCTTTATGCTCACCGACTTTACTTTCACTCTCTGTATATTCATCCATCTGGCTTCAACATTTATTTCCCTCTAAAACTGCTCTTATGTAGTCCAACAGGCCAGATGGTTCTGAGAACATGTACTATGAGCTGATGATGCTGAGAAAAATCTAAGACTTTTTACATTTTTAAGAGAGGCGTGAAGATGATCAGAATCAGAAACATTATATAAGATCACGTTCTATGTTACAGACAAGACTCTTGCAAAATTCAAACTCTCCAAAGTATGTCAATCTCATGTACACAATGACCACCCCACGCATTTTAAAAATGTTTGTGCATCTGGCTATATTAGTGAAAGCTTGCTTACTTTATCTCATATCGGTGAAAGACAAATACAGACAGAACAACACTATAGCATCAGTTAAAAAAACTACCAAATATATGCAATGACCATAATTCCATGACCTAAAGCTTTGAGAGTTTTATGATAAAAAATCTTATAAGACAAAGAGATATGGCAATTCTAGGAAAATCATGTTGGTATCATGCCAAGATCACTTAGAAGCAGGTCCAGTTTTGATGATGAGATATAAATATATATATATATTTGCATGTAACTCTTTTTACATGTATGTTTGAAAAATAGTTCTTAAGGTTAATTATAAGAGTATGTAGAAACAGGGCACTCATAAATTTTTAGGGGCAGAATATTTTGGTACTTCATTTCTTGAAGAAAATTTGCCAAGTATCAAATATCTTACTGTCTAGCTTTGCTTTTAATAGAACAATATTAATTTTGAGATGTATTGTTTACAATGGTGAAAGTGGAAAACAATATAAAATCCATTAATAGGTGATGTATTAAGTAAATACATATACATACAGAGGCATACTTGGAAGCCACTAAGGAATCTATAGCACCAAAATATGTAATTCTTGGAAAATATTTCACCTTATAAAAAGATTTAAATGACATGTAGGTTACAAAACAGTATGTATCATAGAATATCAATTCTATAATTCATACATAATATGTCTATGTGTACAGAGAGGAGTCTGGAAAAATTTGTAATTCTTGATCTTGCTTAATTTTTAGGGATCAGATTATGAATAAGTTTTGCTTTTTGTGTAGCTATTCTAATTTTAAAATAAAATACAACGTATTAATATAAGGCAATTACATGAGGAAATACTAGCATTTAACTTCTGTTCAATCTCCTTCACTTACCCAAGTGACAGGCATTGGCTCTACTCAAATCTCATCTCGAATTGTAATTTCCATGTGTCAGAGGAGGGACCTCGTGGGAGGTGATTAAATCATGGAGGTGGATTTCCTCCTTGCTGTTCTCGTGATAGTGAGTGAATTCTCACAAGATCTTAACAGTTAAAAAGTGTGGCACTTCCCCATTCAGTCTCTCTCTCTCCTGCTCTACCACGGCAAGACGTGCTTGCTTCCCCTTCACCTTCTGCCATGATTGTAAGTTTTCTGAGGCCTCCCAGTCATGCTTCCTTTATGGCCTGCAGATCTGTGAGTCAATTAAAACTCTTTTCTTCATAAATTACCCAGTCTTAGGTAGTTCTTTATAGCAGTGTGAAAATGGACTAATACTCTAAGTGAATGACTGAAGAGGGTTTTTGTTTGTTTGTGATAGTCTTGCTCTATCACCCAGGCTGGAGTGCAGTGGCTTGATCATAGCTCACTGCAACCTCGAACTCCTGGGCTCAAGCGATCTTCCTACCTCAGCTTCCTGAGTAGCTGGGGCTGAAGGCACATGCCACCACGCTTGGCTAATTTTTAAATTTTTTTGTAGAGAGAGAGATTCTCGCTAAGTTGCCCAGGCTGGTCTCAAACTCCTGGCCTCAAGCAGTCTTCCTTCCTTGGCCTCCCAAGTGCTGGGATTACAGGTGTGAGTTACTGCATCCAGCATAAGTGAAGAATTTAATTAAGGGGTAACTTCTATATCTACATATGACCATTATTCAGTAGAAAGTACGTCAAATATCCTATTCAATTTCACAAGAACTTATGTATAAAGTATGCTAGATGCTATAACAAATTTTTAGTCCCGATATGGTTAAACATTGTGATTGGCTCTATGGTTTTAAAGTTACTCTGTCACAAATTCTGGGCATTAGGTTGAGATTTGTGTCTGTTACTCACAGAGTTACTCGGGGAATAAAGATAAATGCTAGTACCCAAATAGGGCCTCTCTAACATCTTAAAACTGTTCTGAATGTTCATTCCTTTTGTGTATTTATGTAGAGAGTCTCATTACACTCAATCTTTACCTTAAGTTCAAACAAACAAAATGTAATAGGTTCCTGCGTCCTGAACTCTCAACTTGACCCACTCATACTCTCCTAAAGTCCACAGTGAATTGCTGGCTATTGTATGACTTCAACTCTAGCAATGAGGCTTTTAACTACAGTGTGTGCCTGGATTGCATTTACATAGTTAAAAAAATGTCTTACTGTATTTGGAACATGATGAGGGCCAACATTTTAGTTTTCAACATGAATAATTAATATGGAAGAAAAGCATAATTAGAGAAATATTTACTGAACTTTTATACAAGTTTCTTTCTTTTGAACCTTAATGCATAATAAAATACATTTCAGCGCAGGTATCTATTTAAAGGAACTCAGACATCTGTACTATTTAGTCTCATACTGGGCATATTTTCTGTTCTGTTATGTAGGGATTTGGTGTATTTGTTATACTGTGGAAACATACACATTTTCATAAGTTTTTTCATCCAAATATAATTTAAATGTATAAAAGTTGTCATATTAAAATATTATTTCTATTTCCAAAGGTCATATAAGATCATTGAATTCCGATTATACCAGTATTAAATGAAACTCCTTAGAGTTTAGGAAAAATAAAAGGACATTATCATGTGCAGACTTCATTACTCAAATGGCATTATATACACTTCAAATTATGCATGATTTGTTTAGGAAAAAAAATGTTGGCTGGAATGCATTGTATTTTGTTTACCTGTAGCCAGTTTTCATCTTTTCCCATAAACCTCCCCTATTACATGATAGAGCCACAAAGTACCATCTTATATAGGACAAATACAAAAATATATTTTTTCTTCAACTACAAATTATATTTAGATTTCTTCAGAAATGTGTAGCTATTTTTTCCTCATGCCTATAGAATTTGCTTCTTTTTACATAGTATATGTAGTATTTATTGCTTTATTTTCATCATGATGAAGACAAAGGAAAGAAAGCCTACATTTAAGTGTGTAATTTGCTTAAAATAACTAGAGTCCTTTAAGGTCCATGGATACATGACCTTGTATAAGCACACTGTGTTGTATATTTACCTCTAACTCAGTGAAGCTACTTCTGGTATCTGTTACCATGTACATCTCTCTTACACAGAATTGGGAAGATGGTTTTTAGATAGTTCAGAGTGAGGAAAATTCAACCAAGATCATATCTTTCCCTATAAACATGTATATGATAAGTGAGCCAGTTTAGTCAATTTTCCAAAAATAGATTCATCTTTATATTTTGAAAAAGTGACATTGTATCACTTTGCTTTCTGTTTAACCATTTTAACTCATTAACTGTGCTGATATTTGACTTAATATAGCAATGGTAACTGTAAACGTTGGGAATGGTATTTACAATTGTCCTCACACTTCAACTGATATGTTGATGCTGATATTTATAAGCTCAATAGAACAATGAAATGTCTGTAATGTGTGATGAATGTAATTTTAATGTTTCTAAAGCTTTGTTGTAGCTGTAGTTCATATGGATACATTGTCTCTATTGTGTTTCCCATTCATCATGAAGTTCTTTAAAATAACATTTCCTAAAATACCGTGTCATTATAAACTTTGATCAATCTCATTTAATTCTAAGATGTCAGGCTTGTAGATATATAAATAGAAAAACAAAAATAAAAAAAACCCCAAAGCTGGGAGAATTTAATTAACGTAAGTGGAGTTTGAATATTTTATTGATTTTATGACACATTTTTTCTTAGCATGTGTATCATAAAAGGGGAAATCCAGTTCCATAGAATTATACATTTTTAAGTAATACAGAAACATTAACCTATTCAATTTAAATAGCTTTTCCTTTCATCTAAATGATATAAAACTGCATTGTACAATTAACAGGTTTTTTGTCATCTTAATGGATTATTTGCTGTAATATTAAAAGTATATTTATAATATTGGCAGAGATCTGAATTCTGGGTATTCAAAGAAATTGTCTATCTTTAAGTAGGAAACTAAATCTAAGAGTTTAAAAAACTGATTTTAAAAACATTAAAACAGCCTATTCAGGATCCCAGTGGCCAAGCATTAAAAGAAAGTGAGCTATAGAATGCTATCAAGGCTGCCAAACAACTAAAAACACTTAGAACTTTTACATTTGACCTCTCTGTTTAGACTCCAGGATAACACCCAATTTGGAAAGATAAGAGGACAGAACAGAGCAAGCACATATTTAAATACCCTGCTAATTTAGAATTGAAAGAAAATTAATTGAAATGATCCAACACTTTACAATAAAGTACAGTGTCTTCAATGTATCATATTGTGTTACAGGAAGGCTTGCAAACTGTTCTGTGTTAACAGCTTGTCTCATTTCTAAAATTAATTGCCTTCAACTGTATGAACAGCAGAGCATGATCAAGTAACATGAAAGCTTTGGACAGATCAGTAATAAAGGCTTCCTAATTTATCCTTTGTTCACCACCAACACCACAAGATTAATACATTTCAAAAGGGCCAATTGAATGAAGTCTTTAGCCTAAAATTACTACTAAAGCATCATCCAAATAGAAAACACAACACAGCTCCTCAGAGTTGCTAAACCAATTAGGCAAAACTAACACAGAAATCAACAGTAGGGATAAGAGGTATTTGAAGATGCTGAAATATTTCTTCTGCATCTGTTATAGAATGTTATACTCCATAGGAGGCTGAACTATCTTTTCCATGTGCAAGATTAAAGGAAGGAAAAAAAAGTAGAGAAATGCTGGTCAAAAGAAGATTTTGTTTCATAACGAGCCAAACTGGTCTAACTTCATTTTTTGTCTCTTTCCTGTATAGTCCCTGTTGCATGTGCTAACAAAGACTACAGTTGTTTTTTTAAATCATGCAAATAGTACATTAGGAAAACTATTCAATTAAGTATGTAGTGAGCCTGCTATACAAAGTATTTGATAAACATGTGCAGATAAATATGCATAGGTATATGAAAAGCTGAGTCAATAAAATACTTTGGTAAGTAGTCAGTTACGTATATTCACTTTCTAAAAATCACTGCAGCAGACATCAGAAAAACTTTGTTCTAGCCTTGGCTTTGCCTAAAAACAGTTCTCTAATATTGAGTAAATAGTTTGTGCAAAATATTCCTCTTGGTTATTTACAAAATTTTATTATATGATTCTACTTATAATCTGGTCAGAGAACAGGAAGAATAGCAGGGCAGTGACAAGTAGATCGTTATTTCATCATGTTCCGAAAGAGTCCAAGACAAGATCAACTATTAGTTTCCCCTGAAAATACGTGGTTGAGTGCAATATATATTTATTCAATATATATGCATATATTTGTATGTCACAGAAATATATTTTTTAAATTTTTAATATGAATATATTTTATTTTATACAGTATAAATCTCCTGTGTTCCTTTATTTCTTCAGACTAGAGAAATCACACTTATGATCAGAATGGACAATATTTCTGAAAACATTAGAATGTATTACTAAACATAGTCTTGTTTTGTTATCAGAACACTTTTGATGTGTTTTTAATAATTGTAGAAGCCATATTTCCTTATGTGGAAAGTGACTCTGTATTAAACTTAATATTCAGAACTCGGGTTTAGAATGCAAAGATTCTAAAAGTAATATATGCTGTAAAAGTAGTCAACTATCAGAAGGTAGAATTTGAAATCTAATATTTTGAAAAACAAAAATGGAGATTATAATTTTTTCTAATGTTTAGCTTCCTTGCATTTGCTATAATCACTTTTATAAAATTTAGCAGATTAAACCCTAAATTTATATAATTTAACAAATTGTCTCTAAATATAATCTCCTTAAATAATTACTCATAAATTGGCAAACAACTGAACATGATTGAAATAACAGAGAAAAACTGGACTTACATTTTAGAGTGAAATTATTCACCAGAGATATTGATAAAGGTGAATATATTGATGTATTTAATGCAAGTTAAGATCTCCCAATTGACAAAGAAAATTTCATGGAAGTTTGGAAAAACCTGATAAAATATTAAGATGTGCTAAAATATTACTATAATTATCATATTAAGGGTATTACTAGAGACAAATTCATGTTAAAATATGTAAAATTCTTTTATACTTCCCATTTGTTCACATACTACACAAAACCTCTAATTGTGAATACTTTGAAACTGCCACCACTGTTTGTTAAATGACCTTTTAAAATGTCAGTGCTAGGCAAAATGATCTAATAGGGAAAGCTTTGCTTTGACGCTTGTGCATTTCTTCTTACAGCATCACAAAATGCTAGATGACTGGGAACAGACCTACAGGTGAGGTTGCTGATGAGAAAAACAATGTCTTTCTTTGTGCCTGAAATGACAGGACTATTCTTTCAACCAAAAATTCAATGGATTCACTTTGCGGAAATTCCCTTGCTTCCCTTTCTTATGGTTTATACTTTGTAATCATGCCTATCATGCATTGTCCAATCAGATGCTATTTCTCCCCATCTTTGTATTGCTCTCTGCCACTGATCACCTTTCCTTCTGTCCAGTGAAACAATGACTAGGAATCTCATTCCTTGATAGGCAGTGCTGATCCTCAGATTTTTAGTATTTACTCTGAAAGCAATAATACACATAATACTTCTTCAAATCAGTTTGAGAAAAGCTTTCTACCTATTTTCTGTCTCCATGTGTCATTTAATAATGCAAAATGAAGAAGATAAATTAATTAAACAACCATTTGATTTAGTTTCAAAATTGATAATGTAACATAAACCTACAAACACCGTCCCAGTTATTCAGTCAGTTCAATTTATAAGAATGAAATCAATTTCTTACTGATATAAACAATAATTCTTTTGATCTTTTAAATCTAAATGAGGTGAACAGGGTAATAT
Organism: Colobus angolensis palliatus; assembly: GCF_000951035.1. Lineage (NCBI taxonomy): Eukaryota > Metazoa > Chordata > Mammalia > Primates > Cercopithecidae > Colobus > Colobus angolensis. The sequence goes on along the minus strand of NW_012114252.1, from coordinate 967,395 downwards.
CACTACAAAAACACTTTGATATTCAATGAAGGTTAAGTATTATGAAATAAAATCATTATAAAATGAACATCATTATGTAAATAATAAAAAAACTACTTCATCTTAATTAGCTGTACTGTAAGGTAATGATGAACAGACTATGACACAATAAATGAATTCAATAAATTCATTGTGTCTTTCAAAGTGTGCAAATTATTTTACCAGAAAAATCATAAATTACTTTTTAAAAATATTAAGATTTATTTCATAAGTCATTTATTACAGTAACGCATAGCTTAACAATGGGAAAATCTTATGGGAAATGTGTCTTTAGGGGATCTTGTCGTTGTGCAAATGTTATAGGATATACTTACATAAACTTCAGATGGTAGAGCCTACTACACACTTAGACTATATAATATAGTGTACTACTCTTAGGCTACATGTTACTGTACCGCACACTGTACTGAATGCTGTGGGCAATTTGTAACACAATGGTATTTGTATATGTAAACACATATAAACATACAAAAAGTACAATAAAATCAGTATTATAATCTTAGGGGACCACCATCTTATATGTGGTTCATTTTTTTGTTTGTTTTTGTTTTTGTTTTTTGAGATGGAGTCTTGCTCTGTCACCAGGCATGATCTTGGCTCACTGCAATCTCCGACTCCCAGGTTCAATCGATTCTCCTGCCTCAGCCTCCTGAGTAGCTGGGATTATGGGAGCATGCTACCATGCCAGGCTAATTTTTGTATTTTTAGTAAAGATGGGGTTTCTGCATGTTGGCCAGCATGTTCTCAATCTCCTGACCTTGTGCTCCACCCATCTTGGCCTCCTAAAGTGCCAGGATTACAGGAGTGAGCCATCGTGCCCAGCCTGTGGTTCATTGTTAATGGAAATGCTATTACATGGCTCCTGACTTTATATTTCTCAATGTATGGCTAGCCCCCAAATGCACAGCAGTGAAGTCTCAATCTATATTGTTAGTTATGTAAGTGATGTCTAAGCTGTCTCTACGTACTAAAGTAAGGTGCCACTCCAGCTTACTGAAAGTCTAATTTAATTAATTCAGGCAGGACTTGGAAATTGGATTATCAGGAAGACAATTAACTGTGGTACAGCATGGAGTGTAGAGGCATTTCTAAGAACCACCTCTTTTTGAAAAGAAAACAGCAGCTTTTTGGCATGAAACACTTTGGCTGAAAGGTAGTTTTAACTATGTAGATACATACTGGGAATTATGCTGGAAATGTGAAAATATTCAGGAGAAAAAAATTGAACAAATAGAAGTTACCTATTCTTCATTAGGCCACTGGTCGATTTGACCAGTTCATTAGCCCCTATATCTAGATACTACTGGCCCTTGCCTTAATTTGGGGGTGCTATGACTATTTTAGTTTCTCTTGCTGGTTGTCAGGCTGTTACTTAATCTGTTTCACCCGCTGCAGCCATTCTTAGAGCCAAAGTATCTTTTAACTTCAAACCATATTTCTAGATAAGCACAGATTTTATGTCTGTGATTATCAACTCTATTGCCTCAATAGTCCCCTTTCCTTTTTTATTTCTTTTATATTTTAAATGTGGGCAATTAGATGCTTTCACTCGTTTCCCACCACCCCATCCCAACCTACATACACAAAAGATCCATGACTGTTAAATTTGTCTGCAAAACCTTTTTAAAATAAATTTTGAATTTGAAAAGAAAGTTTAATGTCAGAGATTCTCTCATAAAGTCTTCACTACTAACATCTCTTTAAATATCTGTGGACCGGTTACTCTAGGTTTGTGTCCAGATGAGCTGGTAAAATCTGCTGTTGTTTTCCTGGGATGTGTGCTTGTTTGTTGCCTCAGTCTCCGTCACTCTATACTTGGCTGCTCTACCCATTTTCTTTGTTAGCTTCTCCATGGAGGCATTTCATGTTGTATTCTTGTAATGAACACTGTTTTAAATAAGCTGTAAATGGACATATGACTTACTATTCAATGAATAAATACTCTCTGTGGGTGATTGTGGCAGAAATCTAATTGTTTACAAATACCTGTGAGTTGTCTGCTTTGACAATGATATGATTTGGCTGTGTCCCCACCCATATCTCAACTTGAATTGTAATAATCCCCATGTGTCAAGGATGGGGGCAGCTGGAAATAACTGAATCATGGTGGTGGTTCCCCCATACTGTTCTTGTGGTAGCAAATAAATCTCATGAGATCTGAGAGTTTTGTATTTAGGCTTGTTCCCCTGCACAAACTCTCTCTCTTCTTTGTTGCCATGTAAGACATGAGTTTGCTCCTCATTCACCTTCTGCCACGATTATGAGGCTTCCCAAGCCATGTGGAACTTTGACTCAATTAACTATGTTTCCTTTATAAACTACACAGTCTTGGGTATGTCTTCATCAGCAGCATGAGAAAAGACAGTCAACTGTTACCAGTAGAGTGAGGTGTTCTCTAAAAATTCCCAAAAATGTGGAAGTGACTTTGGAACTGTGTAACAGACAGAGATTGGAACAGTTTGGAGGGCTCAGAAGAAGGTAGGAAAATGTGGGAAATTTTGGAGCTTCCTAGAGACTTGGAGGGCTCAGAGGACAAGAAGATGTAGGAAGGGTTGGAACTTCCCAGAAACTTGTTGAGTGGCTTTGATCAACATGCTGATAGTGGTATGAACAATAAAGTCCAGCCTAAGGTAGTCTCAGATGAAAATGACAAACTGGTTGGGAACTGGAATGAAGGCCACTCTTGCTATACAAAGACTGGTGGAATTTTGCCTCTGACATAGAGATCTATGGAACTTTGAACTTGAGAGAAATGATTAGGCCTATCTGGTGGAAGAAATTTCTAAGTAGCAGAGTTCAAGAGGAAGCAGAGCATAAAAGTTTGAAAAATTTTTAGCCTTATGATGCAGTGGAAAAGAAAAACTCATTTTCCAGGCAGAAATTCAAGCCAACTGCAGAAATTTGTTTAAGTAATGAGAAGCCAAATGCTAATCATTGAGACAAGGGAATGACAGAGACATTTGTGGCAGCCCCTCCCAGCATAGGCCCAAAGGCCTAGGAGGGAAAATTGGTTTCCTGGGCTGGATCCAGGGCCCCCCTGCTGTGTGCAGCCTTGGAACTTGATGCCCTGCATCCCAGCTACTCTAGCTGTAGCTAAATGGAGCCAATGCACAGCTTGGGCTATTGTTTCAAAGGGCGCAAGCCCCAAGCTTTGGGAGCTTCCATGTGGTGTTGAGCCTGAAGGTGCACAGAAGTCAAGAATTGAGGTTTGGGAACCTCTGCCTAAATGTCAGAAGATGTATGGAAATGCCTGGATATCCAAGCAGAAGTCTGCTGAGGGGTGGAGTCCTCATGGAGAAGCTCTGCTAGGGCAGTGCAGAAGGAAAATGTGGGGTTGAAGTCCCACATGAGTCCACACTAGGGCACTGCTCAGTGGTGTTGTGAAAAAAGGGCTACCGTCCTCCAGACCCCAGAATGGTTCATCCAATCCGCCGATAGCTTCTACCATGCACCTGGAAGAGCTGCAGACACTCAGTGCCAGTCACGGAAGCAGCTGGGGCAGCGGGCTGTATCCTGCAAAGTCACAGGGCAGAGCTGCCCAAGACTATGGGAACTCACCTCTTGCATCAGCATGACCAGGATGTGAGACATGGAGTCAAAAGAGATTCTTTTGGAGCTTTAAGATTTGACTGCCCCACTGCATTTCAGACTTACATGTGGCTTGTAGCCCCTTTGTTTTGTCCAATTTCTCCCATTTGAAATGAATATATTTACCAAATGCCTGTAACCTCATTTTATCTAGGAAGTAACTAGCTTGCTTTTGATTTTACAGGTGCAAAATCATAGGTGGAGGGGACTTGGCTTGTCTCAGATGAGACTTTGGATTGTGAACTTTTCAGTTAATGTTGAAATGATTTAAGACTTGGGGAGACTGTTGGCAGGCATGACTGTTTTTGAAATGTGAGGACATGAGATTTGGAGGGGAGGTCGGGGTGAAATTATATAGTTTGGCCATATCCCCACCCAAATCTCAACTTGAAATGAATAATACACATGTCGAGAGTGGGACCAGGTATAGATAATTCAGTCATGGGGGTAGTTTTTCCCATACTGTTCTCATGGCAGTGAAGAAGTCTCAAAAGATCTGATGGTTTTATAAATTGGAGTTCTCCTGCACAAACCCTCCCTCTTGCCTTTCACCATGTAAAATATGACTTTCTTCCTCAGTCATCTTCCACCATGATTGTGAGGCCTCCTCAGCCATGTTGAACTTTGAGTCAATTAAACCTCATTTCTTTATAAACTACCCAGTCTCAGGTATGTCTTTATTAGCAGTATGAGAACAAACTATAAAGACAACTTCTAGTCTACATTTCCAAGTCCCTTTGCAGTTAGGCAGAGCCATGCCTTCAGTTCTGGTCAGTGTTTTCAAAGGAAATTATGGACTTTTTTCTGGCTTGACCCCTACAAAGTCTCCCCACGCTCCTTCAAGCTCTTTTTCTTATCTAAATGCCTACAATTAAGTGGAGGATTCTGAGACCCTAAATATCACAGATGTAGAAGATGGAGTTGACTTGTCTCCCTGACAGCCCAAAACACAGGCCACTGCTTACCTGTATTGTAACATTACACAAGAGACACACAAACTTTATTGTGTTAAGCCATGAATATTTGCCTAATATTTGTAATAGAAGTTAGATTATCCTGATTAGTACAACAGATGGGGACAAGAAGCAGAGAAATTCTAGGTATAAAAGGGCAGATCCCTAGTGAAGCCCCACCCTCAAGCTGAAAAGCCTGAGACAGCAGCCCAAAGTGAGAATTTATATCTCTGTTTTTCTGCTCAAATGTTGCCTTTTCCTAAACCATCCATGGCCCCACCCCATCCCATCCTGTGCCTGTAAAGACCCCAGACTCAGCTGACAGAGAGGAGAAGCAACTGGACATGAGGGACTACAGCTGGATATCAGAGAGATGCAGCTTGACTTCAGAAGGACAGCTTCCCTGTGTAATTAACTTCAGAGAAGTATCTGGCCAGACACAGCTGGACTTCGGGGAAGATTACCTTCCCACCCAGTTCCCTTTTCAGCTCCCCTTCCTGCTGAGACCCACTTTCATTGGCAATAAAATCCCCCACATTTATTATCTTTCAATTTTGTGCATGACTTCATTTTTCCTGGATGCTGGCCAAGAGCTCAATAGCTATGAGTGTGGATACAAAAAGCTACCACACTAGCTCTTTGCCCTTGTTGGTGGAAGGCAGGTGCCTCATCAAAGAGGCAGAGGGCCCGCTTATCTGTTAACACTTCAGCCATCTGCAGATGGCAGAGCTAAAAGACCACTGTAACATGCTCTCTGGGACTTCAGAGATTGGGGGCATCCCCAAAATGCTGCTGCAGGGCCTGCACAGAGTTTACTCCTTCCAGTGCCCAAATGCAATCACCTCAGCTCCTGGACCCACTCACCTGTGTGCTCCCTCCCACAAGGGGTGGAGCACAGCAGGTCTGAGTGAGTGGAGTTTGCTCCTGCTGGTGCTGAAATAGCCAGCTGGTTTCCAGTGCCTCATGTACTCCAGTTCCTGCCTTGTTCACTCATGTACTTCCTCCTATGAGGAGTTGAGTGCTGCAGGCTGGGTAAACAAGTCGCAAGTCCTGCAAAGGAGTCGAGAATATCCTGCTTCACAATCCCACTATCTGCAAATTGTTACTTGTTAATAATTGCCATAGTGTTAGATAAATAATACTTTCTTATAATTACTGTTTTCTTTTATCAAAAACTACCAGCATGTGTATCTTTAAGAAGATTCTTTGAGGTCTTTTGGAGACCACATTCTCTCTGATTTCTCTTTTTTCTGAATCTTTTCAAATTAAAATACGGAATTTTTATGTGTTGCTACGGCATTTGCTAAATTAAAATGAAAGAGATTTTTATGTGTTAGCAATAAGTTGATTATATAATTTATTTTCTAGACCAGGACACTTCTGAAAGCAAAATATTTTGCTGAAAATAATTGAAATATTGTGTAATTTCTGAAATATTTTACTAACGAATTTGTTTAATAAGTTGAGACATAAAAAATTATCAAAATAAATTTGTTTTTTAAAATAAAAATTTTCAAAATATGTTTTTAAAAACAAAATTATTTTCAAAAATGCACCTGAAATATATTACAGCAAAATTTTAAAAATACTGTTAATTTTTATTTAAACATTAAAATATAAGCCATTTAAATTATTTCTGTGACATTTTATATATTTTAATCAATTTCTCACTATATGTATCACTAATACCAAGTAATTTGTGAATTTATAAAGAAAAATTGTTTTCAACATTCAATATTCAATTTTTATATTTTATCATAAATATGTTCATAATCTTCATCACAGTCTAATTGTGTGCTTAATTAATTAAAATGTTTGATGCTTTCAATTGACTAAATCTTACAGCAGGTTTTTAATTGGGGAATGTTCAGAAAAATACACTGGTAGAGAAAGAATAGTATCAATCCTGCTTGTTTTCTGTTTAAATGTGAAAATATCACAGCCCAAATGTATTCAGAGCTACTGTCTTTTTACCTGTGGACTTCAGAGTATCTTTCTTTGATAAATATTCATACGAGGAATACAAAAAATTAGTTTTTACGTTTTAAACGTGTTTTATTATTTTTTAATATTTTTTAACATTTATTTTAGGCTCGGGACAGGCAGGTTTCTTAGCAGGCAATTTGCATGTCATGGAGATTTGGTGTACAGTTTATTTTAGCACTTGGATAATAAGCATAGTACCCAAGAGGTAGTTTTCTATCTTCACCATCCTCCTACCATCCAACCTCAAATAGGCCCCAGTGGCTACAGGTTTTTTCTCTGAGTCCAAACTCAATGCTTAGTTCCCACTTAAAGTGAGAATGTCTGAAATTTGGTTTTCTGTTCTTCTGTTAGTCTGCTTGCGGCAAAGGCCATTATCTCATTTTTTTAATGGCTGTACAGCATTCCATTGTATATATTTTCTACATTTTTAAAATCCAGTCTACCATTGATGGGCACTTACCTTGATTCCATGTCTTTGCTATTGTGAATAGTGTTGCCATGAACATACATGTGCATGTGTGTTTAGGGTAGAATGATTTATATTCCTTTAAGTTATATACCCAACGGTGGGATTGCTGGGCCAAATGGTAACTCTGTTTTGAGTTCCTTGAGAGATCACCAGCTGCTTTCCACAATAACTGAACTCCTCACCAGCGGTGTGTAAGTGTTCCCTTTTCTCCACAAACTTGCCAGCATCTGTTATTTTTTGACTTTTTGATAATAGCCATTCTGACCTGTGTGAGATGCTATCTCATTGTGATTTTGATTTGCATTTCTCTAATAATTACAGATGTTAAGCATTTTTTTCACATGCTTTTTGGCTGTGTGTATGTCTTCTTTTAAATAGTGTCTGTTTTTGTCATTTCCCCACTTTTTAACTTTTTTGCTGTTTAGGAAAAAAAAAAATACAGCTCGCTGCCAGCACTCATCTAATTTTACATAAACATGCACTTTGAGGCTGAAGCAAATCTGACTGATTTTCAATGTGAAAAGAAAACATAAAAGTTCTTGGAATTATTTCTAAACAGAAGCAAAAACAGAACTGTCTGAATCATCAGAATCATCCATTTTGGAAAAATTGAATTTATCAAATCAATCTTAGGCCAAAAATTGTTCAATAACAATGTTAACATCACATGCAAGAATGCTACATTTTCTCAGATTGGACATTTTCAGTGATCAAGAATTACTATATTTTGTGAGTGGAAATACATCTACTAAAACCAGAATGCTATAAATACAATGTTTTCTTTTGTTTCCAAAGCTGATACACTAGAGTGATGCAATAATAATAATAAAAGTGAGATATTTTGTGGCAAACTTATTTAGGGTAAATGTTGCAGCCACAAGCACCACTGACAAGTATTCCTGGGTAAAATGGGAAAAGAGTTAATGGAGTTGTTTGTTTTGTGCTTGCAAATTTGTTTATGTTTCTAATAGGTTTTGGATATTTAATATTTGTTGGATGCATTGTTTGCAAATATTTTCCCATTCTGTGGGTTATCTGTTTACTCTGTTGATAGTTTTTTTTGTTGTGTAGAAGCTCCTTAGTTTAATTAAGTCCCGCTTGTCAATTTTGTTTTTGTTGTAATTGCTTTTGGCATCTTTATCATGAAATCTTTGCCAGGTCCCATGTCCAGAATGGTATTTCCTAGGTCATCTTACAGAGTTTTTATAGATTTAGGCTTTACATTTAAGTCTTTAATACATCTTGAGTTAATTTTTTATATGGTGTAAGAAAGGGATTTGGGCTCAATCTTCCACATATGGCTGGCCAGTTTTCCCAGCACCATATTTTGAATAGGGAGTTCTTTTCCTATTGCTTATGGGAAATTTGTCATTTTCTCTGAAGTTAAGATGGTTATAGGTGTACAGCATTATTTCTGGGCTCTCTATTCTGTTCCATTGGTCTATGTGACTGTTTTTGCACCATTAGCATGCTGTTTGAGTTACTGTAGCCTCATAGTACAGTTTGAAGTAGGATAATGTGATGCCTCCAGCTTTATTCTTTTTGCTTAGTATTGCCTTGGCAATTCAGTCACTTTTTTGGTTCCATATAAATTTTAAAATAGTTTTTCCTAATTCTGTGAAGAATGTCGTTGGTACTTTGATAGGAATAGCATTAAATCAGTAATTGTTTTGGGCAGTTTGGCCATTTTAGCAATATTGATTCATCTTATCCATGGGCGTGGAACATTTTTCCATTTGTTGGTGTCATCTCTGATTTTTTTGAGAAGTGTTTTGTAATGCTTATTGTAAAGGTCTTTCACCTCCTTAGTTAACTGTATTCCTGGGTATTTTATTCTTTTTGTGGCTATTGTGAATGACATTCCATTCTTAATTTGGCTGTCAGCTTGGATGCTGTTTGTGTATAGGAGTGCTACTAATTTTTTACATTGACTTTATGTTACAAAACTTTGCTGGAGGCCAGGTGCGGTGGCTCACTCCTGTAATCCCAGCACTTTGGGAAGCCAAGGCAGGTGGATCATGAGGTCAGGAGATCGAGACCATTCTGGCTAACATTGTGAAACCACGTCTGTACTAAAAATACAAAAAATTAGCTGGGCATGGTGGCCGGCGCCTGTAGTACCAGCTACCGGGAGACTGAAGCAGGAGAATGGCATGAACCTGGGAGGTGGAGCCTGCAGTGAGCTGAGATCATGCCACTGCACTTCAGCGTGGTCATCAGAGCCAGACTCTGTCTCAAAAACAAACAAAACAAACAAACAAACTTTGCTGAAGTTATTCATCAACTCAAAGAGTTTTTGGGGAGAGACTGTGGAGTTTTCTAGGTATATAATAATATCATCTGCAAACAGGGATAATTTGACTTCTTCTCTTTCTATTTGTATACCTTTTTTTTTTCCCCCCCCTTGCCTGATTGCTCTCACTAGGACTTTCAGTACTATGATGAACAGGAGAGGTAAGAGAGGGTATCCTCATCTTGTTCCAGTTTTCCAGAGGAAAGCTTCCAACTGCCCATTCAGCATTATGTTGGCTATGGGATTTTCACAGATGGTTCTTAATATTTTGAGGTATGTTTTTTCCATGCCTATTTTGTTGAGGGTTTTAACATGAAGGGATGTTGAATTTTATGACAGCCTCTTCTGCATCCATTGAGATGCTCCTGTGGTTTTTGTTTTTCATTCTGTTTATGTGGTGAATCACATTTATTGATTTATGTTTGGTGAACCAACCTTGCGTCTGAAGTTTTCTTTTTTTGTTGTGTCTCTGCCAGGTTTTGGTATTAGGATGATGCTGATCTCATTGAATGAGTTAAGAAAGAGTTCATCCTACTCAATTTTGGGGAATAGTTTCTGTAGGAATGGTACCAGCTCTTCTTTATGCATCTGGTAGAATTTGTAAATATGTCTGGTCCTAGGCTTTTTCTGATTTGTAGCCTTTTTATTAATGATTAGATTTTGGGACTAATCATTGATTTGTTCAGGCACTCAATTTCTTCCTGGTTCAATCTTGGGAGGTTGTGTTTGTTTCCAGGAATTTATCCATGTTTTCTAGATTTTCTACAGCTTGTATGCATAGAGGTTTTCCTAGCAGTCTGTGAAGGTTTATGTATTTCTACAGGGTCAGTGGTAATGTCCTTTTTCTCATTTCTGATTGTGTTTATTTGGATATTCTCTGTTTTTTTTTATTAGTCTACCAAATGTTTTATCTATCCTATTCATTCTTTCAAATAACCAACTCCTGGATTAACTGATCTTTTGTATGTTTGTTTCATGTCTCAGTTTTCTTCAGTTTACCTCTGATTTTGGTTATTTCTTAACTTCTACTAGCCTTGGGCTTGGTTTGCTCTTGTTTCTCTAGTTCCTCGAATTGTGATGTCAGGTTGTTAATTTGAGAGCTTTCTAACTTTTTGATATGGGTATTTAGTGCTATAAACTTTCCTCTTTACATGGCTCTGAATGTGTCCTAGAGATTCTGTTACGTTGTATCTTTGTTCTCATTAGGTTCAAATAACTCCTTGATCTCTGTCTTAGTTTCGTTATTTGCCCAGAGTGCATTCAGGAAGAGTTTGTTTATTTCCATGTAATTGTATGGTTTTGAGTAATTTTCTTAGTATTGATTTTTTTTATTGCACTGTTGTCTGAGCAAGGTTGGTCTGATTTCAGGTTTTTTTTTTTTTAAATTTGCTCCAGATTGTTTTATGCCTGATTGTGTGCTTGATTTTATAGTATGTACCATATGCAGATAAGAAGACTGTATATTCTGTTCTTTTAGGGTAGAGAGGTCTATCAATGTTTATTAGGTCCATTTGTTCAAATATCCAGTTCAGTTCCTGAATATCTTTGTTTAGTTTTCTGCCTCGATGATCAGTCTATTTCTCTCAGTGTGGTGTTGAAGTCTCCCACTATTATTGGGTGGTTATCTAAGTCCCCTTGTCGGTCTCTAAGAGCTTGCTTTATAAATCTGGGTGCTTGTGTTGGGTGCATATGTATTTAGGACAATTAGGTCCTATTGTTTAGAATAACTCTTTGCTATTATGTGACATTATGTGATGCTTCACTTTGTCTTTTTTGATCTTTTGGTTTTGTTTTATTTAAAGTCTGTTTTGTCTGAAATTAGAATAGCCACCCCTGCCTTTTTATGATTTCCATTCACTTGACAGATTTTTCTCCATCCCTTTACTTTGAGTCTATGGGTGTCATTGCATGTGACATGGATCTCTTGAATACAGCATACCACTGGGTTTTGCTTCTTAATTCAAATTGCCATTCTGTGACCTTTATTTGGGGAGTTTAGCCCATTTATATTCAAAATTACTATTGATATGTCTGGATTTGATCCTGTCATCACTTTGTTAGCTGGTTATTATGCAGACTTGTTTGTGTGGCTGTTTTATGCTGTCACTGTTCTATGTTACTGTGTTTTTGTAGTGGCCAGTAATGGTCTTTACTTTCCATATTTAGCACTCATTTTAGGACTGCTTGTAAGGCAGGTCTGGTGTTAACAATCCTCCTTAGCATTTTCTTGTCAGAAGAATCTGATTTCTCCTTTGCTTATGAAGCTTAGTTTGGCTGGATATGAAATTCTTGGTTGAAAATTCTTTCCCTTAGGAATTCTGAATATAGGCTCCCAGTCTCTTCTGGATTGCAGTTTCTGCCATTGGTCTGCTGTTAGCCTGATGGGGTTTTGTTTGTAAGTGACCTGCTTCTTCTCTCTAGTTGTCTTTAACATTTTTTTTCTTTCATTTCAACATTAAGAATTTGATGATTATGTCTCTTGGGGGTAGTCTTCTTCTGTAGTATCTGACAAGGTTTCTCTGCATTTTCTGAATTTGAGTGTTGGCCCCTCTACCCAAGTTGGGGAAATTTTCATAGCTGATATCTTGAAATATATTTTCCAAGGTGCTTGGTTTTTCTCCCTCTCTTTCAGGGATACCAATGAGTTACAGATTTACTTGAGTACATATTTCTCAGGGGTTTTGTTCATTCTTCTTTGTTGATTTTAAAACTTTTTTTCTGACAAAGTTATTTCATACAGCCACTTTTCAAGTTCTGAAATTCTTTCCTCAGCTTGGTCAATTCTACTGTCAATACTTGCAATTGGATTAAGATACTCTTCTAGTTTGTTTTTCAGCTCTGTCTGGTCATTTTGCTTCTTTCTTATAATAGCCATTTTGTCCATCAGCTTCTGTATTTTAAAATTTGAATCGTTACATAACACAGAGAGGGTCTGATTGTCTCCTGCATCTCAATGATCTTCATTCCTATCAATATTCTGCATTCTATTTCTGTCATATCAGTCATTTCAGCCTGGGTAAGAAACATTTCTGGTGAGCTCATGCAATTATTTGGAGGTAAGGAGATACTCTTGCTTTTTGAGTTGTCAGAGTTCTTACACTGGTTATTTCTCATTTGTGTGGACCGCTGTTCCTTTAATCTTTGAAGTTGCCGTCCTTCGGAAATATTATGCTTTTATCGTTCTTCATGCCCTTGGGAATTTGATTATGGTATAAGGTGGGTGTGGTTCACTGACTTCTATTCTAGTCTGTTCCTGGGTCTTAGAGAAGCCCCCTCTTATTACTGTCTCCATGCTTGTGTTTCTATTGTAGGGTATTCTGGTCAATGAGGCTCCCTCAGGTAGGGGCTGCAGTTGGCATACAAATGGCATCCTTGCCAGGTCAGCCCCAATGTGCTGTCTGTGTTCTTCATAGGGAAACAAGGTCTGTGCCTGCCCACAGAGTTCAGGTTGAAGCAGGACTACTGAGGTAGAAGCCATAGCAGGTATGGCCCATTTGGGTATGAGAGGTGGGATGGCTAGAGTTTCCCCCACACCATCTGGGTATTTTTAGGGAAACAGGAGGTTTTACCCCTTGGCAAATGTAGGCAGAAGTAGCACCACTGGGCTAGAAACTCTAGCAGGTGTAGCTTGCCTGGCTACCAGTGGTGGGATGGGTGGGGAGACCCACGCTGCCATCTGGGTGCTTCCTGGGAAAACAGGAAGCTCTAAGTCTTGTTTTAAATAACTACACATACTAAAAGCTACTAAGGATTAAATTTTAGCTTCCTATTCAGTGAATATTTTGAATAAAATTTTCAACTTTAAATAAACTTCAACTGAAATATAGGTGTTGCCTTACATAATGTTAAATACCACGCATGGTTCTTTAGGTTGATTTATAAAATAGTTTTTCCAAGGACAGACATTTCTAAAATGTAACTGATAATGGGCATCAGAGTGCAAAATATCATAATATGCAGAATTTTGTTTTGTTTTGTACAAGAACTACGTAACTAAAATTTTGTATTTCAATCATATTCTGTCTGTATGTGTATGCATAAGTAAACTCAGATAACTACAAGTTCTATTTCAGTTGGTAAAGTATGACAGCTAATAATAACCTTACGGTAGCATTCAGAGTAATGGCTAAGGTTTAGCCTTTGACAGAATGAATGTTTAATGACTTCACTTTGATTTCACAAATTGGATTTTAAAAATTAACCTATATCAGGATTCCACTGACTTTGTATTTGAAGTTATCTGATGACATAGATATACACTGGGATCATTTTATTATCTATGGAGTTCTGTTAGCATAGCCACACGTTCATGGTTATTTGATTTTTTGTAGTGCATAGGAAGTGCATAGGAAAACTTGAATATGAGTATAACGAAAACAATTTTGGAAAGAAATCTTTGAATGTAAATTTGGCTTTCATAGGGAGGTGTGTAAACACACTTTCAGCAGTTACTCTTGCTAAATTATTATATTTGGGCACACATTTTTTTCACATGTCTACTAGCTTTATACTGATTGTTCAACAAATTCAAGTCCCAGAGTTCTCTTGTGCTTCATTGTGTCACCAATGTGGATGGCAAATGTGCAACATGAACATTTTGTGTGATTACATTTTTGATATCAACTATCCTAAACAATAGAAACTCAGAACTTATTTTTCCTTTGCACATGTACTTGTTTGGGCTTATTGCTGTTGAATTTTTTTTTTTTTTTAAATAACACAGAGCAACAAAGACAAAAGCATGACAATATAACAAATATAGAATTGTAGTTTTGAACCATAGATGACAAAAATGATCATTATAACAAAACAGCTGTACTACTATGTGTTCTACTGCAGGATTACTCTTTGTATAATACATGTATTTAAAATATAGCCAATAAAAATGGACAGAATTTCTCATTAACCCTGGTAGCTTTTGGTATCTTCTAACTTCAGCAAGGGTCGTGGCACACTGGCTATTTTAAAGTGGCCAGGAAGGATAGCCACGTAGAAGAGTGTACCTCATTTTATTAGTTAGCATCCTGTCCTTAAATATGTTCGGTCTTTTGCTTCTGGAAAAGGTCCAGAAATTAAAATTGGGGTTTTGGTTGTCTTTCAGACTGAAATGTGTTAGAATTCAATTCTCTACCCATGAGTGTCTCACACAATACAATAGAGACAATATCAGAAGATGAAAGTAAAAATTAGAGATATGCCAAAACCATCCTAAATTAATCCATCCTAAATTAATGCAACTATTGATAATGATTTTAAACAACAAAAAATCAGAAACAACTGCTAAATGCACCATAAGGGTCTTGGGGACAATAAATATAACCTGGATATCTCCCAGGGAAACCAACATTTGGTCACACACAATATTGGGAAGTTCTTTACCATAGAACCACAACTAAAATGGTCACCTATTTAGAGTTCTGTTGATTATTCCCATTAGTTTGGGCAAGTTCCTTTATTTCTATAAACTCATAAAGTTGATATGAAGATTGAGTTCTAGGACAGAGAAAAGCTCAAAGTCTGATAGCTAGAAATATTAAGAGTAAGTATCTAGATGGATTTTCAGTGACCATAAAAGTTAAATAATCTCATTTTTAGTCCAGTTACACTTAGGTACTTTGAGTGTATTTTAATAAATTTAATCTGAAATCACAACTAAAATTCTTATATCACAATGAATACACTTAAAAATGCTGAATGTATTTAAAAATAGAAAACACACTGAATTAAAGATTACTTGGATATTCAGTTGCTTGCTTAGTGATTGAGGTGTGAAAATGGAAAACTATGAGCAGTAACAGAGAGGTCCCTTTGCAATTAACATCTGTTACAACCACAATTATTAATATTGTTACCATTTTTCACAGCAGGAATGGTTTCCATCTCCATTTTACATTACAACAAATAATTTGGGAAATGATTAACGAGATTTTTAATTATAGATTGAGTTTATCTTAAAACAATCTGTGCCACTACAGCTGGAAAGGATCAGGCTTTAATTACAACCAGGAAAAACTCCACAGTGAAACCAAGCATGTCCATTTTAGGGTGCACAGACCTTCTCCATGCCTGCCTCACCTTCACACTTGACTGCTTACCTCCATTTTTTAACACATGGTGCTAATGAGGCCATGGCCATGTTTTCACTGCCCATATGTGCCAGTTAGCTTCACTGTTCCAGTGTTACAGATTGTTTTCGTAAACTTGGGCTGCCAACTCAACAATTTCTCCACTCATTCACCAGGGGATCTGGCAAAAAAAAAAAAAAAAAAAAAAAGGAAAAGAAAAACAAAAGCATGGGTTATCTGTTGTAAAGTTCAAACAACAGCTGATTGCTTGGGGATAAGGTTAAGAAGGCTTATCTTGAAAATCATAGTCTTCAAAATGTCATGTTAATTCAGAGGCTTCCTGTGACTTGATTACTTTTAGTTTAACTTTAAGAAATAACTATTTAAGGAAGGCAGCATAAAAATAACACTAGATCAGGAATTTGAAATCTGGATTTTATTCTGATCTCTTTTTCAAATAGATGCATGACCTTGAACTGCCATCAAATTAGCCTACGCTCATTATCTTTTGGAAAGTGTGAGGGTTGCCTCACATAATTGCCCACCGAGCAAGCTCTAATAGTTTATAATTCTATAATTCAAGATGCCAAGCGTTGGAAGCATTGTTTGATGATGAGGCTTCAGGCTGGAAAAGGGAACTGATGCATCTTAAAAACTCGAACTGTGTCTCAGGCAGATGGTTGTTAGTTGTTAGTTGTCAGGATCTCTTGTTGAGCAAAGATGTACTCCCACGGACTTACAGGTGCTTCTGTTTTGTAGCACTGGTTTTGCAGTTTTGTTGCTTACAGGAGGAGTGCAAATCAGCCATCAGGCCAGGGGGAGAAATACATGATATTGGTCTTGATGAATTTGCTCACTAACTATCTTTCTTCTGTTTACCTCAGCAGACTTCTGCCCGGGGTGTGGAATGAGTACATTCTTCCCTGTCAAGTCCTGGCAATTATTTTCCACCATGAGCACAGTGCTCTTTTTAGCTTTGCATCACTGAGTAACAGTAAAGAGACAAGCGCTATGACAAGAAATATCCATCCTTAAAACCGTCTATTTATTTGTACCCAAAGACATGTTGTCGAGGGTAGAGGTTGGTGTCAAATCTTGTGATAGATATGTGCGTATACACCCACACACTCACACACACACACACACACACACACAATCTAGTAAAGTTCCTGTTTCCTAACTTAAAGAGGACTATAACTATATTTACAATAGGGTCTAACATAGGGACTTATTTCTTTTAACAAATATAGGCTGGATAAGAATTAGAACTAAGTTGGTAAAGCAACTCTTCTTGAGGGAATTAAATTATTATACCTAATAAGAAGCAAAGTATCCATTTTTACTTTATCCAGAGTAACTACAATGGGAGGGATAGAGTGGGAATGTTTTTATTTATGAATGAATAAAGTTGCATGGATTACAAGTTGAGAAATAACTCAAACTTGATGTTAAATATCAGTGCAAACAACCATACAGGCTTCAAAAAAAGTGTGCTAGAATTAATGAGTGTGAAAAATAATTCAGCTAATCAGCAGTTTGATGGGTTTAGAGCAAAAATTAGAGAAATGGAAGAAAGAGTAAAAGTATTGGAAAAACACAGTAAGGAATGTAAGTAGAGTGTGAAAACTACTGCGGAACAGATTGCTGTTATAATTAGAGACAACATTTCACTCTCCTTTAAATACAAGTCCCTGGAAATTGCTCTGAGTGAAAGAAGGGGAGGCACAGCTGTTTGAGTGTACAGCTGGTGGGAAAGACAAAGACTAGAGTCAGTTAGACATAAACCAGTTAAAAAAAAAAAACTAGCTAAGTAACAGTAACACCTGGCTTGAGAATAATGACAAATATGCATTATTTTTAAGGAAATAAAACATAGAGGGTTTTTATGGAGAATAAGAAAATTTTCTTGCATATAAGAATCTCTCCAACTAGTGGCTCATGCTTATAATCCCAGCACTTTGGGAGGCCAAGATGGGTGGATCACCTGAGGTCAGGAGTTCGAGACCAGCCTGGCCAACATGGCAAAACTCTGTCTTTACTAAAAATACAAAAAATTAGCCTGGAGTGGTGGCACGTGCCTGTAATTCCAGCTACTCAGAAGGCTGAGGTAGGAGAATCACTTGAACCCGGGAGGTGGAGGTTGCAATGAGCAGAGATTGCACCATTGCACTTCAGCCTGGGCAACAAGAGCGAGGCACCATCTCCAAAATACATATATTTGGAGGATCTCTCCAACTATTCATTGTACAAAGAGGTAAAATACCTAAATCTGAAAGAATAATATATATTGAAATATTATGAGACTCATAGCATTAATTGTAATGCTCACATTCAATTGTGTCCTTTGTTTTACATAAATCTTGAGAATAAGTGATCAACTACTTGGTGATTAATAAAAACTCTTCTCACTGTAATAGGCAAAAGAATATTCAGTAGGTGTCCTGGAAGGATACTTCACACACCCAATTACTGGTCTCACCCTTCCTCTGTGCATTCTTCAGAAACGTGTACAGAGTCAACCTACTCACTTATTTTGTCTTGCCATAAAAGTACAAGACAAATGAGAAAAATGAATATGTACACTTTTGGTTTACAGCTGACCAAAATCTCAGAAACACCAGGATTGGACAGCTTATTCTCTCATCTTTTAATGTTATCCAATATTAACATCTACATCAGATTTTTTTTCGTAGTACACAGCAAACAATTTCTACCAGTGCCTTAGCTGCACAACTGTACAAGCAGACCCATCCTGTAGATATTCTTAAAGAGGCTGCTATGATATTTGCCAAGAACACATTATCCTGTGAGTGAGGGTATTGTCTGAGATGAGATAGCAACTTTGTGAACTGACGCATAAGAATTCACAGACCATCTCTGTTTCACCTTCTCCTGATTATATTCACATGAAACCGAAGACATTTGATGATTCTTACCTCTTCAACACAGACAATTTTCCCTTTTCTAGTCTTCACCTCATTCTGCTAGGAAAAAAAAAGAGATGTACAGAGGGGCAAGTTGTCTGATGAGATTCCAAATAGCCAAGATATCTTTCGTGTGTACCCCTTCCTCTCTAGTTAGTGCTCCGTGGAATATTTATACCTCATCATCATGAAAAAAGGAGCCAAATCTTTTCTGGTACGTTAGAGATATTTTTAGTCAGAGTTTACACTGTGTTTTACTAGCTCTGGTTTAATCAGTAGTTGTTGATAAATTAAGTGCGTAAAAGTAAGAGATGTAACAATCCTCATTGCATCACCCCTTTGCTTATATATAAAACAAGTATTTGTCATATCTAACTTTATATTTAAATAGTCAATCATTTGTAAGGGTGTCTTGACTACCTATGCCAATCAATAAAGTGATTCTATTTTTATTTTGGAGGATATGAGTCACACGAGAAAGAATGAGACCAAATTTCTGATAACAAAGGTTAAGTATAATCTGAATACTGTTATTAGGTCAACAAGCAAGGTGACTCAAACAATGTTTGCAAACAAAAAGCTTTTTGCTCATATTTCTTAGAAATTGTTTTACTCATTCATCAGAACAAAATTTTAGCTCAATTTCGTAGTGGAACTTCTCTGAAGCCCTGGATTTGATATCATTATCTCCTATAATTTCCCATAATATTTCATATTTATTGATGACATTTAAGCATTTATTTAATAGCTATATTTCACATTAGAATATTTATGTATAAACAGAGAAAATATCTATAGTGTCTGAAAGGACATGGCACATATTAAAAGCAAATAAATATTTACAGAGTATTAATTATTTCTTTATCCACCCATCATCTCCACAGATACTGCCTGAGCATCTGCCCTTGCACAACTTTCATTCTACGAGAAGGAGTGACAATAAAACATTTAAGTAAAATGTCCAGTTTGTAAGAAGGAAAGAAATGTTAAAGAAAAAAGAAAAGAATAGAACAGGGTGAGAAGGATTACGAGTGTTGGCATGGAGGGTGGGGTGGCCTAAGATAGGTTTATTGAGAGCATGTGATTAGAATAAGTCCGAAGGAGGTAAAGGAAATTTCCCTTGAATTTCTAACTGAAAACTGCTCCATACAGAGAAGAGTCAGGAAAATGCCTAGGATGTTCAAGAGACAGAAATTACTTTTGCTGAAACAGTACCAAGAATCCAGGTGCATTCTTATTTTGTTTTCCCTTCCTAAGGAGTCACTGTATTTTTATTTTTTCAGAATGGCTTTACTGATTACCCATGAATTATTTTCACTGTTATGAAGACGAGAATCCAAATACTGTCTTTTGACACCACAGATCTGTTTTCCAACAGAGACATCCCTTCCTTCCATCTGAAATAACCATGGAGAAAATAGAGTTGAGATGTAATAGAGCTTAAAATCAACTTTATTACATTGAATTTCTCCAGAATTGAGAAGACATCTCACTTTTCCTATAGCCTTCAGGTAAACACTTACAAAGAGGTATTTTAATAACCACTTAGGCACACAAGGACAGCTCTTCAGGTGGTCTCAGAGAGGATAAAAAATTGCATATGTCATCTGCCAGAACAGATACTAAATTACCTTGGCCTACAGAAACTTTCTATTTGCCTCGAAGGTATTTATTTTCCCACTTGAGGTGTTGGGAAAACAATAGCCTAAACTTCCTATGACAGAAAATACATCAGTGAAAACTCAGTATCTCTTTAATCTTTTATTACATACTCTGTTACTGGTGGCCTAAACTTTTTGTGACAGAACATACATCAGTGAACACTCAGCATCACTTTAATCTTTTATTGTGTTGTCTGTTACTGTATCTCTGTGATTACTGTTAGCATATCATGATCATTTGTTCATTTTTCTTTGTACACATGTTTTTTACATTTCACACAGTATATTCAATAAAAATAATACGTAGATCACATAGGTTTAAACTGAATGCTTTCTGAAGCATGTGTAGTCTGTACATTGAATTCTACCTTTATAAATGCCTTATTTTTGGAAACATTTCAATATAATCAACCTATCAATATTTGTTAATATACTAGAAATTATTTGATTAACTGTATTATTTCACAACCATATCTCCCTTTGACTGTTTGTGTTTTTGCCTTAGAAAATTTGTTGTAATTTATGCTAAAATAGGAAAAAGTGAGCACAACAGTATAAGCATTATCCAACTCCTTTTGAAATTTAATTCTTATGTATAATTTTATGTAAATTTTATTTTACATAAAAATGTTATCTCCTGTAGTGACTTCTTGAATTAAGAGTAAATACAAAAGATTTAATATGCCTCTAAGATTTATATACATTTTTACTGAATTGTGAATGCATTGAGCAATATTTACCATATCAATGTTAGAAATAACATTATGTTGAGGAATTGATATTCATACATAAAAAGAAAAATGAGAATATGTATAAATATGGTGTGTATACATGTTTGCATGTGTCTAGATTTGACCAAATATATTGTGAAATTAAAAGTTATGAATACATTTGAGAAACAATCTGATAAAGAGAAAAAATACAGTGATAAGCCCCTGAACAATTTCAAATATTATGTTGAAATTTTCCTTTTCAGTGGATATAAAAGAGGCATTAAACAAAATGTCTACTCCTAAATTGTGTCAAATGAACCAAAGCTCACTTTGGGAGGAAAGGCAAGTATGGCCAACATCTTATTTAGTATTCAAACTGTGTATTAAACTGTGGTTTATGGACTTGTTTCATACGATAACTTGTTTTTTTTTCTTGAAACAAAGTCTCATTCTGTCTCCCAAGATGGAGTGCAGTGGCGTGACCTTGGCTGACTGTAATGTCTGCCTCCCAGGTTCAAGCAATTCTCCTACCTCAGTCTCCTGAGTAGCTGGGACTACAGGTGCCCACCACCACGCCTGGCTAATTTTTGTATTTTCAGTAGAGACAGGGTTTCACCATGTTGGCCAGGCTGGTCTCAAACTCCTGACCTCAAATGATCCACCCACCTTGGCCTCCCAAAGTACTGGGATTAGAGGCATGAGCCATGGTGGCCAGCCTCATATGTGACTTCTAATTAATTAATATGAACAAAATTTCTGTCTACAATTATTACATAAACATATAATTTATAAATGGAAAGACCTATAAGGGTGTAGCTATTTAAATGGTTTTTAAATAGGTTTTTTTTATTTGTCAATTTATGTTATAAAATCTAGGAATTGACAAATTGTATAATTTAGCCCTACAAATCCTGTTTGACTTCCGTCTTCAGCAAAAGTATGTGACTGTCTTCCTTCAGGGCCCATGTTAATAATAATTGAGGAGTGTTTTGTGCAGATCTGATTCGAGCACCATGTATAGGTTCATTTCTTCTATAACACTTGAATTCAAATTTGAGAATCTTCAGAATTAATCAGGTAATATTTATAGAAATATCACTCTAAAACCTCATACAGACATTTATTATATAAAATATATTTTTTTCTAAAAAGAATAAACAAACTGAATTATGACCAATAATCCTGGTGAGTTGCTTTAAGTTGAATATGAACTGAATAAACACATAAAAGTAATTTTTCATATTTTAGCTTCATTGAATTAATGATATTTCTTATTTGTTCTTGGAAAAATATATGTGTTTATAAAATTTACAAAATTAAAAAATCCATCAATATTTGTTAATATATAGAAGATTATTTTATTAAATGAAAATATTATTTCATGAATACATCTAACATTGAATAGATATGTGTTTTTAATTTGGGACATATATAGTCATGTGTGGCAACATAGGAAAAAGTAGAACATGTATAATTTATACCTCCTTTCACCTTTGTGTTTTGTCATCTCAATTTCTAACTTCCATAAT
The DNA here is from genome assembly GCF_000951035.1 of Colobus angolensis palliatus. NCBI lineage: Eukaryota > Metazoa > Chordata > Mammalia > Primates > Cercopithecidae > Colobus > Colobus angolensis. Next base: position 945,175 of record NW_012114252.1, on the reverse strand, counting down.
AAGTCAATAAATATCTGCAGTTGTCATATCAATTAGAATTACTTTCAGTTGAATGAACCAGTAATTTGGCTACATCAGGATATTTTTTCTGTTCCGTACATAGTATTGAAGAATATTGAGAGGAAGTATGGCAATTCTATTATGTCCTCAGTTACCTTAACTGTTCTTAACCTTCCATTCCACCTTCCTTAGCATGTAGCACTCATTTTCATTCTTGCAAAATGGCTTTTACATCTTTAGGCATCATACCTGTGCTCCATTTGGAAGATGAAGCAAAGGAGAAAGGCAATAGGCAGAAGATACAAATGCATGTAATAGTTCTGCCAACTCTAACAAGCTAGAAGTGAGAGACAAAGCAAATTTTATTATATGAAAAACATATACAAATACATATTTTAAAGTTTTCTCTCTCTATATAGGAAGATATTCTTTATACTATATATACCTTCTAGTTTCCTTTCGTGGTTAGAAACTGGAGATTAAATGTGGGTGATTAACAGCTGTTTAAGAGGAAGTGATAGTTTTTGCCAATAAGAGGATTACTGTAAAAATGTATTTTCCTCTTGGCTGGAGCCTTTTAGATTTACAATATTTTCAGATACTTTGTGGCATTCAAGTATATTCAAGTGCACTTTTTAATTTTAGTACTTGCTGTTTTTAGAGAAGTTTTAGATTCACAGCAAAAATAAGAGAGAGGCACAGAGATTTCTTATGTCTTCTCTGTTGTTACACATGTATACCCTCCCCCATTATCAACATTCTGCACCAGAGTGGTACACATGTTGTAACTGATAAACCTACATTGACATATGATAATCACCCAAAGTTCATCGTTTGCATTAGGGTTCACTTTAGGTATTGTACAGTCTATGCAAGTGCACTTTGAAGAAAGCATGGGCTTGCTTACAGGATTCTATTGACATAATGAAGGGATTCCACTTGTGTAAATACAGCAGAGGGATATTACATTAGTCTCATTAACCCATTGAACCTCTTGGTGTTTCAACCCAACTGCAACAAGGCTTTTATGGAGTAGGGTAGACCAGAATGTTTGAGTGAAAATTAATTGGCAACACCAAAACATGCCAAGAGATTCTAAGTACATAAAACTAAATGTCTTTTGAAATGATTGTACATATGTCTAACTTTGTTTTGTTTACATGCAACGGCAAACCTGTGAAGATATTTAACTTTTAATTTTATTGTTAATTTTTAGGAACACATAGTAGTTATAAATATTTATAAGGTACATATGATATTTTGATACAAACCTATAAAGTATAATGATCAAATCTGGGTATTTGGAAGATTCCTTTTCTCAAACGTTGATCATTTATTTATGATGGGACATTTGAAATCTTTTCTAGCTATTTGAAACATAAATACATTACTGTTAACTATATTTCCCTAATTGTGCTACCAAACACTAGATCCCTATCCTTCTATAAAACTTATTTAAATTCAATAGCTTATTGAAAATTCCAGAAAAGTATCTGCTTTGTAGTAAACAGTTGATAAAACGTAGTTCACTTATGAAACAAATAAATCATTTTCTTTAAAGAACAGAATTCATTTATATACAGATTGTTTCTTTACAGTGTGGGTAGAAGCTGCCATTTTATAATTCACTGGTTTTCAAATTTTGGGAGCTCAAAACCCTTTCAAAATAATAATTTTATGCAGACCTCCAATGTAGCAAATGTTCAAAAACTGCTTTAATTAAAACAGAATTCTCCAGAGTTCTGCTCACTCTGCCTCCCAAGCCATCCCTTGAGACTTCTGAGGCAACTCTAAATTGCTGTAGAATTCTTAAAAGTGTATTGAATCTAGTAAAACAGGCCATGCAGGTAGTTATACTTCTAGCTTAATATAATCTTTTCAATTCGGAATAAACTCATTTATCTATATTGTTGATTGTCAAATGATAATGAGTTATGAACAATAGTTACTTTTTGTTCATTTTAAAAAGTAATTTTATTAAATTTGCTCATTGTAATATGTTAAAACTTAAGAAAATTTTAACCTTGTGAGAAATAAGTTATTGAATGAGGCTACTGGTTTGAACCCCTCTGTCTTCTAATTTATTACACTGTGCCACTCCGTACATTCTTTCTTTTGTGGAGTTACCTCTGTTTTCCTCATATACTAATCTGGGAATCAAAATGTCTTTATTAAATTATTTTAATTTGGATTTTTGTCCAACATTTAAAATCTAGATTCAGTGATAGAAACACATAACTTTGGATAATTTGGAATTTATGTCTGTGGCAATTTCAGCTATCAGAGTGCCAAAACAGCAGTAGTGACTTCATTTGATCCTCTGGTATGACCTTAGTTCTTATACACTGTCCAACTTTGGCTTAATATTCCTCCGATTCTATAGGATCCCATTCTATTTTTTCCCATTCTATAGGTTGTCTGTTGACTCTGTTGATAGTTTCTTTTGTTGTGCAGAAGCTCTTTAGTTTAATTAGGTCATATCTGTCAACTTTGTTTTTGTTGCAATTGCTTTGGGTGTCTTTGTCATTAAATCTTTATTAGGTCCTATGTCCAGGATTATAGTTCTTAGGTTATTTTTCAGGGTTTTTACACTTAATCTTAGCCAAAAGGCCAAGAAGCAATCTCCAAGGTTTTTGTAGTTTTGGGTTTTACATTAGTCTTTAATCCATCTTGAGTTGATTTTTTTTAATATGGTATAAGGAGGGGGTCCAGTTGCAATGTTCTGCATGTGGCTAGTTGGTTATCCCAGCACCATTTTTAAATAGAGAATCCTTTCCTCTTTGCTTGTTTTTCTTGACTTCATTGAATATTAGATGATTGTAGGTGTACAGAATTATTTTTGGGCTCTCTATTCTGTTCCAGTGGTCTATGTGTCTTTTTTTTTTTGTACCACTTCTATGCTGTTTTGGTTACTGCAACATTGTAACATAGTCTGAAGTTAGGTAATGTGATGCCTCCAGCTTTGTTGGTTTTGCTTAGATTTCTCTTGGCTATTTATGCTCTTTTATGGTTCCATATGAAGTTTAAAATAGTTTTTTTCTAATTCTGTGAAGAATGTCATTGGTAGTTTGATAAGAGTAGCACTGAATTTGTACATTGCTTTGGGCAGTATGGCCATTTTAACAATATTGATTCTTCCTGTTATTGAGCATGAAATGGTTTACCATTTCTTTGTGTCATCTCTGATTTCTTTGAATAGTGTTTCATAATTCTGAATGTAGAGGACTTTCACCTCATTGGGTTAGTTGTATTCCTAGGTATTTTATTCTTATTATGGCTATTGTGAATGGCATTGCATTCTTGATTTGGCCGTTGGCTTGTAGGTTGTTGGTGTATAAAGGTGTTACTAATTTTTGTGCATTGATTTTGTGTCCTGAAGCTTTGCTGAAGTTGTTTATCTGCTTAAGGAACTTTTGGGCAGAGACTGTGGCTTTTTCTAGGTATAGAATCATATTGTCTGTAAACAGGGATACTTTGACTTCCTCTCTTCCTATTTGGATGCCTTTCATTCTTTCCCTGCCAGATAGATCTATCAAGAACTTCCAGTACTATGATGAATAGGAATGGTGAGAGGTCATTCTTGTCTTGATCTGGTTTTTAAAGAGAATGCTTCTTGCTTTTGCCTATTCGGTATGATGGTTATGGGCTTGTCATAGATGGTTCTCATTGTTTTGAAATATGTTTCTTCCATGCCTATTTTGTTGTGGGTTTTTAATATGAAGGGATGTCGAATTTTATCAAAAGCCTTTTCTTCATCTATTGAAATAATTATATGGCTCTTGTTTTTAGTTCTCTTTATGTGATGAATCACATTTATTGATTTGTATATGTTGAATCAACTTTGCATCCCAGGGATAAAGCATACTTGATCATAAGGGATTGTATTTTTGATGTGCCGGTAGATTCAGCTTGCTAGTATTCTGTTGAGGATTTTGCATCTATGTTCATCAAGGATTTGGTCTGACATTTTCTTTTTCTGCCATGGCTTTCCCAGATTTTGGTATCAGTATGATGTTGATCTCATAGAATGAGGTAGGGAGGAATTCATATTCTTTCATTTTTTTTGGGATAGTTTCAGAATGGTGCCAGCTCTTCTTTATACATCTGGTAGAATTCGGCTATCTGATCCTGGGTTTTTCTGGTTGGTAGGCTTATTATTACTGATTCAATTTTAGGACTCATTTTTAATTTGTTCAGGAATTTAATTTATTCCTGTTTAATCTTGGTGGTTGCATGTTTCCAGAAATTTATCCATTTCTTCTTGGTTTTCTAACTTGTATGCAATGAAGTGTTCCTAGTAATCTCTGAGGACTTTTTGTATTTCTGTGTGGTCAGTATTAGTATCCCCTTTGTCATTTCTGATTGTGTTTATTTGAATCTTCTCTCTCTTTTTTCTTTATTAGCCTATCTAGTTGTCTATTTATCTTATTGATTCTTTCAAAGAAACAGCTCCTGGATTTGTTAATCTTTTGTGTGTTTTTTCACATCTCAGTTTCCTCCAATTCAGCTCTGATTTTGTTTTTGTTTTCTTTGTCTTCTCCTGGCTTTGGGATTGATTTGCTCTTGTATCTCCAGTTCCTCTTAGTATGATGTTAGATTGCTGATTTGAGATCTTACTTTTCAATGTGAGTGTTTAGCACTATAAATTTTCCTCTCAACACTGTTTTTGCTGTGTCCCAGAGATTCTAGTATGTTGTATCTTTGTTCTCATTAATTTCAATACATTTCTTGATTTCGGCCTTAATTTTATTGCTTACCCAAAGGTCATTCAGGAGTGGGTTAGTTAATTTCTATGTAATGGTATGGTTTTGTGTGGTTTTCTTAGTATTGATTAGTAGTTTTATTATGCTGTGCTCTGAGAGTGTATTTGGTAAACAAAACTCTTAGAGTTATTTTGCTTTTGCTGAGGATAGTTTTATGTATGATTATGTGATCAATTTTAGAGTATGTGTCATGTGCACATGAGAAGAATGTATATTTTGTTGTTTTGGGGTGGAGAGTTGTGTAGATGTCTACTAGGTCCATATGGTCAGATGTCAAGTTCGGATTCTGAATGTCTTTGTTTAGTTTTCTGCCTCAGTGGTCTAATACTGTCAGTGAGGTGTTGAAGTTTCCTATTATTGTGTGGAAGTCTAAGCCTCTTCATAGGTCTCTAAGAGCTTGTTTTAGGAATTGAATGATCTTATGTTGTGTGTGTATATATATATATATATTCTGGTTTGTTGTCTTGTTGAATCGAACTCTACCATTTTGTAATGCTCAACTTTTTTTTTTTAATCTTTGTTCATTTAAAGTTTGTTGTGTCTGAAATTAGAATAGTAACCACTGTTTTTTTATATTTTCCATTTGGTTGGTAGATCTTTCTCCATTCCTATACTTTGAGTCTATGGGTATCATTGCATGTGAGATAGGTCTCCTGAAGACAACGTGCCATCAGGTCTTGCTTCTTTATCCAGTCTGCCACTGTCTGCCTTTTAATTGGGGCATTAATTTTGTTTAGAGTCAAGGCTAATGTTGATATGTGCAGATTTGATCCTGGCATTATATTATCAGCTGGTTATTTTGCAGACATGTTTGTTTGATTGTTTTATAGTATGAATGATCTATGTACTTAAGTTTGTTTTTGTAGTGGTTGGTTATAGTCTATACATATTTAGCACTTCTTTCAGTGCCTCTCTTATGACAGGTCTGGTAGTAACAAATTCCTCTAACATTTTCTTGTCTAAAATAATATTATTTCTCCTTTGCTTATGAAACTTAGTTTAGTTGTATATGAAATTCTTGCTTGGAGATTCTTTTCTTTAAGAATGCTGAATATAGGCCTTCAATCTCTTCTGGCTTGTCGGGTTTCTGCTGAAACATTTCTTACATGCCATTTCTCTCTAGCTGTCTGTAACATTTCTTCTTTCACTTCAACCTTGGAGAATCTGATGAGTATATATCTTGGGGATGGTCTTCTTGTGTAGTATCTCATAGGGGTTCTCTGCTATTCCTGAATTTGAATGTTGGCCTCTCCAGTGAGGTTAGGGAAATTTTCATGAGCCATAACCTAAAATGTGTTTTCCAAATTTCTTTCTTTCTCTCCCTCTCTTTCAGGGATGCCAATGAGTTGGAGACATGGTCTCTGTACATAATTCCATGTTTCTTGGAGATTTTGTTCTATTCTTTCTTAAAAATTTTTTGCCTCACTGAGTTAGTTTAGATACCCAGTCTTCAAATTCTGATATTCCTTCCTCAACTTGGTCTGTTTTGCTGTTAATATTTGTGATTGCATTATGAAATTTGTGTAGTGTGTTTTTCAGCTCTATCAGATCAGGGGTTTTTTTGTTTTTTTTGTTTTTTTTATAATGGTCATTTTGTTTACCAGTTCCCACATTGTTTTGTTGTAAACCTTAATTTCCTTAAATTGGGTTTCAATTTACTCTTGAATCTAGATGATCTTCATTCCTATCCATATTCTGAATTCGATTTCTGTCATTTTTAGCTACTTCACTCTGGTTAAGAACTCCTGCTGGTGAAGTAGTGTGGTCATTTGGAGGTAAGAAGAAACTCTGGCTTTTTGAGTTACCAGAGTTCTTGTGCTGGTTCTTTCTCATCTGTATAGCTTGGTGCTCCCTTAACTGTGGTGTAATTTGAGTACCGTCAGTTGACTTCTTTTCTATATGTTTCCAGAGGACCAAGGCTTTGTGCAAGTCTTTATCTGTAGCTGAATTCTCGTCCATGGTTTCACAAGAGAGTATGTTAGCATTTTTGGTATTGAAATTTGGACTTTGATCCAACAGATCGCGTGTAAGCAAAGGATGTGTAGATAGACTTTTGCTTAGACACATGACTCCTCTGTATTTCCTCATGATTGCAGCCATGCTACTGCTCAATGCTCTGAAAGTGTATGCTCCTCTCCCATTTAAGTGCTGGCTGCAGTTCTCAACTTGGCACTCCTGGGCTTTACACTGCAGCACTGGGGCAAACTGAGGCTTTATGTTCCCTTTCCAGCTAGGAGGCAGCAGGAGAAGGAACCATGGCAGTGCCTGAGGCAGAGGACCTTTTACTTGTCTCTTGGGGCTCCACCCCAGAGAGAGATGCAAAGTGGCTTTCCATTAGTGTGATTGGCCTGTGGTGGGGCAGCTGTGTTCTGGACCAAAACCAGGGCACCTTACCTGATGATGAGCAGCAGCAGTAGCAGACAGACTTTCAGTTGCCTCTGGGATCTCCACCTCAGAAAATCACAGAGCCACTGCTACTGGAAATGGTCAGCAAGAGTCTGGGGCTGGTGCACTGTTGGCTCAGCTGTTGGCCCCACTTGATGAAAAGCTTGTGGTTGAGGGCTCACAGTTAGGAGAGAGTGGGCAACTTTCCAGATGGTGACTGTGTTGTGTTGGAAATGAGTAAAGTCCACAGGCTCTTTGTTTCTTCTCCAGTCTTGGGGCAGCAGGGACGGAACTGCTGCAGGGACAGAGAACCTTTTCTTGCTTCTGGAAGTCACTCTCAGGGAAACACAGAGCCACTGGCAGTGGAAATGCTTGGCTGTGGGTAGGAGACAGCTGTTCTGTGTTCCCAAGCTGGGGGCCCTGACTGGTGAAGAGAGAGGGGTGGGGGCTCACAGGGAAGAGAGACTGAACTCCTTTCTGTATAGTAGCTGTGGTGTCCTGGTGATCTAGTGCAGTGATCAGGCCCTTTGTTCCTTTCCAGTTGTGAGGGCAGTAAACTCATTACCACTGTAGTTGCAATGGGAGAGGGGCTGTAGGCTGTTTCTAGGATTCCCTCCTCAGAAAAATGCAGAGATGTCACTGATTGAAGTGTCTCGATGGGGAAAATGTGGTTGTACTGGGGGTCAAGGTGGAGAAACACTGCCCAGTGAAGAGTAGTGGAGGTAAGGACCTGTGTGGAAAACAGTCTGACCACTTTCCCTTAAGGCTACTGCACTATGTCCAGGATCTTCATCAGTTGCCAATCACTGTGCTCCCTCCCATATCTGAGGGCAACAGGAGGAAGGGCTACAAAGCAACAAAAATGTTGGCCTCCCTACTTCCTTTGGGAGCTCCATCCTAGGGAAATGCAGGGCTGCTGCTGGCCCGAGAGCCAAGGCAGGGGGTGACTGGAGTCCTGGGTCTGGAGGCCGTTCCTAGAGTGGAGTAGCGGGGGTGTGGGCCCACATGGCAAACAGCTACACTGTGCTGGGGGTCTGGATTAGTCCCTGATCACTGCACACCCTCTTATCCTGATGGCAACAGTAGTGGGAGCTGTGGAGCAGCAAAAATGGCCACCTGTCTCTCCTTCTGGGAGCCTCATCCCAGGGAAGTGCAGAGCTGCTATTGGCCTGAGAATTTAGGTAGGTGGTAGCAGTTCACTTTTTACAAATAATGAACTGGCATTGAGACATCAATATCACTAAAAGTCCATCGTTTACGTTAGAGTCACTCTTGGTGTTGCATGTTTTATGGCTTTTGAGAAATGTATAAGAATATGTATCTACTATTGTAACACCGTACAGAATACCCTCACTGCCCTAAAAATGATCTGTTCCCCACCTATTTATTCTTCCCTCCTCCCTTACCCCCTGTTAACCACTGATCTTTTTACTGTTCCCATAGTTATGCCTTTTCCAGAATGCCAGAGTTGGAATCATACAGTGATTCTATACTCTTCAGATTTGCTTTGTTCATTTAGTAACACGCATTTAAGGATTTCCCATATCTTTTCTTGGCATGAGAGCTCATTTTTCTTTGCAGTGAATAATAATTAATTCATTGTATGGATGTACCATTGTTTACTCATTCAGTAACCTATTGAAAGACTTCTTGGTTGCTTCTAGGTTTTGGCAATCTTGAATAAAACTGTGAACATCAATGTGCAGGTATTTGTGTGGACATACATTTTTAGCAGATTTGGGTAGATACCAATAAGATCAAGATAAGATTGCTGAGTCATATGGCAAGAGTATGTTTGGTTTTGTACGAAACTGAAAATATCTTCCAAATTAGCTGTTCTGTTTTGCATTCTCGGCAGTAATGAATGAGAGATGCTGATGCAGCATTTGGTATTATTAGTGCTTTGGATTTTAGTCATTCTACTCTTGTCATCTATATTTAATTATGTTGCTTTTCAGATGTCTTGCTGTTATTTGTCTTGATATGTTCATTTGTGCTTCATAAAGGTGTGTCCACAGATAATATCTAATCATAAAATAGGTGATATTTTATGAACACATCAAATACGACAGTGATCTGCCCAAAGAATTTTATAGTGATTTATTTTCTTTGGGTATTCTGAATCTCCTTATTGCTCCTTCCCCTGAACAGAGCAATAATTGTGCTTTTCCTCACATTGTGTTCAATTAAATTATCTTCTTTATTGAAAATATACTCCCATTCCTTCTTTGGGTAATTAGATTTTATCTTTTTCTAAACACTTTAACAATTTCCTTCTTAGCATATATATTCTCCTTATTGCAGCAGACACTGTTTGTCACTTTCCTGTCATTCTCATTTCTTCACCAGTGGATTCCTGATTTTTCTTAGATGTAAAAGTGGTCCCAGAGTAAGAATTTATGTAATTGCAACAATCTGTTTCCATTTTTCCCTCTGACAGGCATAGTAGAACTTGGGCTACTCCGTTCTACTCAACTAGACACAAAAGATGTCATCTGTGATGTCATGGAACAATGTTTAGTTTCTTGACAATAATAGAGAGAAATGAAAGGAAATCTCCTTGGCTTTCTTCTTCCCTTCTTAATAAATGTGGGAAGACATAATCACTGCAGTTATGGCAGCTATCCTATGATTATAAAGGAAGAAGTACCATGATGAAAATGCAGATGGAAAAATGAAAAGAGCCAAGGATTGGATCTGTGTGATAATTTTCACTCATAAAACCACCTACAGTACCACCTCCCTTTTAATAAGACACTCAGCTGATATTTCCTTACTTGAGCCAAATGTATCCTGATACCCTCCTAGAAACAGATTTAGTGTCGATGACCATGCCCACATCTTTGAAACATTATCAATAGTATTTATATCAGAAAAAGGTGTCAGCTATTTGTATTTCAACCCGATTTAGGCCTAAAGATCTCAGGTGCAGGGTATTAGGTAATTAGATATTTTGTCTGTTCTTAACATTCATATTTGAAATATAAGAAATTTAAGGCAATATTTTAATTGCTTATATGTGTCTTCACCATATTTCATGACACTTTGGAAGGAAAATCAATAAATGCCTTGTATTACATATGCCATCTGTCAATATGTAGAAAATATGACCACTGACCTTTATAACAGTTCTGGGTAAAATTTTTAGTATCATTTTTTTTTTCCTTTTTCTTTGCCTTACAATTTTTTTTTCTTTTGAGATTGGAGTGGAGCTAAATGGGCTGCACAACCCCTTCTTGACGACAAGCAATTTTCTTCCCACTCTACCAAATAACTCTCACACTAAACTTACATTTTACATAATAACGTTTTCCTGTATTTTGTGTTTCTTTGTTTTTTATTTGTTTTTTGGAGATTTGAGAGCATTAACTAACAGTTAAGCCACTCTTTTGATTAAAATTCTCATTTTCTTCCATTAGTACTTGAAATAAAATCCAAAGTTATCACTGGAAATGCTGTTAACGCTCTTTCTAGCTGTATCTTTATAAATCTCCCCGCCAACAGTGACACAGTTGCTAAAGTTTGCCAACATTTTTCCAAACACAGGCCCTAGTTACAACCATGACAGTGTGGATCTTTAAAATTTCACCTTTATGGATCATCATGTTTGGCAAACAATTACTTTGAAACATAATTTGAAATAAATAGGTAGATAAATAAATACATAATTATCTGTAATTATGATAAATAAAAAATGTTTTTAAGACTCATTTTCCTTCCTTCATTCCCTTCCAATAACTTGAGCTTTAGTCCACTCAACAAGTGGGTTTACCTTTTCTCTTCTCTTTCTACTGCCCCTTCTCTAACTTCCTTTGAATTTCTTCTTATTCTGCTGAGAAATTAACTTAGGACATGAGTATCTTCTTCTATCCACAGAGTTGACATGAAAGCTTCTATTCCCCAAAAAGCCTATTTGGTTATTTTTCTAAACAAATGCAAACTTTCTTGAAAGCCTATTGGTTAACATAATATTTTAATGCCACACCAAATCAGGTAACCAGTGTCTTTACTTCATTTAAACAGAGACAAAAGCAATTTTTGCCATTCATCCCATTGAGTTATTATTGAATTGTTTTTGTGACATTTAAAAAATTAAAAGTCTACATATTTTATACTCTTGCATCAAATATTATATTTTTCATATTCTTAATAAATTACCTGTAACACTGATTGTGCTTTTTCTGAAAAAATCTCTTCATTCTTCTTTCATGACCATTAAATTAACAAATAAAATTTGTTTACTAGATTCCATTTTTCAGGAAGTTTGTAAGTATCATTGAGCATAGTCGATTTTAAGAAATATGACAAATACAGAAGCAATATTGTAACAACGTAGAGTCACCCTTTAGTTTTAGAAAAAAGTAGAGTGAACTTTTTTTATATTCACATATTTCCTTGTTTCCATAAATCTATTATAGATATGGACACACATACAATCTCATCAGATATGCATTTAAGATAATTCTACATACTTTTAAATATTATGGTCTAAATATTTAAGCTATTTTGGATACTTAACTGAAATAACTGATTAATTTTATTGAACTGATCTACACGGCTAATTAAAATAATTAATTTCCCAGTATTGGAATTAGACCAATATATATGCAAACATTATTTCTGCAGAATACTAATGTGATTGTGGAAAAGCTATTTGTTTCTTAGAGCTACAAGTTTCTCATTTTTAAACAAAGAAAATGTCTAAATTTAGGGAAGTCAGAGAGATGAAATTAGATAAGCAATATATTATATACACTATATATCATATATGTAATTGTGATGATATATATTATATAATTAGTACAATGTAGTTGTCATTTTCAGCAGTTCTTCACGTTGCCTATTACAAAATACCCAATTTATATTCCTGACTGAATTTTATTTAATCATTTTAATGTATTTTATTAGACTATTTTCATATTTTAGGCTACTTGCTTTTTTCTGATTCCAAATGATAAGTACTTTAGAAACTACTTCTATTAATACATAGTTGTAATATTAAAATCGATTTATAAATGAACAGAGATTAGGACAGAAACTTTCTTCTTGTTCTCTAATATTAGCCCTGCTTATATTGAGGCACTTTTACATAATGGCTCCCCTTTCTAAGACAGAAAATAGCTTTAGAATGCATGTACTTTAAACTCCTGACTTCGTGATCCACTCGCCTCGGCCTCCCAAAGTGCTGGGATTACAGGCGTGAGCCACCGCGCCGGCCCAAGACCAGCCTGGCCAAGATGGTGAAACCCCGTCTCTACTAAAAATACAAAAATTAGCCGGGCGTGGTGGCAAGCGCCTGCAATTCCAGCTACTCAGAAGGCTGAGGCTGAGAACTGCTTGAACCGGGAGGCAGAGGTTGCAGCGAGTCGGGAGACGGTGAGACTCCGTTTCAAAAATAAAAATTAAAATAAAAAAGAAGAAGAATGCATGTACTTTAGAAAGCATTTATTGGAGCCACTTAAAACTTTTTGTGAATACAAGATGCATATTATACATTTAAAAAATTGTGTCATAAAGACGTATGCTCCCTCTGGATCACTGTTTATCAACAGAGCACGGTAGATCTGTTTTCCTGCCTTCTCCCTCTCCAGTCTGCACAGAAGGTTTGGAAATATGCAGCAGCTTTCATGAAAGTCTCAGCGATTGAGGTTGGCACATGCACTTAATTTTGAGCACGGCAGAACTGGTAAACGTTCTGAAGTGTTCATGATGTTCTACACAAAGGGAGTTATCCTTTTAAAAATACCAAAAACAACCTTGTTTTAAATACTGGAAGACAAATTCATGATATCTACATGGTACTAATATTTATGAATTTGGAGTGCTAAATGCTACCACATGCCTTAAAAACAATAGTATCAGCATCCTCTACTTTTAGTTAAAAGAAAATTTATCTAACAGGTATATTTCATTTGTTTTCTTAGATTTTCTTGTTATGTCATATTGTCTTATGTAACCATATGTAAGTCACAAGACATGATAAATTGATCTAACCCTTTCCAAAAATTCTTTTTACCTCTTTCTAATTTTCACATGGTTTGGCTTTAGCCAGAAATTTCAAAACAAAATGACAAACAGAAAATTTTATACTGATTATTCTCATTTGTCACTTCTGGTAATACTTGTAAAAATTAGAAGTTCTTTATGATAATTTCTGACACTTTTATAAGATTTTACATGTGTTATGATTTTATTATTTAAGACTTTATCTTAAGGTCTTTTAAAATTGTTAGCTATAATCTGATTTTTTTTCATAGTTTTAACTAATTTTTATAATAATTAGAATACTTTCAGTGTTATATTCCTCAGTTTTGTAAAAATTCAAATAATACATATGACTACATAGATATTATTTTTCAGGTTTTTTAAAGGGAATTATGCTTCTCTTAAAAATTTATCTGGGAATACAAACCCATTTCTTTAAATTATGGCAAACTATCATGATATACATATATTATATATATATATAAAGTATGTTTTATCATTTTTATACATCTTAAATTTCAATTAAATTGTAGCTGACAGATTCTTTAATTATCTAATCCTCCAATAAGATAAATTATTGCTGTTCTTATAGGTCTTTTCCCTCTTTTGTTTAGTTAAGCTGCCTTGGTGATCTCTGGTAACTTGTTGGTCTATGTCCTCAGATCTGTATTACTTTCTTTCTCAAACTATTTCGAATTTGTTCTCTAATTCCATCTGGTCAATTTAATCAAGTTGAACATTTACCATCTGCGTATGCTCTGTTTAATAAAACTGAAGGAAGACAAAGACCCTCATTAGACATCCCAAACCTCTGACTTCAACCACCCCTGTACTAGACATGTCAAACTCCATATTCTAGAAACATTCACTGGCCTCAAGTTTACTTTCATTTTCAAGGTAGTCATCTTTCTCCATAAACATAAATTCTTCATCTTTGTATTTCTTCTTTTTAATATCTAAATTTGGATGACTGCATTTCCAGCTCTTGTGCTATATTACCTAATTCTCTGAACCTCTGGTCAAATGAGCAAAACTACTTACCTGATGTGATTTAGGAGGATATTAAATAAAGCAATTTAAATGAAATCCATAGCACTGTGCCTGGTAAACAAAGTGTGATCCACAAATGTTAGCAATTCTTATTGTTTAATTATTATAATTACCAAACTTTCTCGAAATGATTTTTCTGTTTTATCAATGACCACTAGTGGTATTGGAAAATCATTTTTATCAAAATATTATTGATACATGAGTAGTTTTTTTTTTAGGAAATATATTCTAATCCCTTAAAACTAAGGTCTAAATAAAATATTTATTACATGTTAAAAATCAAAATCATAGAAGTCAAGATTTGGAAAAGATTTAAGATTTTATTCATTTTAAGGTCATCATTTAATTGTGAAGCCAGAAAATATATGACTTGCCCAAGGGACTCTCATCAATACTTTCTCAGAAGTAATTAATCTTAGGGGAAATCGATTTTGGTACTTGTTAAAAATCTGTTTTCTTATTTTCAAATTGTAATTATTAATCATGAGATTATCAGAAACAAGACTATCAGTCTTTTATTGTTATCAGTTATCATTTTTAATATTGTCTTAGTATTATATTTTAAACTGTAACTTCAGTTCTGGATTCACCATCATTGATTTATTAATTTTATTTATATATAGAAGAGTATCTAATGTATACAATCACTATGCTAAGTATTTTACAAATAATATGTAATGTAAGCCTCATGTAACTATGGTGCTTCTATTATTCTCATTATATATAGAAAGATTTGACAGAGTAAATTGTTTCTTTCAGACAAACATTGGTCCTAACATCTTGTATGCTGAGTTTATTCCTATCTTACAGTTTCCTAGTCAGAGTGTGTTTATCGGGTTGATCAGACCCTCTCCTTCTAAGAGTAATCTGGTGCAGTGCGATCAAATGATGTACATGAGTTGAAAGCTAGTTTCCTAACTTTTATCTTTAGGTTTTCCAAAATGGTTATCTAAATGTATATATACAAGGTATTTGTAAAGTAATTCTTTTCAAAGTTCCACATCTGTTTTATTTCCAGGTGACATCCTTGAAGGAAACCTCATATATGTCTAATAATTGTAAAAATACATTCAAGAATTCATGAGTCATGATACATTAAACAGGGATTTCTTGATTAGTCAGGTTTATTAACATTATGCGTGTATTATAGTATCTGCAAACATAATCCTTTCAGTCTCCTGCTAAACTTTTAAGTATTTAAAACTGCCTAATAGCATAGCAGAGTTGAGGTATTAATAGCATATGTTTCTAATTCAGACTTTTGGTTCTCTTTCTTAAATTTTTTGTCTCCCTTTCTATTGATTTTCTTTACTAGAAAGTGTGTGCTCAGGTTTTAAAATAGGCAAGAGATTAAGTTGGCTCATTCACTGATTCCCATTTTATTGCAGGATATATGAAACAGGTATCTTCTTTTATATACATCCCATATTATAGCTCTGTGCAATACCTAAGTTTTAGATATGCATTTCAAAAAGAGAATTATAAGCTTTCTTAAGAGTAATGTTACCTATCTGATGCTTTCATTGAAAACAAAGTTTAAATTTCATCTCATTGGCAAGGTCAACTCTAAAGCTTACTACACAAATTTGGAATTTAGAGTAGTTATATTCAGAGGCTTTTATTTTGTGATTCAGTTTATGCTTATCTCTTTTTATCTTACTGATATTATAGAAGTAATAGGAGTAGTTAAAATGGTGTATTCAGTAAACGTTTTGGAAACAGATATCATGAAAAGCATTGTTCCTATCTGGGTACATGAATCATATTAGAATTAGTGCAGAACTAAGATATTTAGAAAAGATTGTAAGCAGTCACAAGTCTTTTCTTCCTAGGAATACTTGTCATTTTCTTTATTGAATTTAGATCATTTAAACCTCTTTTGTATCCTCAGATCTATGATAAGTTCTAAAAATCTGATTTCCAGCTTATTCAGCTTGTTCTAATTTTAGGATAGACCTGTAAGAATATAATGACCAGTTTAACCATAGTGATATATTCATTTCCAAATAATTCTTTATAATATAAATATTTCTAAATTTTGCAATATAAATATAAATAACATTTTCTGTTCCTATTTAGAGGGAGGGCCATATACATATTTGTAGTTTAATGTAAGGGTCATAGTGGATATTCCTCATGCAGTAGAAATATAGTTGATAAGAGGGAATCTATCCTATTTAGAAGAAAAAAATAGCTTTCATAAGAAGTAATGAGCAAGCTGAAAGATAATGAGGAGACTGAGAGTTCCTCCCTGGGGCTGGGGCTGGTGAAGAGGGCCTTCCATGGTATGGACATATCACAGTGTGCTCATCTATTTACTAATTAATGGACATTTGAGTTATTTCTAGTTTTGTGTAAAAACAAATAAGGCTATTATGAACATTCATGTACAAGTCATTGTAGAAACATAAATTTCATTTCTCTTAAATCCATAGCAGTATATCATGTCAGTATAGTCCATGTATGTTTAAGTTTTTAGGAAACTGCCAACCTGTGGTCCAAAGTGGTTATGTCATTTTACATTCCCACCATTAGTGTATGAGAATTCCTGTTCTTCCACATGCTTGCCAAAATTTGGTATGGTCAGTCTTTTTGCTTTTAGCCATTCTAATATGTATGCAGTAACAATGAGTTGTGTTTTTAACTTGTATTTTATGAATGACTAATCATACTGAGCATCTTTTCATGTGCATATTTCACATGCTTGTTGGCGATATCATTCTTGATGAATTATCGGTTCTAATCACCTCTCGTTTTGTAAATTGGATTGCTGGTTTCTAAGTTATGGGCCTTGAAAGTTATTTTATATTTTGGATTCAAGTATTTTATCATGTATATGATTTGTAAATGTTTATTTCATACAGTACATATTTTGCATTTGGTCTTAGCAATATATGTCAAAGACTAGAAGTTTTCATTTTGATGAAAGAAGTGTATCATTTTTTTCTTTGATAGATTTTGGCTTTGGTGTTATATCTAAGAAATTGTTTCATTTGAAGTAATGAAGGTTTTATCTTATGTTTTCTTCTAGGAGTTTTATGGTTTTATGTTTCACATTTGTGCCTATGATCAATGTTGGGTTAATATTCCAATATGGTATGAAGTATAAAAAAATTCTTAAAAAACGAAAATGGAAAACAACATATGTATATACAATTGTTCCAACGTAATTTATGAAAACACTATACTTTCTCCCCTGAATTGCTTTTGCCCTTTTGTCAAAAATCTATTATTTATGTAGGTCAACTCTAGTTTCTAATCTAAAGTCTATTTTGTTCCAAGGACCTATTTTTATGCCAAAACTTGAAATCAAGTATTGTTAGTTCTTCAACTACAATCATTTTCAAGATTGTTTTGAATGTTGTTTTGAATATTTCTGGGTCCTTGGCATTTCCATATGAATTTTATGGTCATCTTACAAGTTTCTGAAAACATGCTAGGTGGGATTTTGACAGAAATTGTATCCATCTGTAGATAAATTTGAGGAGTATTGCCATTTTAACAGTATTAATTCTCTGATTAATGTTCATTGGATGCTTTTCATTTAGATGGAGCTCCTTTAATTTCTCTCAGCAAAGTACAGGTCTTTCACATGTTTCAGATTTATCCTTAAGTATTTCATATATTGATCCTGTGGTAAACATTTTCATCCCAATTTTTAATTGCTCATTGCTAGTGTTCAAAATGCAATTGATTTTGTCCTTTGCTCTTTTATTCTGCAACCTTGCTGAACTCATTTATTAGTTCTGGGGTAGCTCTTTTTATGGATTTCATTAGAGTTTCTTTATGAATGATCACGTCATCTGTACATAATGACAGTTTTACTTCCTTGCTTTTCATTTTAGATGTCTTTTATTTCTCATGTTTTAGTTTGTTGATATGGCGAATTACACTGACTGCATTTCAAATGTTTAACCAAACTTGCATTTCTAAGATAAGCTGCATTTAGTACAAGAATTATTAATATAGATAGACAGATCGATTGCACAGATAGATTCAATTTTTATTTAAAACAAATTTCATCTAGATTTATGAGGAATACTTGTTTTTTTTGTTTGTTTGTTTGTTTTTTTGCAGTGTCTTTGTCTTGCATTGATAGTGCAGTAATGCTAACCTAACAGGATAGGTTACAAACTATTCACTCTCTTTTTGTTTTTGTTTTGTTTTCTGATTAATTTGTGTAGAATTGGTATTGTTTCTTCCTTAAATATTTGGCTGATTCTAGCTGTAAAGCCATCAGAACTGGGAAAATTCCTTGGGGTAACTGTCTTAACTAGTAACTCAATTTTCTTAATATCCTATATTTTTCCTGATGCTTATATCTTTTGTTCTCCTTTTTTTTTTTTCTGATGTATCTGGATAGAGGTTTATCAATTTTATTGATCTTCTCAAGGAACCAGCTCTTGGCTTCATTGATTTTTCTATTGTTTTCCAGTTGACTGATTTCCACTCTAATTCTTTTTTTTCTTCTTCTTCTCCTTACATTGAATTTTGTTTTTCTTTCTTTCTTTAAGCTTTTCTATTTTTCTGGTGGTTGCTGAGGTGAAGACTTTAACAAGACACTTCTGCTTTTCTAAGGTAGAAATTCACCACTATAAGTTAATTACTCCCTAATGTCCTTAATGCTTCTGCAGTATCCTACATATTTTGAAGTGTTTTCACTTTCAAATATTCCAGTTAAAACTGCTTAACTTATATTTATATTTTCCCTTTTTATTTCTTCTTTGGATAATGGGTTATTTAGAAGTGCATTATTTGGATGCTAGATATTTTGTGATTTGATAGATTGTTATTGATGCCATTATTAGTAGAAAAGATATTTTTAAATTGATTGATATTTGTTTTATGGCTCAGATTAATTCTATGTCCAAAAGTACTCCACATATACCTAAATAGTATGGGTTTTCTATTTTTGTTGGATGTAGGCTTCTATAGATATTACTGCAGTCCAGTTGGTCAGTGTATTCTTACTGATCTTTGTATACATGTTCTATCAATTACTGTGAGTTCCTTTGAAATCTCAAACTGCCATTATGGCATTATCTATATCTCTTGCAGTTTTATTAGTGGTTGCTTCATTTATTTTAGATGTGCAAATGTAATTGTTTACATATAAGCATAATTGTAACGATATGTTGCTGTTATGATAAATTAACCCTTTTATCATTTTGATAATATTGGAGTTTTTTGTTTTAAAATTTGCTTTGCATTATTGTAATGTACTCATATCAGCTTTTTATATTTAGCTTGATATATTTCTCATTTATTCACTTTTAACCGATTTGTTTCTTTATTCAAAGTACATTTCTTTGAGATAGCATATAGTCGGATCTTTTCAAAATCTCTGTCTTTTAATTTGAGTGTCTAAACTATTTACATTTTATGTGGTAATTGCTATAACAAAGTTTAGCTCTATTATATTCCTGTTTGCTTTTTTATATAGCCTATTTGTCTCTTTTTCCTGTCTTTCTTTTTTATTTTAGAGTAGTTACATCATTTTATGATTTCATTTTCTCTTACATTGCTTATTATGTATAATGCTTTGACTTATGATTTCAGTGGTTGCATTAGGTTTCATACTGTACATCTTTAATGTAATAATTGTATTCCTTATCTTTTACTTAGACTTTCTTTTTATGGTAAATAAGAATAAAGCTTCACAGAAAAGTTAAGCAAAACATATGAAGTTCTTACACACCTCCTTCCCCTACACACACGCAGGCTCCACCATTGATGTTCCCCTCTATAATAGTACATTTGTTGCAATCAATGGGCAAACATTAACCCATCATTATCAACCAAAGTCCATAGTTCCTACAGGGTTGACTCTTTATTCTTGCTGCTGTACATTTTGTGGGTTTGGGCAAATGTATAACGACTATTCATATATGTATTATATGTCTATAATGACTATTCATATATATATTATGTGTCTACTATGATGGTATCACATGGAAGCATTTCTTCGTCCTAAAAATTCCCTGTGCTTCACCTAGTCATCAGCCTCTCCCCCATTACCCCAGCAATCACTAATCATTTTCTTTTTTTCATCATTTTGACTTCTCTAGGATGTCATATACTTGGAATCATATAGTATATATTTTATTTTAGATTGGCTTATTTCACCTAGTAGTATGCATTTAAGTTTTCTCCATATGTTTTCATTGCTTGGTAGCTCAGTTCTTTTTAGTAGTGAATAATATTCAATTGTCAGAATGTACCACAGTTTACTTATCAATTCAAAAAGTAAAGGGCATCATGATTTTGTCAATTATGAAGAAAACTGTTGTAAACATCCATGTGCATTTTTGTGTGTGTGGACATAAATTTTCAATGAACTTAAGTAAATGGCAAAAAGATTAATTTGTGGGTCATATAGTTAGAGAGTGTTTGGTTTTGTAAGAAACTGCTAAAATGTTTTCCAAAGTGGCAGTGCCATTTTTCATTTTTACCAAAATCTTATTGCCTCAAAATCCTCATCAGAGTTTGTTGTTGCCAGTGTTTGAGACTTTAGTCATTCTACTAAATAGCTAGTGGTATCTTATTGTTTCAATTTGCAATTCCTAAATGACATATGTTGTTGATCATCTTTGTGTATGCTTATTTACCATATGTATATCTTCTTTGGTGAAGTGTCTGTTCAGATATTTTGACCACTTTTAATTAAGTTTTTATTTTCTTGTTTTATTTACCTTATTTTATTTATTTATTTAATTTTTGGAGGTAGAGTTGCCCAGACTGGACTTGAATTCCTGGGCTTAAGTAATCCTCCTACCTCAGCTTGCCGAGTAGCTGGGACTGCAGCCACAGCCTGTCTGTTCATTTCCTTATTGCTGAGTTTTAAGAGTAGTTTGAATATTAAAGACAACAGTATTTTATTAAATATTTCTTTCCAAATATTCTTTCAACATTTGTGACTTGTCTTCTTATTCTCTAGACAGTGTCTTTCGCAGAGCAAATGTTTTTAATTTGAATGGAATCCAACTTATCATATATCCCAATATACTCCCGAGAAAAACATCAAACAAATTCCTGTAAAGCACATCTTACAATAATAGTACTTCTCAAAATGTCAAGATCATCAAAAACAAGATAAGTCTTAATAACTATCATTACCAAGAGGAACCTAAAAGGCACGGCAACTAATTTGATTGCATCCTGGGACAGGAAAGGGATATCAGATTAAAACCAAGAGAATATAAATATTCTATGGACTTTAATAAAATGAAAGGTATTGGTGTGGTCTGAATGTTTGGGTTCCCTAACAATTCACAAATTGAAACCTAACCAACAATGTAATGGTATTAGGGGAGGTGATTAGGTCATAGGGCTCAAGCCTCATGAATGCAATAAATGCCCTTAGAAACGAGGCCCCAGAAATATACCTTCCCCTTCTGCTATATGAAAATGCAGCAAGAAGGCACCATCTATGAGGAAGGGCCCTCCCCAAACACCAAGTCTGCTGGTGCCTCGATCTTGGACTTTGAAGTTTCCAGAACTGTGAATAATAAATTTCTGTTGTTTATGAATTATATAGTCTATGATATTTTGTTATAGAAACCCAAACGAACTAAGATAGGTATCAGTATTCTTTCATTCATTGCAGCAATGAGTCATGCAAATATAAGATAATAATAAGGGAAGGTGGGTGCAGAATGTATGGAGATTTTCTGTACTATCTCAGCGAACTTTCTGTTAAATCTAAACTATTTAAAATTTGTCTATTGTAAAAATGAGGTTTGACCCAAACAGAAAATGTCAGGTGCCCTCCAAGTTTTCTGTATTAGTGAGAGTTTAGACTTAGTTGTGCATACAAAGAAATTCCAATACTATGTGATTTATTTTTCTCTTACGTAAGTTAGAATCCCACAGATAGACAGCCAGTCAAATAAATCTGGCAGCCTTTCTTGGGGCCCTCCAGGAACCTAGTCAGATGCTCAATACTAATAGTAACCTAGAAAATGCAAGTTAAAACTCCAGGGTAGAACCACATTTCAAACACAGTATGTTGGCAAAATGTTTAAATGTTTGACAACATGAAAGTGGCAAAATTTGTAGCAAAGGGGACATTCATACATTATTACTGAGTATAATATTTGGTACAACTACTATATTCTACTAGATCACATCAGGTACAATTTTACTAAAATTGCATGTTCTACTAGATCACATTAAATACAATTTATATTTGCGAAACTATTTTACTAAAATTGATAATAAATACTAAATACCAAACATTAATCACTAAAATTGGACATATATGGATACAAAGACCAAATCTTAGCCATTGGCATACCTGTTTAAAAAAATCATAAATATATGTACCCGGAAACAATGTTCACAGTAACATTACTTGTAATAACTTAAACCCCTACACAATCAACATGTCAATAATAGCATGGAAGATTTTACCTATGAAATTAAATACGATGATAATTTTTTAAAAACCCAAAATGAGTTTCAGAGTAATAGTCGTCGTAGTATCAGGCTTTACAATTTCAAGAGTCTTGAAACCTTTTAAAATTAAAAATAAAGAACCACACAGAGTTAAATTAACTTTGAAAAAATAAGGGTCACAATGAAGTCCTTTCCCTATGAGGCTTTAGCATGTGTGTTGTAAAGACATTATGATAAGGGCAGTATGATAATGGATTAGGAATAGACAATCAGACAAAGACATATGCAATTTGGAGACATTTATAAGTGTTTTATGTAGAAAATATATGGTCTCACAAGTCAAAGGGTGAAGAGTTTAACTATTTATAATGTAGTGTTAGGAAAATGGGTTTGCTACATGAAAGAGAGTAAAGCTAAAATTATGCTGTTTAAAATGTCTGACCTAGGATTAATGTAAAACTTGTATAAAAGCAAATTGAAAAACATGATGTATAGAAATATGCAAACTATTTTTATGTCTTAGGAATGGTTAAGCACTACACTAAACATGCCAAAATGAATCACAAATCATACAGGAATAAATAATAAATTTGAATTAATCATACTAAGGTTTCACTGTCTAAGTCTAGAGTTTCTGTTCAATAAAATCCAACTTGTGCAAATTTAACAGAGATTTAACATATTAGAATATATTTGCAAAACATAAAATCAACGGTGAAAGATTATCTATGATACAAAAGAAGTCCTAATTAAAATGGACAAAAAAGCAAAAGAAACAATAGAAAAATGGACAAAGTCAATTGGTAGAAAAATAAAAGTAAATCATTAACGATTAAAGAGACAGTCAACTTCTTTAGTGTGTGGAATAAGTAAAACATTAGTAAGGTGCTACTCTACATATATCAGTGTGGCAAAAAGTTAGTAAAGTTGAAACTGAGAAGTTTTCTGAAAGCAGAAAGCCATCTTGCCCTTCCTGCAGGAATGTACACAGGTGCAACACTACTGGCAGTATTAGATAGTTTAAGTATTAGCATTCATGGCTCAAAAATCCTAGAAAGATTCTTATAAATTTCCCAAACAAGCCAAGAGTGAGATTTTAATTGCAATGGTACCTGGTGGTAAGGAGTAGAAGGCAGTGTAGGGGCACATTATTGAGGGATAGATGAAATACAAACAGTGAAATACTCTCAGGAGTCAAAAGCCAAAAAGACTACTTGTATGGTAAGCAGTGTGAATAGGTCTTTAAACAATGCTGAGTAAAAAATCACGACAGGAAATATCTATAGCAACGAGTCATTTACATTAGTCAAACACACACGATCTACATATTTTAAAAGAATAAATACAATTTAAAGATACATTCTATTGGGTACAAGGCTTAATACCTGGGTGACAATTAATCTGTATAACAAGCCCCCATGACACAAAGTTTACCTATACAACAAACCTGCACATAGAACCCTGAACTTAAAACAAAAGTTATATTTAAAAAAACCATATATATATATATTATATATATATATTCTAAGCACTCAGAACAGCAGGGAACATAACTAGGAAATAGTCATAAGAGAAAATGAATAGATGCATAAATAATTTAATCTGAAAAGTGAAATTAAATCATTTACTGCTATAATGCAAAAATTTTAAAAATACAGAAGTTAAAATTAAAATTTATCATAAAATCTAAAATTGCACACAACCAAGCATACATAATATTTTTAAAAAATTTACTGCATTCCATCCGGGAAACAAACCTTTCTTGAACCTGGTATTTGTAAGCCAACATGTGTACCTGTGAGATTATTGTTTATTGCCTTCTAGAGTACACTCATATTAATTAGCACAAAAATCAGCTCAGTAAAAATTAACAAAGAAATATGTTTAACTGCCATATGTTTCTATTAATTAATGCATGCCATTGCAATGATCCATAATTGCTAAGCAAAGATCAGACAATTACTGACCCTAATCAATATCACAAAGTTAGACTTTATAATTAATTGAAGTTTATGAGGATTTTGAGCTTGGATTCCAGTCATGTCCACAGAGTTTATAAAATAACCTATGCTAATCATTCACACCTAATACCTCTGAGAAGAAATAAAACTCTGGTAGTAAATCCAAGACTCAAATACAATGTTCCCTGAACTTGAATTGAACTCTGATAACTATTTGTTGGGTGGATTTGGACATTAAAAACTCAACTAAAGCTTTGTTTGAGAAACCAAGCAGTCGGAATCACTGACTGCATCTTGCGGATGCCATTCCCATCACAGTCTCGTAGATTTGAGTATTTATTATGACAGTTCTTGGCTAATGGTAGCAAATTATTCATAAAATGGGGTGACATTCTGATTATTTTAGAGGTGACATTCGTGTCAGCTGAGGTTTTAAGAACAGCGTCACTAGTTTCAAAGAGGTGTGAAGGTGATTTCCTCTTTTGCTACTATCTTCCTCAATTCAACTCATCTTCCTCTATTATTTTATTCGTGATAAAAGAGAGACCTTTTGCCCTGTCTCCTGCTAATCCAATACCTATGTCATACAGGTTATCTATTACTACTCTTTAAAAGATAGGCTGTACCGCCTCATGCTTAGCCTTTTCTTCATACAACAAAATATTTCAAGTGGGAGTCACCTCGAACCAAATATAAAAACAAGCCCATAAATCATAAATACCAAAAATATAGAAACAATTATGTAAGTAAAATAATTTGTATGCAGTTTACATTGAATTTTATGAATTTTATCTCTTGTTTACCCCAAGCCCTCCAGCACAGAGTCCTAGTTTTGTCTGTGTGTGTGCGTATGCACGTGTAGTGTATTGTTGTATTCTGAATACTGAGTTATCTCATTGGTTTTGCCAAAACACTCATGATACATATTTCTGTCACTATGGAGGAACAGTTAGCTTTTTGAGTAATTGTGTCAGGGATGCCCAGGACCATTGCCGGGTTCAAAGATTCACCACAGCGACTCACTGAAATCAGCAAAGCTGTTACACTCATGGTAATAGTTTATTGCAGTTAAAAGATACAGCTTAAAAATAGCAAGAGAAAAGACACTTTTGGCAGATGGTCCAAGAGAGAACAGGAACAAGCTTCTAGTTGTCCTTTCTCACTGGAATCACTGAAACAGTGCTTAATTCTCCAAGCAACGATGTGTGACAGCACATGTAAAATGGTGCCAATCAGAGAAGTTCACCTGAACCATGGTTCCCAGGGTTTTTGACTTATATGACTTGTAGGTTTTTTACCTATATGACTTAAAGGTAAATCTATAGGCATGTGGCTCTCATTTGACTCACCTTAGCTACTCCGACCCAGAACCCCCAGAATTCAAACTGGTACAGTGTGACCCAAAGTCTAGGAATAGAAAACAAGCATCTACCATTAATCACATTGTTAGCATAAACTGGCATTCCCAAGGTCTCAAATCTACAAAAGCACGCTTTGTATTTCAAAAGATTCCAGGAGTTCAGAGGTTATCTTTCAGGAACTGATCAAAGGCTGGTCCTGAAGACCTTTGGAATCTGCAGTTTGGGCAAGCTAGACCTGCTGAGTTAACCCTTTGCTGCACAATAATATTGAAGAGTATAGGCATCTGGAATAGCTACTTTTTCTCCATTTTTCTCAGTGGCACCTGTATGAAAGGGTAAGGCAGTGGTAATTGGTAAAAAGGGCTCTCAAGGAAGCTTTCTTTAAAACTACTATTTTTCTTAAGTTGCACATATACTTAGAAGGATGACAACTGCAATCAATCACACTCTATCCAGCTGCCCTTTAGCTACCTCTCTTGCCGTAACAACTTCTGAAGAAAAATTCAGTGGAAACTTCTAGAAGAACAGACACTCTAGAGTATGCTCCTTGCTTTCTCATTGGCCCACTTAGTCTTGAATCTCATGTTACCCAGTGGTCTACATGGCATCATTTTCTCACTGAGTGCCTACACTTGGCACCATAACTGTGTTTGCTGAATCTGCTTTCACTCCCTGACACCCCTCCACTAACAATTTGGATGTAATGGTGTAGTGTGCTTTGCTCAATTTGATGGCAAGTTTACAAGTGAGGCTGCTGATTATTGCATCACAGTTCAACAACTCTGGGTGATAGTGCACAAAAGCATAGCCTTTCCATCATGGCCATGGCATCTGGTGGGGTACACAGGCACAGACAAGCCATTGGCGGGAGGACTTATTATTAGTCATGGCTGATCCTGATAATCTAGAGCCCAGAGTGTGGGCAAAGCATTTCTTTCCTTTGCCCTCCTGTCACGTTTCAGTCTACACACAGCCTCCTGTTAGTGGATTCCTTAAATCCCCTTATTCTTGGACCTCCCCTCCGTTCTTTTACCTTTCTGGGTTCTGCAGAGATCCCAGGATTCACCCTTATAACTATTTCAGTTGAGATTATTGAGCTAGGTTTGCTCTTTATATCTGAGACCAGGGATATCAAGTGATTGTTCATTGGCTAGATTAGAGACCTATTTATGACTTTATTATTATTTTTTAACCTAGGAGCACTATAAAAGATCTTTACCTTCAAGAAATTACAAGGAAAGAAACGTCTTCAGCTAATGTTGATGATCTCTTAGTGAAGGAGAAAGATAATAGTGCTCTGTTTTATATGTTTTTACTGTTATGTTTCTACTCTTTTATTTGTAAACAAGTATCATGCCTGTGTTTACATATGCACAAATTTGTATGGCTGTATATTGTACACATAAATTAGAAACTCTGGAGGTGGCTCCCAACAATTTGTATTTTGACATGTCCTTCAGGTGCTTCTGAAGCACGCTCAAATTTAAGAACCACTACACATATGAGTTTAAAAATTAGGCATTGTAGATTAATATTATTGTGATGTTTTATGCTTGAGAAATAGATACACAAGTAATAGAGATAACTTGTGATTCTGATACAAGAGATCACTTGTGATTTCTGAATATCTAGAAATCAATGAATGATAGCTACAGATAATATTGTCCCCATCTTTCAGTTTAAGCAGAGGAATGTTTCTTGCTCTCACCAAAATTTCTTCCTTGTGTCAAATAATGCAGTTGATCCATGAATAGTTGGTTTTGATTGGGGAGGGTGACGATTTCCTTCAGCAGACCTGATGACAGAGCAGCTCTGTCCCCACATTTTTTCTAGATGCAAATAATGTGTAAAAACGTCAATGAAAATATGTTTCTGCTTCAGATATAACAGATTCAACTCTGTTGATAGATGGAAACTAGGCAAGGTCAATGTATCTACTGTTTTATCCCTGCACCAAGTACTAAAAATAACTGGACTCAATATCAAGAGAACATGTATGAGCACCACAGAATATTTTTCAATAAATATCTTTCTAGTCTTAAAAAGTATCAGATAGTAAGCTAAAATTGCTCTTATATATATTATATCTGATCTGTACGTATCCAGTCTATCAACTTGCCTATCTCATCGTCAGTTTATGGGATAGAATGAAAAATATGATCCCTAAGGAAATTCAGGTCTTAATCCTCAAAATCTGTGAATATGTTATCTCATGCCGAAATGGGGAGAGAATACTTGGCAAATGTGATTAAGGTTATGAACCTTGAGAGTGGGAGATTATTTTGGATTATCTGTGTGAGCCCAGTCTAATCACATGGCTCCTTTAAAGTGGAGTAACTGTCCTGGCTATAGTCAGAGAGATCTGTGACTGTGGAAGCAGCCCCAAGAGATGTCATATGAGAACCACATGATGTCAGTTTCTGGTTCTGCCATGTCGGGGCTATGCTCAAGGGCTAGAGAAAGTCCTCTAGAAGTTAAGAGTGTCTCTGAACTGATAACTAGAGCCAACAAGAAAATACAGACCTCAGTCTCTGCATTTGTGTTATTAGACAGTTTTCACCAGTGTTACAGGTTACAGTATATAATTCTATAGTAAGCCACGATATTTATTATGTGGAATTTTCACTTCTTTCTTCTTCAGAATTGACATCTTTGTTCTTGGCTTTTCATTTTAATATACATTATGATATTAATTGTTTACTCATACCGAATGGGTTAAAAATAAAACAGGGGCATTTTGATTGAAAATACATTGCCTTAGCAGGGCATGGTGGCTCACACCTGTAATCCCAGCACTTTGGAAGGCCTAGGCAGACGGATCACGAGGTCAGGAGATCAAGACCATCTTGGCCAACATGGTAAAACCCCATCTCTACTAAAAATACGAAAATTATCTGGATGTGGTGGTGCACGCCTATAGTCCCAGCTACTCGGGAGGCTGAGGCAGGAGAATCCCTTGAACCCGGGAGGCGGAGGTTGCAGTGAGCCAAGCTCGTGTCATCTCACTCCAGCCTTGCAACGGAGCAAGACTCCGTCTCAAAAAAAAAAAAAAAGAAAAAGAAAAAAAAGAGAATGCATTGCCTTTGTAGGTTGATGTAGGTATAACTGGCATGCACCTTTTCACAGTGTATCATCCTCAAGAGAAACATGGTGAACTTATTCATTTACCTAGGCCTTTCAAAGATCTTTCAATCAATTTTATATTTTTCTTCATGAATTTCTTTACACATTATTTTTGTTGGATCATGCATTTCTTGAACATTGTTTTTGTAAAATATGAAATTATTATTCATTTTGTTTTATAAAAGCAAGTAAAGCATAAATTTCCATCTGAATACCATTAAGCTTCCATCGGAATTCAGTATCTGCACCCATTAATTACCCTTGCTTCCCTCTATTATCAAAATATTTAAAATATTTGATATTTAAAATTATCAAAATATTTAAAAAACAATTTTAAAAATTATGTAAAAGTTATGTGAAATTTGTATTGCAGAGACTTCTTGCTTTGTGATTGTTTGGCTTGTGGGTTTCTGACTTTATGATAGTTTTATCAAGGTGTTAAATGTGTTTTCAGCTTACATTTTTGACTTAAAATGGGTTTATCAGGTCTTAACCCCATCATAAGTTGAGGAGCATCTGTATTTTATTATTTTAACTTAACTTCCTTTTTAAATGTGTATTTGTAAATTTTAAGTGTATTGAATCTTTTGGTATTAAAGCAATGAAGTATACTTAAATTTTAAATTAAAAACTGTAAATAGCATAACTGGGAAAATATTCCAACACAACTTATCATTGACATGTAAGAAACATGAGACACCTGAATTGAATAAAAATTGGCAAACATATGTATGATTACCTATCAAAAGAGGAATTAGTGATCCATATTATTCAATTGGTAATATCAGTGCTAAATGAGTATGTATTAATTTGGTTCATTGGAAAGTTTCAGGGAGATACTGGCCAAACAACTTGAAACATCTAATGTTAAATTTTCATTTCCAGTACAAGAAAACTCCTAAAATATTCCATAGAAATATTCTACTGTAGTAAATCAGATGATCTGAATTGAGGGAAATGGCAAACTATTGACTAAAATCTATTTCAGGAAAAAGCAGCTGTTGAAGTCAGCTGTTCTGGTATAAATAAAACAAGTTAAACCATAAGGGCAGAATCTTAGAAATTTGGAAACATAATTATGCCATCTGGAAATAAATAGACTAATCAGAGAATAGAGATTTGGAGAAAATAAAATTAAAAATAACTTGAAAAACAATAACAAATATGTGTTATCTATACTCGAAGTCCAATTTGCTTACCGCTTATAAGATTACTATGTTTCTGTAACTGTATTGTACTGTATCCCCGTTATCTGTATTTGTCAATTTATTTATGGTATACATATGGTGGTTTTCTAAGCTATATGTTCCATGCATAAACTAAGTTACATTTTATTACATGACCCAAGTTTATTGTTCATAAATTCAAGTCATAGAAATGAAAGATCTCAGAAATTTTTTATGTGGTGATCAGAATGTTGATATGTTTGTGTGTGTGTAGAGAGAGAGATACAGGGAGGGTGAGAGTGTATGTGTGTGTGTGAGAGAGAGAGAGAGAAAAGAGAGAGGAAAAGAGAGGGAGAGAGAGAACAATCTACATTGTTCTCGTACTCCATGCTAAAGTGTTTTTGGAAACATACTTGATCTTCAGGATCAACATTGCTAAGCAAGAAAACGACCAAGAAATGATGAAGACAATTATTCCTACTGTGACAAACAAGCATGTCATACAAAAATGAGCTTGTGCCTTTAAATTATTTATATATTTCTGTGTGTGTACATTACGTCGTCTTCTCAGAATGGACTGCCCTGATTATCTTACCTAGAGCAGCTGCTGCTGTACTGTCCAAACTCCTCAACAAAGAATACACCCTATACCTAGGGCACAATTGTGTGTTGTAAGATAAATAATCATAGAATCATATTAGAAGTTGTATAATTGCCTATGTAATAAAATTAATTTGAATGTCATTTATATTTCAGTAACCTATTATTTTTTATTACAAGGTCAGAAAAACATTTCACTTGTAAAAAACATAAGAGATATGAACATAAGAGATATGAGTATAAATCTAAAATTTCTCTGTGTCATACATTTACTTTAACAAATAATCGACATTTCTGTTATATTAATAAGGACAATATTAAATACAGCACACTAAAAAATGTGTGGCAGTAGTAAACATGATTTCAGTCAATTTAACAGAATTGAAAATGCATAAATTGACATTCTTATGAATACTGATTACACACATATATGACTAGAAATGGGCATGATTTTCAGATCACATAAAAACTTTGAAGTTTCAAATTATATTCTGTGTATACCTAATGATGTTTTCCATTTGCAAGACAGAGAAAGCCAGACAAAGAGAGAGGAAGAAAGAGAAACAGAAGAGAGATCATTTGGTTTAAGTCTCTAACTCATTGATCAAAAATAGGACTGCCATAAACATTCAGAGAGAATTTCTAGTCAGAATTAAACCAATAATGACAGTCTTCTATAGTCATTTCAGCTCCTAATAAATCCCTTCTCCATGAATTCTCATAATTCAAGTCTGCTGGTATTAAAATACAGAGCTAAATGTTTTCAAAGAATATTACCATTATTTTTGTTACATTTGAAAAAATGCTGTATTTCAATTTGAAGAATGCAAAAAATAAAGCTCTTAAATGTTGTCTTTCAGATATGTAGCAGATCTGACGCAGAGTCTAGCATTACTAATATTGCTTCACAACTAACTATATTTTAATAATTTCTAAAAGCAGTAATTATAAATATATTTTCCCCCAGAAAGAATCTATGTCTGAACATTTTACCCATCTTATAACGTTGAAATACTTTGCTAAATCTAATTCAAGTAAATATTGCTTTAGTAGGCACCAAATTGATACATTTCCTCCTTCTAGCCTAAGTAGATCATACATATTTGAACAACAGCATCCAAAATAAGTTGAAAAGAAAAATCTTTGATCAAGATTATGAAAGTACTGTTTTTTGTCTAGTGAAGTTATGGAGATTAGCACACAATTTTACTTTCTATTCTTTAACCATTTTTTTTGCCCTTATTGTTCTAGGATAATTTATGTTCAGCTGTTGGATTAAATTATATACATTTTTTTCTTTTAAATTTATGATTTGAGATCCCTTGTGCTGTGTTGTCTAGTTTTTTATTGTGATTATTAATATACAGTTCAGAAAGGTGACTCCAGAAATAGCAAAATGATGGTATAACAATGTATGTACTTAAGTTACTTCATGCCATGAGAGTAAAAGCTGAGAAATTAACAAGGCCTGATATTTGAAGAAGTTTGCTTAATTACTAGTGGAAAAGGTTAGAATTTTATTTATTAAAGTGAGTTGCACAAAAATTTAAATTCTAATTAATTATTTATTGAACATTTACTAAGTATTATGTGTTGTGTAAAATGCTCTTCATGTGTACTTTAATTTCATTCTCACAATGACCAGCAAAATATGGTGGAATGGCATAGAAGAGAAAACTGCAGTTTTACAGAATAAGTAGCCCGACAAAGATGGCTGGACTTTGGCCCAAGTATTCCAGGCAAGGTATTAAGTATAACTCTAGAATTTATGCTAAGAAAGTAACTTTGCATCAGTCTGAATATTTTTTTCTTTATAAGAAAATAGACCTTAGTCTTCAGAGATTTACTTGGTCCTTTATATCAACAATAAACACTAGCGAAATAACCATCAATTTCTTCCCAAAAAGTACATGTAGAACATACCTTTAGTACAGCAGTGATACGATCAGAGAAGTGCCTCATGCCACAACAACATTTTCTTCTAGGAAGTCCAGTAAGCTCCTCTTGCCTGTAGGAGGGCTTCGAGGCAAAATAATCCTTAGGAAGTGCTTTTGGTGGAGGGACTACTTCTTCTGATCCCACAGAGCTTCTTATGAAATACTTATACAAAGATAGATGTTTCAGGATAAATAAAACCCTTATCTCTTCTACATAACTGACATTCTATTAAAAAAAATCCTTTGTCACTTCAACGATTGCAAAGACTAACAAAGGCACTGTTATATTTTGAAGAGTGGCCATGCATTATAATTCAGTATTGTTTCTTATTCTAACATCAATAAAATAATTTATAATGAAAATTTAGAAGATGAAAACAGTTCAGCAGTCTCAACTATCAAAGGTAAATCTTGGTAGTGATGTCAGCAAGATAGTCAAACAGGAAATCTCAGCCTCTACTTGGCCCACAGAAGGTTTAACTAGCAACTATCCACGAACTAGAATATCTTTTGAAAACCCCTACACCTGGAAACCAGCCGGAAATACCAGCATGGGATGTAGAATTGAATGAAATCTGAATCTGAAGGGTAAGAAGAATGTTCTTACTTTACCTGGGCCTCCACATTCCTTCTCCTCAAATTGGCACAGCAAATGGAGATGGTTTCCCTGCACTCACAGTTTCTCCCCAGAAGAAAGAGAATAAGAGGCAATCATTCAGTTTCCCTAATGTTCTAAGATGCTACTCAGGAAGTCCACTCTGGTTTCACCTCATGGAGAATACTAGGGGAAATGGCATGGCTTGCCTGCCCTAGGGTCAAGTAGAAACAAAAAAAGTTACTGGTGCACAGATCTTGGTGGTACCTCTGTTTTCCTGACAGCTGTGCTTCCCGATCAGGGATATCAGCCAACCTCACGACACAACCACAGAGTTAATCTGGTTCTGGTTCCCTTCAGAAGCACAGTGGGAATACAATTTAACTTGAGCCCCTAGACTGCTAGTCTCTGGGCTCAGCCTTAGAACCCAGGCGAACAACTGTCCAGTCAGGGAAACACAGCTTCACCTATTTGTGAGAAGAGAAGATGTAGACTGGGCCTGACCAGGGAAAACAAGTAGCAGCCCCACACAGCCAAAAAACACACACAATGACTCTAACCACGAAGGAATATGTCCACCTTTCTATATTTTGGAGAAACACAAGGGCTAGTCTTACATTATCCGGGAAGTCAATGAAACAATAAACTCAGCTGGAAGCCCACTTCATGGCTCCACCCAGTTAGGGAGAAAAATCTTCAG
The DNA here is from genome assembly GCF_000951035.1 of Colobus angolensis palliatus. Lineage (NCBI taxonomy): Eukaryota > Metazoa > Chordata > Mammalia > Primates > Cercopithecidae > Colobus > Colobus angolensis. Next base: position 911,152 of record NW_012114252.1, on the reverse strand, counting down.
TTTTGTATAAGTAGTGTATTGTAGCCTCAGGTATTACCTGTCCAGGGTTGTGACCCTGCCTAACTTCAGAGTCTAACTTGCAATCTTGTCTAACTGTAGATTTCAAATAGCAGAATTTTCCAGCTAGGAATACATCTTATGACTGAATTGACCAGAAGCCATTGTATTATCCAGCCAGTAGTTTCATCTGACAGAAAAGCCCAGACAGTGGTCTCGTTGGTCAGTAAAGCCAATCAATAGCCCATTCTGACATCAGAGCAAAGACAGTGGATCAGCCAACTAGAGAACTCAGTAATTTCTACCTGCCTAGGGTTTTCACTATTTAGCCCTTCCAGAATCACAGGCTAGACCAAGTATGTGAAGCTCTGGGCTGGGCGTGGTGGATCATGCCTATAATCCTTGCCCTTTTGGAGGCAGAGGAGGGAGAATTGCTTGAAGCCAGGAGTTTAAGATAAGCCTGGGCAATAAGATAAGACTCTGTCTCTACAAAAAAGAAAAAGAAAAAACAAAATTAGCCAGACACAGTGGTGTGCACTTGCAGTCCCAGCTACTCAGGAGGCTTAGGAGAGTAGATTGCTTGACCCCAGAAGTTTGAGGCTGTGAGATATGATTGCCACTGTACTCCAGCCTGGATGTCACAGCAAGACCCTGTCTCAAAAATGAAAATAACAAAATAGTGATGCTTTGTTTCTGCCAAAGAACTCCTGTAAAGGCCAGAAAACAAAGCTATCTCCTAAAATGTGCAGATAACAACATAAAAACACAAGGATTACAAAGCATCAGGGAATCATGATAACTCAATAAAAAATAAATAGGCTCTAATCATGAACCCCAAAGAAATGAAAATTTGTGAAATAACTGAAAAGAATCAGAATAATACTCATAAAGTAGTTCAGTGAATGACAAGAATATGCAGATATACAATTTAGTAAAATTTGGCAAACAATACAAGAAAGAAGATAGAAGATCAACAAAAAGTAGAAATAATAAAAAGAGCCAGATAGGAATTCTAGAGATGAAAAATACAATGACTGAACTAAAAATTTCAACACAAAACTTCAAGAGAAGACTGGGTTGATCAGTCAGAAGAAACAGTGAGCTGGACAGAACATCCAGTCACTGGAGAAAAAAGACAAAATAGAGAAAAAGAATGAAGAAAGCCTGTGGGAATTATGGGACACAATCAAGAGACTAAAGCTTTGCATAATAGAATTTGTAGAATGAGAACAAAGAGAAAAAGGGCCAGAAAGCACATGTGAAGGAATAATGGCCAAATAGTTCTTTAATCAGAGAGTAGGTGCCAACATTAAAGTATAGGAAGCACAATGATCTCCAGTAAAATCCACCAGAAAGAGAAGTACACCAAGACATAATAATCAAACTACTAGAAATCAAAGACAAATAAAAAATTCTGAATGCAGCAAGAGACAAGAAACATATCAGATACAAGAAAGTCCCAAGATGACTGTCAGCAGAATTCTCAGCAGAAATCTTATAGGCTAGTAGAGAGTGGCATGATATATATGAAGCGCTGAAGGAAACCTCTCAACTAAGAATACTTTATCCAACAATTTTTTTAGAAAGAAAGCAAACAAAGATTTTTACAGAAAAACAAAATTTAAGGGAGTTTAGTTGATCATTACTAGACCTGTGTTACAAGAAATGATAAAGACAGTTCTTTAAGCTGAAATAAAAAAATCCTATTGATTTAAAAAATTTAAAAAGTATAAAACTTACTTGTAACAGTAAGTACTCAGTCAGATTCAGAATAATACTGTAACAATTATGTGTTAACTACGTATATCTTTAGCTATGTTTGAAAACAGTAGGGAGGCACATCAAAAAACTAAAAATAGAATTACCATATGTTCTAGCAATGTCACTACTGGGTATATATTCAAAGGAGTCAAAATCAAAATGGCCAAGAGATGTCTGTGCTTTCATCTTGCTTGCAGCATTATTCACAATTGCAGATATTTGGAAATAATCTAAGTGTCTATCCAAGGATGAATATATTTTTAAAATGTATATAGATACAATAAAATATTATATAGTCTTAAAAACACAGGAAATTCTGTCATTTGTGACAACAACAATAAACCCGGAGGACATTGTGTTAAATGAAACGAGCTAGGCACAGAAAGACAAATACTATATGATCTCACTCATATGTGAAATCTAAACAAAACTGAACTCATAGAAGTGGAGAGTAGAATGGTGGTTTCCAGAAGCTGGGAAGCTGGGTGGAAGGGCAAAGGGTAGATGATAGTCAATGAGTACAAAGTTATAATTAAATAGGAGGAATAAATCTGGAATTCTCATGGCAAAGAAGAGTGACAGATAAAAATCATGAATTGTATATTTCAGAATAGCTATAGGAGGGGATTTTGAATGTTCTCACCACAAAGAAATCATAAATGTTCAAAGTGACAAATATGCTAATTAACATGATTTAATGATTATAAAATATATACACATATGAAAACATCATATTGTATTCCAAATATGTACAATCAGTATTTTTCCATCAAAAATAAAATAAAATCAAAAAGTTTGAAGTAAAACATTAAGATTTGATTTATTATTATTTTTAAATTTTATTTTTCATGGATGAATACTAATGGTATATATTATACTCTACATCAAGGACATGCAGTGGGTGGAAAAACTATGCCAGAGAGCAATTTTCTATAAATTAGAACCCAGTAATAACTTGCATACTTGTGTATTTTTTTACATGCATTCTCCACACAGCGGAAGCAACAGACTGAAATTCAGTTTTTGAATAATACATGCTTTTCAAAGAACTTCCAAACAATGCAGCAAAAAGGCATGAAATTAAAGTTGTTTACCAAATGAGAGCATACAGTTTGCATCTGTTTTATATTCCTTGAGTATTTTAATTTTGAAGCTATACATATACAATAGTTAATTACAGATGGTAAAACCTAATCAATCAGCCAGCTGTTTTGATTGTACTGTGCCAGGTAGCTGCTTTCACTGATTTGTGTTCCACTTAATTTAAAAGGCTTATGTAAACAGATATAAATATATGCTTTGTGAATGTATGTGTGTGGATATGTGCTTTTTTATTATTATTATTATTTCTTTTTTTTTTTAGACGGAGTCTCTCTCCCTCAGTCGCCCAGGCTGGAGTGCGGTGGCACGATCTCGGCTCACTGCAAGCTCCGCCTCCCGGGTTCACTCCATTCTCCTGCCTCAGCCTCCTGCGTAGCTGAGACCACAGGTGCCTGCAGCCACGCCCGGCTAATTTTTTTGTATTTTTAGTAGAGATGGGCTTTCACCGTGTTAGCCAGGATGGTCTCCATCTCCTGACCTCGTGATCCTCCCATCTGGGCCTCCCAAAGTGCTGGGATTACAGGCGTGAGCCACGGCGCCAGGGCCTGGATATGTGCTTTCACTTGACAAGGGACTAAAGGTGTTATCACAGCCTTAGACTAAACAATGTGTTTCAAAAACAAAAAATTTAGAAACATTTCCTAACTTGTATAATTAAAAATAACCGCTCTGATTGAATTATTATGATTCTCCTAGTACTGTTGATTAATTTAGCTATTGTTTGGTAATATTGCTAAATATAGTTCAGATGACTGGGTCTGAGGCTGTGCTGATGACGTAAGTTAAGAAGTAGGGGCCAGGCGCGGTGGCTCACGCTTGTAATCCCAGCACTTTGGGAGGTGGATGCGGGTGGATCATGAGGTCAGGATATCGAGACCATCCTGGCTAACACGGTGAAACTTCATCTCTACTAAAAATACAAAAAATTAGCCGGGCACGGTGGTGGGCGCCTGTAGTCCCAGCTACTCCGGAGGCTGAGGCAGGAGAATGGCGTGAACCCGGGAGGGGAAGGTTGCAGTGAGCTGAGATTGCTCCATTGCACTCCAGCCTGGGCAACAGAGGGAGATTCCGTCTCAAAAAAAAAAAAAGAAAAAAAAAAAGTGGGAAGAAACAACTTATTTGTTTTCATTTTCACTTTATTTTACAAAGGATTTTTAGCTATTATACATTAAACATATATTAACTGAAGCAATAAGTTATAAATATATATGCACCATATATTTTTACATAAACTATATAAAACAGTTTTATAAAACATATTAAACAAAATAATGAATCAAGACAGAAAAATCCAATGGAAATTACAGAGTTGTAAGAGGGGTGAATATGTGATTAAATCACATTGGCTTCTAAATATTGCATTCAAAACTTTTCACCATTTCATGGTTTTATTTTAAAAACTGTAGCCATGTTTTCTGGTGCACATTACAAGAAACATATTTTTTGGAGGGCTCTATATTCTGAAAGAAAATTTTCACATAGCACTTTATACAGAGGCATGAGCAATTTATTTCATGGGACTCTTTCTAGATCCGTTATATGACAAAAATCTGATTGGAAAATGTTGGAAATGATTATTTTAATTGACCAGTCCTTCTTAAAAATTAAAGCAAATACACAAGCACCTCAAGGAATTAGCGGAGTCCTACACCTGTTGAGTGGTTTACTTGAAACAGCAAGATACCTAGTGGATGAACAATAAATAGAACCCAGATTTGGCAATCCACATTCTGTGCCTTCCTTGATTTAGTGTATGAGACAGTGTAGAATCTTAGAACAAACATAGACTCTGGATGCACAGGCAAGAAATAAAACCCTTTACTTCTATAACATCTTGCCTTATGTTTTTTGCGATGGGATTTTGCTCTTGTTGCCCAGGCTGGAGTGCAATGGCACGATCTCAGCTCACTACAACCTCAGCCTCCTGGGTTCAAGTGATTCTCCTGCCTCAGCCTCCCAAGTAGCTGGGATTATAGGCATGCACCACCACGCCCAGCTAATTTTGTATTTTCAGTAGAGATGGGTTTCTCTATGTTGATCAGGTTGGTCTCAGACTCCTGACCTCAGGAGATCTGCCTGCCATGGCTTCCCAAAGTGTTGGGATTACAGGCGTGAGCCACCATGCCCAGCCCCGTCTTGCCTGATTTTTTAAGTTTTGGGTTTTTCTTTAAAAAGTTTTTATAATATCTATTTCTGTATTAGTCTATTTTCGCACCAGTACAGATATACCACCCGAGACTAGGTAAGTTATAAACAAAGGAAGTTTAATTGACTCACAGTTCCACATGGCTGAGGTGGCCTCAGGAAACTTACAATCATGGCGGAAGGGGAAGCAGGCACCTTCTTCACAAGGCAGCAGGAGAGCAAGAGCAAGTGAAGGAGGAACTGCTAAAGGCTTATAAAACCATCAGATCTTGTGAGAACTCACTCACTATCACAAGAAGAGCATGGGGAAACCACTCCCATGATCCAGTCACCTCCTTCCGCCAACACATGGGGATTACAAGTCCTTTCCTCCACAAGCGGGGATTACCATTTGAGATGAGATTTGGATGTGGATACAGAGCCAAACCATATCAATCTCATAGGAGTTTTTATATTGAGTAAATAATATAGTTTGCACTAAAGAACTAGCATGTGCCTGACAAGAGGAACTGCCATTATTTTTTTAAAAGAATGTGAATATTTAATAGATTGAGAGAGATGGACAGGTTATAAACACATTTTTGTAGAACTTAATATTATGTTTTGAAACTCAATATCATAGATGGTTGTTGTAGACGGTGTTCATCCTAGCAACATGCCTCTATTACTAAAAATGATTACCTCAATCACATGCTTGACTTTTGTTTCTATTCAATCAAATGCTTCCTGTTTGTGTCATGGAGATAAATGGAGGTCTGCTCTCCAAGATGTGATTGTGGTCACTTAGTTTATGTGACAGGCTTCTGGAAGGAAATGAAGGAAGAAAATGGCAGAAGGAAGAAGAGAAGTTTCTTCAGTCTCTGCTTTCTGTCTTCCTCTTTCTTCCCAGATTGTTCAGCAGGTCAGTGCCTAGATTCCCAGTGATATATTCATATAATTAAAATTGTTTGCCTTGGAATGGGTCATTAATGATCTTGTATAGCTCTGTAAAAGATTAGTAAAGTAAAGGTAAAAAAAAAATTTGAAATGAAGTATATGCATTGAGAGCAGTCATGTAAAACCAAGATTTTAAATATATTTAGATTGACTTTTTTCCTTTGTTTTGCTCCCATTATTGAAATATTTGCTTTCAACCCTGATGGCCTAGCTAAATATGTGTAAAAAAAAAAAAAAAAAAAAAAAAAAAAAAAAACTTAAGACTAATGCAAACTATTCACTTTAATGGATGCCACTCTGATATCAATCTCCTACTTAAAATTGGGTCAGCCGTCAGTGTCCAGCAAATTAAAACAGCCCTTTAAAATCCAAAAGCCTCTTCAATTTTCTTAAATGAAAATCAGGTAAACTCTTCCATTGCTTAATGTGAAAATTAAGAATATTTTATCACTGTCTTTGGTGTTTTTGTTTTTGTTTTTGAGATGGAGTCTCGCTCTGTCACCAGGCTGGAGTGCAGTGGCGTGATCTCAGCTCACAGCAACCTCTGCCTGTGGGATTCAAGCGATTCTCCTGCCTCAGCCTCCCGAGTTGCTGGGATTACAGGCATGCACCACCACGCCCAGCTAATTTTTGTATTTTTTGTAGAGACGGGGTTTCACCATGTTGGCTGGGATTGTCTCGATCTCCTGACCTCGTCATCCACCCACCTCAGCCTCCCAAAGTGCTGGGATTACAGGCGTGAGCCACCACACCTGGCCTTATCACTGTCTTTGAATTTTTTTCCTCCTTATTCACATAGGTATAGTCTTTGGAAATCCTAAAAATATGCATATATATGCAGTATTAGTTTAACCTAATTGCATTTTGTATACACATAAATTACCTATTCCTGCATAGCAAATTACTTGAAATCAGTGGCTTAAAATAGCACATGTTTATTACTCATAGTTTCTGGGGATCAGGTATTCAAGAGCAGTTAAATTGGGAAGTTCTTGCTCATGGGCTCTCATGAACTTCAAATCAAACTGTTGGTCAGAGCTGCAATCTTTTCATGGCTTGAGTGGGGCAAGACCCACTTCCAAGGTCACACAAATCCTGACAAGCACCAGTCCCTTGCCTTGTTTCTCTGTAAGCTGCCTGAGGATCCTCACACGATGGCAACTGGCTTCCCCCAGAGCGAGACATTGAGACAGGAAGAGAGAGAGAGAAATCAACATGAGAAGCTATAGTATTTTTAGAATCCCATCATTAGAATATTCTCTTCTCTAGAATAAATCACTGAAACCAGTCTACCCTCAAGTGGAAGCAAGTTAAGTTCCATGTCTTGAGGAAAGAAGTATCTGAGAGTCTGTGGACATATCTTTAAAACGACCATGATGTATTGATCTGAAGAATTTTTTCACCTGTATATTCTATATATTTATAAAACGATAATAAAATTATGTAAGCACTGTTACTAAAACCTACAGAATGAGAGATTTGTTATAGAATGCAAAGTTAAAGCTAGATGGAAGGAATAAGTTTCAGTGTTCTATAGCACTGTAAAATGACTACAGTTAATAGTAGTATATAGTTTCCAGTAGCTATAGGATGACAATGAACATGCCCAACACAGACAAATATTATAAGTTTGAGATGATTGATATGCTAATTACTCTCATCTGATCACTATACATTATACGTTTGGGAATATCACTATGTACTCCATGAATATGTACAATTATAATTTGTGTCAATTTAAAAAATATAATTTCTTAAAAAGTCAAAATAAAATGAAACCAAAACCAGTAAATTGCTTTCAATATTGTACTGTAAGGAATTAAAACAGCCTGAATTCAGCAACGTCCTGAGTATCTAATAAACTTTGTGCTAGCTTATTTATTACCACTATCTGTCCAATGACTCATAGATATAAAGAACTCAGATGTTATGCTAACTATGTTCATATATGCACCAAACCAAGAAGTATCTGAGCCAAAGCTTCTCCCTTCCCACCTCAATTTTTGAGAACATTGTTCTTTAAAGCAATAGATAATTTCCCCTAGTTTTCTGGTACCAATGTTTTCATTAATTATCTGTATCATTGGATAACTCATTTACTATCCATTCCTGCCTTAAGTATCTGTGAAACATTCATTTTAGAAGTACAAGTAGTGGAGGTATGAGAGGTCACTTCTCCTTATCTTCCATATTGGAGCAAATATTCAGGACTAATACAGATACAAACACTCATAGTAGCCAAGTGCACCAACACCGTTTTCTGCCTTTTGTTTTCAACTTTTTTTCATTCTATGTGAAGGAGCCTGATGTTTACATTCTTGTGTTACATTCAAATGTTTATGGGGAAAAAAACTTTAATATTCTTGGATCTCCTCTATTTGCAACTTCTTAGACTTTCTCTCTTTGAGTAGCTATACTGTGTTTGACACAAAAGCCTGGCTAATTCTCTTTATAATGGTTGAATAAAGCTCAAAGTATTCACATCAATTTCCTGTTGCCACAGAGTGATCTAGGTCATGACAAACCACAAGCCAAGTTACTAGACCATTACTAAACTACCATCACATAAGGATAAGTTAGCAAGTTTGACCTTTTAAATCAAACTGCAAAATGTTCTTTCGATTAAAGTCTACAACAGTCCCCTGAGATCTCTAGTGCTGAATGTTAGGGATTTAACACAACACTGAGATTTTGGCAGATAAATGTACCTTTTCCTCATAAGCTTTCCAACTCACACACAGTTTTAAATTCCCTTGTTCTATAGAATTACCATTCTATGCTTAGTTTTATTTTGAAGGCAGTTGCATTTCTTTCCAAGGTGCGGACTCATGACCAGGAAGCCAATTTACCAGGCGAAAGTAAAAGTTTTATTCTTTCTGAGAAAATTAGCTATTTAAGGATAAATACTCTAATTTGTCCTTTCAACCTAGGTTTATGGGTAATTCTCAGTTTCTTTTAAACACCTTTCTAACTTCTCCCTTGGATACTCCTCTTTTTATTTCAGTTTTCTTTTTTTTTTTTCCTATTCAAAAGTGCAGTAAACCTTTCATCATTCTAATTTTTTGTACACTGCCATACCTAGTATTTACTTCTAATTTGGTCCATATATTTTTGCCCACTTTTTCTATAATGCTGGCTTTAACACAAATCTAAATCACACACTGCAAATTATAAGTTTGATGTACATACATGTGAATCTTTTTGTTCACATTTTTATTTCTGGCCTGAAAAATATATTATAGCACTAGAAAGTACATGTGAGTAGCCTTTTAATTATTTTATACTCATTGAAATGAGTATAAAAGTGCAAAGAAATTCCTTAACTCTTCCTAACTTGGGAGACCAAGTCCTCCCCGTTCCTTTTCAGACTTTAATAGCACTAGTTCTTCAGAAATAATGAAAAACTTTAGGGAACCTGGGTTGATATGTAGGCAAAATCGGCAAAATCATGTTATGCATTTTACACCTGGGATTTTTTTTCCCCATGTGACATTTTCTTTAATGCATTTATATCAGAGAAAATTATCTAAATACAAAATTATTTTTATTGATATCTGAAACACAAATAAGGAGATATTTATTGAATTTTCATTTAACGTTTACTGATAATATTTTAGTTTTCTTTCAAATTCTAGTAGTCTTTTGTGATTTATGTTTCTGCCAAAATTACCTATATTCATTTTTATAACTGAGTTTATTTTATCTCAGGAGTCTTCCTGATTCACTGGAATTACATACTTTGCAAACTGTGCTATTCCATATGTCAGGAGATCCTCGGAAGTTCTTAGGAGGTACTTAATTAAACATACAAATTCTAGGATCATAGCCTAACATTAAGCTTAGTATTTCTTCTTTTATCAGCTTTGTGTGTATGTCATCAGTATAGGTTTTCATTTGAAAGAGTTATGTTCAAACATATTTTATAACCATTGCCCTAATGCATCAGGGAAAGTTTCTCTTGGACATTAAATATTCAATATGTAAATATCTGGTTCATGTTTTTCCCACTGCTCACTTCAGATTTTCTCTAAAACTAACCATGTTCATCTTGGTTCTCCATCTTTCCATAGTTCACAAGATTTTCTCATCTGTAATATCAGCACTTTGGGAGGCTGAGGCGGATAGATCACTTGAGGTCGGGAGTTCTAGACCAGCCTGGCCAAAATGGCAAAAATACCATCTCTACTAAAAAAGCAATAATTAGCTGGTAATGGTGGTGGGTGCCTGTAATCACAGCTACTTGGGAGACTGAGGCAGGAGAGTTGCTTGAACCAAGGAGGCGGATGCTGCACTGAGCTGAAATCACACCAAAGATTTGTATTTTGATTTAGTTGGCCAATTTATTGCTGATTACCTTGGTAGGTATATTCACCAGAGAAAAATGAATAAGAAAAGTTTTGCTAATTCTGAAATTATTTTTAAAAAGGTGAAAAAATATGTGTTTTTGCAAAGGCAGCATTTAGAAGATCACCTAAAGGGGTTATTACAAGCTGAGATGGTTCTAATGCTTTGGTTGCTCTCCTGAAAGCATCACAGAAAAAGCATCGCTGTTAATTGTGTTTTAAAATTTGAGTGGGTTTTTGTAATTATTAAATAATATGATTTGACAAATCTTGCAGCAGCTAGTGTTAATTAGTAACATATTGCAGAGCTATCTATGAATAAATATTTCCTATTGCACATTTCTTTGATGTTTCTATATTTAAAATACGCCTTTTTTTTTCTAGAGTAGTATGACTTTTAGATAGCTTCCTCTCAGGTATCCATTTATCCTCTTCAATTCAGTTTACTTTTGTTCATGTTAAAACCTTAAGCTCCTGAAATGTCAGTGAAAGATGAAAAAGTAATTTTAAAACATAGATAAATGTAAATAAAACACCCCTTAATTCAATCAATTAACTAGTGCATTTGCTTTTTTATTTTTCTGTATGGAATATTATCTTAGGTTGAAAGAGAATTAGCATGAAAAAGCAGACATTCTTGTTTTCAGAGAGCTCATATTTATTTTGAGAGACAGTATGTGCATATTAAATTAAAACTAAAATTACAATGCATGATAAATTAACCTTCATATAAGTAGCATAGATTATTACTTTTCAGAGTTCTCAGGTAGACAGGTTTTCATACAGCCATGTGTGTTTGTCTGAAATAAAATTTTGATTAATGGAAAGGAGAGTGAGGCATTGTTGTTTACCAGCTCAATGTCCATCCTCCCCAACCGTTTCTCCAAAACAAACCCCAGTGCTGTCCAAGTGTCCACTGTCATCCAAGGAAATCCACTCCAAATCATAAGATATGAGTCTTGGTTATTCTAAGCCAATCAAAGTGTTCCATTTCTTTTGCTATAACTTGATGGCCGTGTGATTTAAATCTGACCAGCAACATGCTAGAAAAATATAGATAATCTTTGAGGCCTCTTCACACTTAATTAAGAAAAAAGTAGTGCTGTGGTTTGGCTGTGTCCCCACTTAAATCTCATCTTGACCTGTAGGTTCCATAATCCCCAAGTGTTGTGGGAGGGACCCATAATCCCCAAGTGCAAAGTAATTGAGTCATGGGAGTGATTACTTTCATGCTGTTCTCGTCATAGTGAATGAGTTCTCACAAGATCTGATGGTTTTATAAGAGGACTCCCCACCCCCCGACCACTTTGCTCCACACTTCTCTCTCCTGCCACCATGAAAAGAAGGACGTGTTTGCTTCCCTTTCTGCCATAATTATAAGTTTCCTGAGACCTCCCCAGCCTTGTGAAATCATGAGTTAATTAAACCTCTTTCTTTTTAAAATTACCCAGTCTCAAATATGTCTTTATTAGCAGCATGAGAATGGACTAATACAGTATATTGGTGCCAGGAGTGGGCATTGCTATAAAGATGCCTAAAAATGTGGAAGCGACTTTGGAACTGGATAACAGGCAGAGGTTGGAGGGCTCAGAAGAAGACAAGAAAATGTTGAAAAGTTTGGGACTTCCTAGAGAGTTGGAGGGCTCAGAAGACAGGAAGATGTAGAAAAGTTTGGAACTTCCTAGAGACTTGTTGAATGACTTTGACCAAAATGCTGATAGTTATATGGACAATAAAATCCAGGCTGAGGTGGTCTCAAATGGAGATGAGGAATTTGTTGGGAACTGGAACAAAGGTGACTCTTGTTATGCTTTAGTAAAGAGACTGCGAGCATTTTGCCCCTGTCTAGAGATCTGTGGAACTTTGAACTTGTGAGAGATGATTTAGGGTATCAGGTGGAAGAAATTTCTAAGCGGCAAACTGTTCAAGAGGAAGCAGAGCATAAAAGTTTAGAAAATTTGCGGCCTGACAATGAGATAGAAAACAAACCCCCATTTTCTGGGGAGAAATTCAAGCCTGCTACAGAAATTTGCTTAAGTAACAAGGCAGTAAATGCTAATCACAAAGATAATGGGGAAAATGTTTCCAGAACTTATCAGAGACCTTCACAGCAGCCCTTCCCATCACAGACATGGAGGCCTAGGAGGTAAAAATGGTTTCCGGGTCTGGGTCCAGCCTTGGGACTTGGTGCCCTGTGTCTCAGCCACTTCAGCCATGGTTAACAGTGTCCGAGGTACAGCTCACGCTATTGCTTCAGAGGGTGCAAGCCCCAAGCCTTGGCAGCTTCCAAGTAATGTTGGTCCTGGAGGTGCACAGAAGACAAGAATTTAGGTTTGGGAACCTCCACCTGGATTTCAAAGGATGTAGGGAAATGCCTAGATGTCCAGGCAGAAATATGCTGCAGGGCGGAGCCCTAATGGAAAACCTCTGCTATGGCAGTGAGGAAGGAAAATGTAGTGTTGGAGCCCACACACAGAGTCCCTACTAGGGCACTGCCTAGTGTAGCTGTGAGAAAAGGGCCACCATCCCCCAGACCCCAGAGTGTTAGATCCACCTACTGCTTGCACCATGCACCTGGAAAAGCCGCAGAAACTCAATGCCAGCCATGAAAACAGCCAGGAGGGGTGCTGTACCCTGCAAAGATACAAGGGTGGAACTGCTCAAGGCCATGGGAGCCCACCTCTTGCAACAGTGAGGCCTGAGTGTGAGACATGGAGTCAAAGGAGATCATTTTGGAGATTTGAGATTTGACTGCCCTGCTGGAATTTGGACTTGGATGGAACCTATATCCCCTTTGTTGTGACCAATTTCTCCCATTTGGAATGGGTGTATAGACTTTGGATTTGGACGTGGACTTTTGAGTTAATGCTGAAATGAGTTAAGACTTTCCAGGACACTTGGGAAGGCATGAGTGTGTTTTAAAGTGTGAGGACATGAGATTTGGGAGGGGCCAAGATGAAATGATATGGTTTGCCAGTGTTCCTCATTTTGAATGGTAGTTTCCATAATCTCTATGTGTCATGGGAGGAACCCAGTGGGTCCCTCAATGAGGACAGTTACCTTCATACTGTTTTCTTGATGGTGAGTTAGTTCTCATAATATTTGATAGTTTTATAAGTGGTTCCCCCAACCTACACTCTGTATTTCTCTCTCCTGCCACCATGTGAATAAGGATGTGTTTGCTTCCCTTCTGCCATAATTATAAGTTTCTGAGGCCTCCCCAGTCCTGTGGAACTGTGAGTCAATTAAACCTCTTTCCATTATAAATTACTCAGTCTCAGGTATGTCTTTAATAGTAGCATGAGAATGGACTAATACAAGGAGATATAAGGAGTAGGTGAAATAATTTACTGTGTTCATCTCCTGGAACTATTGTAGGCATTTTGTGAACCTAATACATCACTGGAGGAAAAACTCTTATACCAAGTATAGTATAGTAAAAAAATAAGAAAGAAAACTTTGAGATTGCAAATATTTTGAGCGACTGAATGTGTCTTCTAAAGAGCGCCTATATTTGTACTAGTGATTAAGAAAGCCAACAATGGCCTAGCATGGTGGCTCACACATCTAATCTCAGCACTTTGGGAGACTGAGATGGGTGGATCACCTGAGGTCAGGAGTTCGAGACAAGCCTAATATGGAGAAACACCATCTGTACTAAATACAAAATATTATCTGGAAATGGTGGCATATGCCTGTAATCCCAGCTACTTAGAAGGCTGAAGAAGGAGAATTGTTTGAACCTGGGAGGTGGAGATCACAGTGAGCAGAGATCACACCATTGTACTCCAGCCTGGGCAAAAAGAGTAAAACTCAGTCTCAAAAAAGAAAAGAAAAAGAAAGCCAACAATTACCCTCATTGTCCTAACTATTAAGCCAGCCTTTTCCACTACCTGCATTTCCTAAGATATATTTTACGCTAAGAAGAATGGGAAGCATGAATCATGCTAGAGAGACAGTGAAGGTCATGTTGGCTCATTTATAAGCTACAGCTTTTAACTTAGCTTAGGCAAAGTACATTCAAGAGGTGTAGGCTAGTATAAGTTTTAAAATTTAGGCAAGAGGTAAACCACCTTAAAATTAGCAAGAGCCAATGTAAATGGATATAATTTACATATTTTTAATGACTACTGTTTTTAAAGTATTGCTTTAGAGATGCTTGGCACATTGCTAGCTTTCTATATTTTCAGAGGTAAAACAGAAGACAACACAGGTGTTTGGATAATGGGGGAGGGGCTAAAATTTAGCAAGTAACACAACCAAGGGCCTATGGGCAGTGGTTGTGTTACCTGAAGAGGCCTGTGGCCAAAGCATATTAAATATTACATTTAAAAAATTGACAATTGGGAAAAGGCATGATAAATGTGATATGTTGAGGATTTAATTCTTGCTTATGCTTTGTTATTGGTCCTGCTTGATATGTACTCTGGTGTTGGTAGGAGATCAGATTTTCAAAGTTCAGAAAGGTTTATGACTTAATTTCATCTTACAGCAGGCAGTCACTGTAGCTAGGCCTGGATGTTTTCTTGCAGAGTTAATACTAATCTTCTGTAATTCTGACCAAAAGGCCAGAAAATACAAACATACACTGACACACTGTGACAGGTTAAAATGCCCACTATGCACATTGCCACAGGTTTTCTTTCATTTCCAGTTAATATCCTCTGGGCCTCTCAAACAGAGGCAGGGAAAACAAGGGTCATATGTTATCTCTCCACCTTCTTGCAAATTAGCAGAATTTTTCTGTTTCAGCGGTTGGAGTAAACACTAGCCATCAAAACTGATTGAGCTTCATCTATCACATTTTTAGTGGAAATATTTCCATATTTCAGGAATGGCTTGACTATCAGACTTAGTTTCCAAAGGTATTGCAGTTTTCTATTTTTGTTTTCTGTGAAAAAGGATAGATCTAAAACTTATTCAGAGGCTACTTTAAATTAGAACTTCTAGGGCCTTTTTCCTTAAGTTGAGGTGATGCAAATCTAACTTTATGTAAGAGTAAAACAGCTAAGGGAGAAAGAGTTGTGGTGGATATTGGAAAAAGTGAGGTCAAAAGAGGAAAAATTAGGCTTGAATAGTAACAAAGACATTTCATATGAGACACAAATAACATAGGAGTTGATAAGTTTAAAGAGATAGACTTACAGTTTGAAAATATGGCACATTGGATAGTTCTTGCTTAAGGCCCTCATTCTCAAAAGTGGAAATTAAGGTACTCTATCTTCATCATGTTGAGCTTGGAGAAAATGTAAAAATTTGTTCTATGTGAAGTTATTCATGAAATCAGCAGGATGGAAACACAAAGTTTACAAAAGATGAATGAAAAGGCAGATGAAGTTTGTCAGGAAAAACCTGTTTTGGTCAGGCAAAAAATGCTCGCTAACCATTTTTAGTTAATTAAAATATAGAGTGGAGATGTGAGAGGATTTGATGCTGTGTATTGTCGAGACAAGGGACAGGAAAGGTGATTTGTGTTTGGAAAAAAAGTACGCTGGTTATTGTCTTTATTGTCTGGTGTATCGTTGGCTCTATTTTAGTGACTTTAATAATGGGTGGATAGTGATTTTTCTATTTAGCTTTTTGAGAACATAATGTGGATGCAATAGCAAACTAGCAGTAGATCTCACAGGGAATAATGACAAAAGCGAAAAAGCCTTTTATGGTTGTAACTTTTTATCACTTGCTATTGCTAATTCTCTTTTATCATATTATTACGATGCCCATTTATAAGTCATTACTTGTTTCATCTACGTGGTTTCTCAGGAATCATAACCTTTAACAGGATTGGTCACTTTTTTATTGAGCTTTCAGAACATAAAACTTTTAGTACTTTGGTTTTCTATGATTTCAAATTGGAAATAACAACTCGATATATTTAAGTATCATACAGGCAATTATATGTTACAGAGTAAGTTGTACTTTATGAATTTTCAGATTTTTGTGACACTGTGTCTTTCAGAAAGGACTTTTGTGATAATGGACTGTAGAGAGCTACTGAAAGCAAAAAATTGTGGTTACAATCCCAATGAAAGGAAATAAGTGATTTCTATAATTCTGAATCTATCTGGGGGGAGGAAAACACCAGTATGCTGAATGTCTGATTTGATGATAACGATTTTTTGCACTTATGTAGTGTTTTATACTGCTTAAAATATTGTAATTTACACAATTTTATTTCAACATCACTAAATTCGTAGACAGTAGTAAAGGTAGCTCATATAAATCCAACTTGGTCACTATTTTATGCCAGCACCTTTTGACTAACAAAAACCAAGACCAAATCTATGTATTTATTGCCTTGAATCCATTTAGTAACAATGCCTCTACCTCGATTCAGTTCCTTTTATTCTGTGATGATTTCCTCAGAATGAATCACAATATGTTCAGGATATATTACTCTGCCATAACACACCTGATATTCCTGTTTTAGTTCTCAAGAGTTATGTGACTTGAATAGTGATTTGCAAATTCCAAAAACTGATGAGAAATAAACTGTTTTCTATTTTTTGCCTTACATAATTCTAACTTCCCTCTCGTTCATCTCTTTAAGGAGAGTGCTATGCTAGAATAAAGCAAGAATCATTAATCACAGTAGCACAGTTAAGGCGTAGACCTTTTCTCAGATAACTTATTTGGGTCATCCCAACTGACTCTTTTTTATCATTAGAAATAGTGATTTTGCTTGCAATAACTAATGGAATATTTCTTCTGCACTGTATTCTAAGCAGCGTCCCAGTTTTGCACTATTTTTAGCAATTCAGACTCTGAAAGGCATACTGCCAGCTCAGATGCAAACATTCTTGCCTGATAAACTGGACCTGCAACAATATTTGTCTTATTCTGTCCCCAAAATGTTTAGATAAGTAACATTTTGTCATTATTAGTTTATTTTCTTCCATTCTAAATAAACCTAGAATTTTCCTGTCAAAATGCACAATGTTACTAAAATGCAAAATCAGAAGACAAAGTAAAATAAATACATTTGCCAGATTTTCCTTAACTGTGTAATTAATTTTCTCTCCAGATGCACTAGCATTGTGTTCCTTATAACAGTCATTGAATGAATATCAGTGGAGGTCAATATATAGATAGGCTTGAAAATAAGACAGACCTAGGTCCTAATCCTAGATTAGCCACTACCTCTGAAGCTATGTGTCTAAACTCTGTAAATGTCAGTTACCTCAAATAAAGGAGCAAAGAGCAAAATGTTCTAATATGTGTACCCAAAAGGATTGTTATAAGAATTAAATATATTGAATGTATACAAAATGCCTTTATAATATTTGTGGAATGAAAATATTAGTGTAGCTTTCAAAACATTAACTAAAATTAGTTTTGTATATGATTAATTTTTAATATATAATTTTAAATGTAATTAAAATTTAATAGAATCTATAATTAATTCATCCTTGTATTAGTGTTCTGTGCTGTGTAACAAATCACCAAACTTAGTGATTTGAAACAAGCTCATTTATTGTCACATACTTTCTATAGGCTAAGAGTCTGACCTTGGCTCAACTGAGTTCTTGGCTCAAGGTCTCACGGGCTGAAATCAAAGTTCTGGCTGAGCTGTGGTCTCATCTGGAGGCTTGACCAGGGCAACTCCTCAGAATTTTGACAGATGTCATAAGTCTGTGGCTGTAGAATTCATAGCAGCTGGCTTCTTAAAATATATTAATAGAGACAGAAAGCTTCTGATACTTCAATTATCTAACTACAGGAAAGGACTGCACTCTCTTCTAAAGGGATAACCTGATTAGTACAGGCCTGCTCAAAGCAATATTCCTTTTGATGAACTCAAAGTCAACTGATGAGTGACTTAATCACATCTGCAAATACTTTAATTTGTGTCATATTCTATTAGTTAGAAGTAATCTGTAGGTTCTGCCTTTTTAAAAAAGTATGTTTTGTATATTTTATACTTTATGTCTTTATATTATATTCAAAGACAGAGAATTATACAAGAATGTGGCTTATTGGAGATCGCCTTAGAGTATGTCTACCACTATCCCTTTTAGCAAAAAAAAAAAAAAAATTGTGTATAACATAAATAGAAGCATGTATGAGAATAGAAATAAGAATGGATGGGAAGAAAGGAATAAATGGAAGTTTTGGAATTACTTACCTTCATTAAGATTTAATACTTTCCTTTACCTTCTTGCATGTCACTAAAGGTGGAATACTACTAAAGCTTGTACTTTGAATTGCAGAGGCAGCGTGGAGTAAAACCTTAAAATATTATCTCTAAGCTATTTTTCTTTTTATTTTTTGAGACAGAGTCACTCTGATATCTAGGCTACAGTATAGTGGCGTGATCTTGGCTCACTGAAACCTTTGCCTCCTGGGCTCAAGCAGCCCTACCACCTCACCCTCCTACCTAACCCACCCAAGTAGCTAGGACTACAAACCTGAGCTGCCACACCAGGCTATTTTTTATATTTTTTGGTAGAGATGGATTTCCCCATGTTGCCGAGGCTGGTCTCAAACTCCTGGGCTTAAGAAATCCACCCTCCTTGGCCTCCTAAAGTGCTGGGGTTACAGGTGTGAGCTACCATGCCCAGCCCTCCAAGCCTTTTTTGACAAAGGGTGTCCAATCTTTTGGCTTCCCTGGGCCACACTGGTAGAAAAAAAAGTGGGGGGGGGGGGTGTCACACATAAAATACACAAACACTAATGATAGCTGATGAGCTAAAAGAAAATCTCAAAAAAATCTCATAAAGTTTTAAGTAAGTTTACAAATTTGTGCTGGTCTGCATTCCATGCAGCCTGAGGGTTGTAGGTTAGAGAAGCTTGAGTAGACTTTAAGTGTTTCATGGAAACTATTATGGTGTTTCTGGCATGTGATTTTAAGACTTTTTGGGAGTCATATAACATAGCCCGAGTAAAACACTTAGAAGAAAAATGCAAAGTTTCCAAAAAATTTACTTTTGAACTCAGAGTTTGAGGGTATCTAAAAAGATTTGTCTTTCTCTTCTTTGTACTTGATAAAAATTAATCCTTTTACAAATTCTTCTGAAGGTTGTAGGCAAAATTGTGTATTGGTTAGTTTCCTCTTATTACATGGTAAAAATTTGACTGTACTTTTATTTTCATAACCAAATGGTTTCTGCTCATTATAAAATATTTGGAAAACAATTATAAGAATAATAAGCATTCAACACATTCTAATCATTCATTGGCAAAATCCTTGTGTGTCTGTGTGCATTTCAAGTTAGTTTCATGTATATTTTTGCGGTGAGATTTTTTGTTGTATATATATGGTTACATTAAACATGTAATTAATTTTTGTGAAGATATTTATATCGCTTTGCAATATAAACCTTTTTAGGACATCAAAAAGCATTTATTGTATCTTTATTAGACATAAGTATGCTGCTAGAAGCTAGACAGAGAAAAATTAACTAGCATTCAGAGATGAGTTTTCTAGAAACAGTAACATATGTCTAAAAACATACAAGATATTTATCATAGATTAATTAATTCTCTCTTATGTTAGAAATGTTAGCTATTATAATTATTTTTCTATACTGGATTGCTGAATAATGAATACGTCAAATTTTATGTAAATGATTTTTTCAGAATTAGGATTATTATACAGGAGATATAATTGCTTGACTAACATTATGTTGGAATTTATTTATGTCTCTGTTGTGCTTCACGAATATTTCTGAAGACGTGCCCAAGATGCTCAATTGACCATACTCTCACTAGCTCTCAAGAGCCACCCAAGAATATCTACTACTTTTATATTAATAATAGTTTGTTACATTTTTCTTTTCTATCTTACTCTTTTCCAACAGTCAAGCTCTTCTCCATTTTCTGCACCCCAAAGTTTCTCAGAGCTTCCACTCAGAATTTATTTCTTACTGTGTTACCTGACATTGTCAAGGGTGATATGGATTAGGTTGCAGAGTTCATCTCATCATTGCTTCCTGCAATCTTCTTAGTCTCCTCCTAAGTATGTTGACCTTACTCTGATGATGTTTAAAAATAATAATAATAATATCAAAATAATAATAGATTTAGGACTTAAATAATTATACCTTGATTACTCAGTATATAAAACTAAGAAATATACTTCATACACTTAGGCATATAGTTTTTGCTTTAACAGGCATACTTTTGTTTTTCTTCAAGGACTTTGTAACCCTGGCTTATCTTCCTAGACTGTTAAAATTATTTTTTGTGTATGTGTAGGTAACACATACTTACTCCTCAAAGTTTTCTTTATTGCTTGGCCTTTTCCATCTCTGATATATTTCCTTGAGTTGTTGATAATTTAAATGATCCTTTGAAAATAGTGATGTAAGTATTCCTTCAACTAGTAATTAAAAGCCTTCTATATAACTAACACCATTCTAATACATAATTTCTCTATGATTTTGTTCTCAAGGAGATTATAGTATAGCATAAAATAATCTATAATAAGTTATTTACTATAATAGATAGCTGGAAAAAGTGTGGTGGGAACACAGAGGAAGAAAAACTCAGTCGTGAATGCTCTTCAAAAAACATGGACTTTTGCTGAATCTTCATCTCAAAATTGTAAGATCCCATCAAGAGAATTAAGAAATTAAACAATGGTGGAGGTTGCAGTAAGCTGAGATCACTTCATTGCAGTCCAGCCTGGGCAACAAGAGCAAAACTCCATCTCAAAAAAAAAAGAAAAAAAAAAAAAGAAATTAAATAATGAAAAGGCATTCTGTTAGTCCAGGAAAAGGCTGAGAAGAGCTTACATTAAAGAGGTAGCAATTAGGGGGAAGGGAACTAGCAGTTTAAGAGCTATTGAATATGTGGAATCAAAGTAAAATACAAAACAAATAGATCAGGTCTAAAACAAGATAGGAAATAAAGAATATCTTGAGAATAACATAATTATTTGTGTCATTTTAAACTGGAACTGTTATAAGAAAGTTGGAGAAAAGTTTACAAAGGGCAATTGGAAAGTATCAGTGACTATTTAAAACCCTAGAGTAGATGAGACGGTTTTAAGTGAGAGAAGAGTCTAGAACTGCTGTCCAATGCAATACCCACTGACCATCTAGTTATGCAGTAGAAATTAAAATAAAGATCCTCAATTGTATCAGTTGCAATTAAAGAGCTTAATGGAAACATGTGTCCAATCACTATGTACTGGAGGGCACAGAAAAACATTTCTATCATTACAGTAAATTCTGTTGAACAGCTCTGGTCTAGAAACTATAGATTATCAATGTTACAGAGCAACCTAGAGTGGTTAGAGAGATAAGAGGATATAATTATTAAAGTCTGGCATTATAAAATCAAAGAGAAGAAATGTCATCTTTTAAGTGATACTCATCCACATACTTCAGCAGCACATCAAAAACCTTATCCACCATGATCAAGTGGGCTTCATCCCTGGGACACAAGGCTGGTTCAACATATGCAAATCAATAAACATAATCCATCACGTAAACAGAACCAAAGACAAAAATCACATGATTATCTCAATAGATGCAGAAAAGGTCTTTGACAAAATTCAACAGCCCTTCATGCTTTTGCTTATGACTTCTTAAAAGTTCTTCTGTTGTTAGAAAATAGACATTTATTCTATGTTCTCTGTAATGTTAAATCTAATATTTTAAAAATCTTCTGTATTCTGATAGAGAATTTTAAGGTTATTCTTCTCATTACTCATTACATGTCATTGTTCTTCTTTCTAAAAACTGTGCTTTAAAATTCTCTATCAGTCTTCTGCATGCTTTAATGGTATGTCATTACACTTTTAATACAAACTCATTATGGTAGAATGAATGTTTATTATTTTGGCTGTTTAGAATCTTTATCAATGTACCAATAATTTGTGCTAGTATCAACCATTCAATATTTTCAGTTGTCCATTTGTCTACTCTAGGCTTCATGAGAAGAACGTCTGACCAAATGCTGGCAAAACAGGATTCTCCAAGTCCTCACAAACCATATTTCGTGAAGGGCAATGTTACAGGTTTGTTTAATCAGAGTGAAACCTAGGAGTTTTGCAGGAAATATAAAGAGAAGCTCTTTACTGTACTTGAACATGGATGAGTGTAGATCCAGATCTGCTGAAACTCCAGGTACAATTCGTTTAAGATGAAACAAGCATCAGTATTAACAAATCTCAGGTTTAAGAAAAATACCCTGTCTCTTACGAGGTTTCTCTGTAAAGCTAGGCTTTAATTGTGCTCTATTTCTGGACTTTTTGAGTTATGTGAGTTAATATATTATACTCTTTTCATCTTAAACCAATTTTTATTGAACATTTCTTCCACTAATAATCTAAGTCTCTAGTCAATAAACAAGGTCTTTAAACTCCTTAAGGCTATTCTAGAGTCATTGCTGACTTTTTTTTTTTTTTGTCGTTTGTTTCTTTTTGTTTTTGCTCTTTTCAAGGTACACTGATCTTTAAACATTTCCAATCTAGAAGGAGGTGACTGTGTTCCGTGAGCCTGAGCCTCTAAAACAGAGGCTCTGAGCCTGGCGTGGTGGCTCAAGCCTGTAATCCCAGCAATTGGGGAGGCCGAGGTGGGCAGATCACTGGAGGCCAGGAGTTTGAGACTAGTCTAGCCAACATGGCACAACGCCATCTCTACTAAAAATACAAAAATTATCTGGGCATACTCAGGAGGCTGAGGCAGGAGAATTACTTGATCCCAGGAGGCAGAAATTACAGTGAGTCAAGATAGCTCCACTGCACTCCAGCCTGGGAGACAGAGCGAGACTCCATCTCAAAACAAAGCAAATAAACAAACAAAAAATCAAAGGATCTGAGATTCTTTTAGAGAAAGAATATGGATCTTCACCTTCTGTGGGTGAAATAATAGAATAGGCGTTTGAATCTGAAGGGGATTTTATGAGATAGAGTGGTTGGCTAGACTTAAGTTTAAAACCCAGGCTGTTCACATGATATTTAAGAGTCTCAGAGGACCAGTGATGTAGAATTCTCCAAGCCTCCAAATCTACTCCTTACTAGGTATTGGGGTAAGTATCACAATTACTGCGCATCCCCAGTCAGATATGAGGAGATGGTAGCACATTGAAAACCTGCATTTCAAATTCAGTAATTCAGTAATAGCAAGGGACAAAGATACAAAAAATATAATAAAACTTATAGTCCAGAAGTTGCAAAGTTTATATCGTGCTTTGGGCAAGGGGTGAACTGCATAATTCTTTAAATTGAAGCCTCAAGAATCACCGTTTATACAAAGAAGCAGAGTCAGAAAAACATGTCTTTATTCCTGTTGAATCCTGTAAGGTAACTGCTGCCCAACACCAGAGAAAGCTGACTCAAGGCTCTTGATATTAATTTGCCTTCCATATGAAGAACTGAAACACAAACTTAAGTTCATATTTCAAAATGTTAAAATGCATATTATACATATTTCTTTGGAATGATATTCTAAGGTTGCATTGAGAGAAAGGTTCACAGAGAAACCTTGACAAGAGGGACTAGGACAATTATGGATCTGTCCAATTATGGGAGCAGGGAATAATCAAAATAGTTAAAGTAGAAAAATAAAGTGGAATGATGGTGGATTTTGCAATGAGATTGCTACCAGACCATTTGCGATTGAGAGGACATCAGTGCTTTGGAAGAATAAACCTAGGAACCTATTTTAAGTCATCTGCTTTTTGTTCTCGACAAAAAATTAATAAAACATGAAACAGGAAACAAGTATTAGCTTGTATATTATGAAACAAGTATAATATAACAAGTATATTATGAAAAGGTTACAGATAGAAATGGAACTAAATAAGACCAAGTAAGATGACATGAAAACTAGAAACCTGATAGAGAATTTTAAAGCACAGTTTTTAGAAAGAAGAACAGAAATGACAATGACATATAATGAGTAATGAGAAGAATAACCTTAAAATGCTCTGTCAGAATACAGAAGATTTTAAAAATGTCAGATTTAACATTACAGAGAACATAGAATAAATGTCTATTTTCTAAAAACAGAACTTTTAAGAAGTCATAAGCAAAAGAGATACTTAAGAAGTACCTGAAACATAAGTGGAAAGTATTTTAGGAAAATACACTGGGAAATACTAAGAAATAAGGAAGGAGGATGAAGATATAAAGGTAGTTTTTATTTTCTTTTTGAAATTAAAGAAAAAAAATCTCTACAGGCCCAGATTTCACAATAATAAGGAGAAGAAAATAAGGTCATATCAATTACAGCCCATCAACTAATACTGAGTATTCCTAAAATAGTTAACTTAGGATGGATTTCATCTGTGATGAGCTTCTCTCCATACCTATGTGATACTGTTGTGGAGTCAGTAGATTCCCACACTAGTTGACACGCTTCCACTTCTCCTATAGCAACCCCCTTTACTCTTCTAGGTATACATACCTACACCTATCTATCTTTCAACATTTCTTATCGAAAGTCTACCAAGTTGCCAGATTTCTGGTATCAGCCCCAGTTTGTAATTTAATTTGAGGATACTCGTTAAAGTTTTTCTTTTACATGTTCTTTTGGTCAGCAACCGTAATACATAATCTAACAGTTAAGTGGGAAAATACATGCTACTATCACAAGCATATTGAAACTGAATTGTTGGTATATTGTTGCTCAGTCAGTTTTACTGACATCCTGGTAATCAGTCATGAGTTGAATAAATAATTATATATATGGCAGAATTTCAAGATCATCCAGCACACGAAGGGTCAGTACAGCTGTCAGCTGCTTGCCAATGACCTGATGGAAGATACCATATAGCTCTCTCCCTGCTATAGTTAGAGGCTTGGCTAGCTGAACAAAACCAATCTTCTTGCTTTTTAAAAATTTTTGTTGTTATACTTTAAGTTCTAGAGTACACGTGCACAACTTGCAGGTCTGTTACATAGGTATACACGTGCCATGTTGGTTTGCTGTAACCATCAACTCGTCATTTTCATTAGGTATTTGTTCTAATGCTATCCCTCCTCCAGCCCCCGACACCCCAACAGGCCCTGGTGTGTGATGTTCCCCGCCCTGTGTCCATGTGTTCTCATTGTTCCACTCCCACCTATGAGTGAGAACATGTGGTGTTTGGTTTTCTGTCCTTGTGATAGTTTGCTTAGAATGATGGTTTCCAGCTGAATCCATGTCCCTGCAAGAGACATGAACTCATCCTTTTTCATGGCTGCATAGTATTCCATGGTGCATATGTGCCACATTTACTGAATGCAGTCTATCATTGATGGACATTTGGGTTGGTTCCAAGTCTTTGCTATTGTGAATGGTGCCACAATAAACATATGTGTGCATGTGTCTTTATAGTAGCATGATTTATAATTCTTTGGGTATATACGGGGTAATGGAATCACTGGGTCAAATGATGTTTCTAGTTCTAGATCCTTGAGGAATCACCAGACTGTCCTCCACAATGGTTGAACGAATTTACACTCCCACCAACAGTGTAAAGGCGTTCTTATTTCTCCACATCTTCTCCAGCATCTGTTGTTTCCTGACATTTTAATGATTGCCATTCTAACTGGCATGAGATGGTATCTCATTGTGGTTTTGATTTGCATTTCTCTGATGACCAGTGATGATGAGCATTTTTTCATATGTCTGTTGGCTGCATAAATGTCTTCTTTTGAGAAGTGTCTGTTCATATCCTTTGCCCACTTTTTGATGGGGTTGTTTGTTTTTTTCCTGTAAATTTGTTTAAATTGTTTGTAGATTCTGGATATTAGCCCTTTGTCAGATGGGTAGATTGTAAAGACTTTCTCCCATTCTGTAGGTTGCCCTTTCACTCTGATGATTGTTTGTTTTGCTGTGCAGAAGCTCTTTGGTTTAATTAGATCCCATTGGCCTATTTTGGCTTTTGTTTCCATTGCTTTTGGTGTTTTAGTCACAAAGTCTTTGCCCATGCCTATGTCCTGACAAAACCTATCTTCTTTCAGAGCAGTGACAATTACTATTCCAGTGGACTTCTATTCCTGTTGATCTGTCCTGCGTTTAAACTTTTTGTTCTAGTTGAGACCATTGATAATTTTGTTTAGGTACTACTGCCATCTCTAGGTTATGTGCTATAGGATCACTTGTCAATGGACTGTCCACTTTGTTATAGGTCTGAATATGTAAATTTTTTTCTGACTGGCGAGCTCAGGGAAACACTCTCACTTCTCCATCAGGGGAATGTTTTGAAGATGGATTGGTTTCTCTCCTGAGAGATGACTTGTAGTCATGGCTGGGGCTGTGCATAAAATCCACCTTTTCTTTGTTTACTGTTATTTCCAGAGACTTTATTTTATATTTGACTTCCTACATCTAATTATTTTATGGTCTCTTCTTTACTATATAAACTTAATATTTCACACTACAAGCATTATAATTATTATTTTGATAATGCTTGCAACTTTTCTCTGCAGTAACTCAGACCATGTTTCTGTAGGTGTCATATCTTTTCTAATTTCAGGAAGGCCTTTTTAATTTTGGACTGGAATTCTTTTTTTATGTCAGGTAGTCATGAATTAGCTCTGACATTTTCCAATGCATGTTCCAACTGGATTGAATAGATTGCTTTGATCACCTAGTTAGATGTGATAGAATATTTTTAGACATTCGTAGTTTGCTCATTTTCACATTTAAATGATTTAACTAACAAAATTTATTTGATTTCAGTTGTTTCATTCAATATAACATGCTGGAACTATTGCAGCTGCCTTTTGATACAAAAAAAAAAAAAAAAAAACAGGAGAATGGATGTGACATAAGAATGCTGCCACAGGAAACCTTTGTCTCTTCAAGAATGGATAGCGGCCATAGAGGAAGATGATGTAAAATGTCTCAAGGCTGCTTCTAACTGGCAGGACTTAATTTACTTCAGAAACTGTGGTTTCAGAGGTCAATACAGTGTTAGTAAGCATTCAAAGAGGCAAAACTTTTGATGCACCCAATCAAAAGTGTCTACTGCAGATATTTATGCTCAATATATATATATATATGTATTTTTTTTTTTTACTATTTAGAAGTTATAAATAGCAACTCTAAGAGAGTCATTCTCCATGAGGTCATTGCTAGCCACTTTCAATTGTCACTTACACCACGTTTCCCTGAATTTACACTTTTGGTTTCAGAAAAGAGTCTACTGGCTGATGGGGTCACCAATGGGCTGAAATTGTGATGGAATATGTATAATTAATTACCCAATATGTAGGGTGTTGAAAAAAATATACTGGATAAAGTAAAAATGGATGGCGGGAATTTGTAGATAGCCAATATTTTTGCATGAACCTCATCATCTTTTCTCAAATTGGCAAACTGCATAAATGGCAATGGACACGCTTGAGTTTCTAAATGGATTCTGCATCCCACAACAGAGACAACCAACTTAAAATTCAACATGTTATTGATTTGCAAAATCGTATTCATTTTGTTGTACCAGTTTTATGTCTTAATTCTAGAAATATTTGAATAGTTCTTTGAAAAGAGTGGTAAAATAACTTGTACACTATGGCCTTAGATGCTTTCAAATTTAACTTATCAACAGTGAGTTTTTAAGTCATTCAGCAAAATGGTTGTCTTTTTAATCATTGCAAAGCTGTAGCTAAAGGCAAGCAATCAAGATGATAAAAGTATTTCCAAGCATGTTTTATTCATTTTGACCAAAATGTTTTATTGCTTAAAATATTAGTTCTGTCTGTTATTTGTAAAATAAACAAATTATTCACTTGGTATTTAATTACATATTGCTTTTATACATACTACCTAATTTCTTGTCTTGCTATGAGTAGTGTATTTATATACACATCCCTAAAATTGCAACCAAGGCAAAAGTTAGACAATAAAAATAAAAAGATGGTAGTAGTAACAGATTTGCACAAGTGATTGAGGGTTTAATGATTCATAATGACTTGGCAAATTCATGAGCAGTAATTTAATCAAAACATTATTGCTGACATAATTGTTTGCTCAATTAACTTTCATAATATGAATAAAATCTGTTTGCTTTGTACATTTCTGATTGGTTATCTTAACTGACACATGATTCTGACTGAACTTTTCTGTAATAAGAAAAAAATAGTCTCTTCAGTGACCAGTTCAAAACAAGTTCAATGTTATATAATGTTGAACAATGTCTATGTCATTTTCAAAACCTAAGTGTAATTACTTTTGTCTATGAGGTTGAGCCATTTTAGATATTGCTCAAAGTTTTGGACAAATAGAGACTTTAAATATTAATTTAATAAATTTAGTATGGTGATTGCTCAAAGACCTAAAGACAGAAATATCATTAGTCTGAAATTCCATTACTGGGTATATATCAACAAAATTATAAATAATTCTATTTTAAAGACACATGCATGGTGTGTCTAAAATAATTCTGTTTTTAAAAACATATGCATAGCAAAGACATGGATCTAGTAAATAACAAAGACCTGAACGCCCATCAGTGATAGACTGGATAAGAAAATGTGGTACATGTACACCATGGAACACTATGCACCCATAAAAACTAATGAGATTTTTGTCCTTTGCAGGGACATGGATGGACCTGGAGGTCCTGATGCTTAGCAAACTACCACAGGGATAGAACACCAAATACTACATATTCTCAATTATAGGTGGGAGCTAAATGATGAGAATACATGAATACATAGAGGGGAACAACACATACTGGGGCTTTTTGGAGCGTGGACTGTGGGAGGAGGGAGAAGATCAGGGAAAATAACAAATGGGTACCAGGCTTAATACCTGGGTGATGAAATAATCTGTACAACGAAACCCCATGACACAGACTTACCTATAAAACAAACCTACATATGCACCCCTGAACTTAAAATGAAAGTTAAAAATAAATAAATTCTTCATCTCTAATAATATAATCAATGTCCCTGTTAGTGATGGCTGCATAAATTTGATCTTCCTTCATACATTTACTGGTGAACATGTGCTATTTGTTAGTTGCTTGTTCAACCATGAGTTTTAGGGTGTCAAGTAGAAGAGTGTACTCATCTTCCTATGTTGACACTCAGTTTTCAAGAGATCACGCCAAATAGTCTTAAATTATCATTATTGCATTATTTATTTTTTTTTTTGAGATGGAGTCTCACTCTGTTGCCCAGGCTGGAGTGCAGTGGCATGATCTCTGCTCACTGCAACCTCTGCCTTCTGGGTTCAAGTGATTCTCCTGCCTCAGCCTCCTGAGTAGCTGGAACTACAGGCATGTGCCTCCATGCCTGGCTAATTTTTTATTTTTGTTAGAGATGGGTTTCCCCATGTCAGCCAGGCTGGTCTGGAACTCCTGGCTCAAGGATCTGCCCACCTTGGCCTCTCAAAGTGCTGGGAATACAGTCATGAGCTACCACGCTGAGCCAATTAAAAAAAAAAATCCTTGATAAGTACTATAAGGAAATAAAACCACACAAATCACATAATGGGATAGTGAGTGACTGAGGGTCAAGTTGAAATAGGTCTCTTAAGACAGGTTTGCATTTTTGAGGAGATGACATTGAAATTGAGACCTGAATGATGAAAAGCAGTCAGGCAGGAAACAATCTGGGAAAGAGAATTCCATGTAGAGAGAAACAATCACAATGATCCTTAGATAGAAAGATGTTTGACATGTTTGAGGAACACAGGAAATGATGGTATTTCCAGCAAATGCTGAACAAAGTATTTGTAGTCCAGAGAGAGAAGCAAAGGTAGGTTATAGGGCTATAGAGAACCATTAGTCCACGGTAAGGAATTCGGATTTTATTCAAATTTTCCATGGAAGCTATTTCAAGACTTTTAAGAAAATTGACATTTACATACTTAACTGATTCCCACGTTGAAATGATATTGAGAAGAGTTTCCTCTGAAAACCAGGAAACCAGGTAGGATTAAGTTGCCCAGTTGAGTGTTGACTAAGATGGCAGTAACAGAAAAGAGGAAAAGTGATCACATTTTCTCTAAGTTGTACGGCAAGTTAATAGAACATGCTGATAAATCAGATATAGGTTAAGAAGGAAAGAGGAATTAAGCATGATGGACACATTTTGGATCTGTACAAATGTATAAATAACATTAAGTAAGAAGTGGAAGCTCTGAGAATGAGAATGGGGATGTGTTTTGGATGTAAGAAGTTTGAGATAACAATTAGACATTCATGTAGAAAGGTCAAGTCAACAGCTTGATGGAAGCTTTGTGGAATTTGAATATAAATTAGAGAATCAATCCGCATACAGATGGTATTCGATAGTATGAGACTTGGTGAGATCAACTTGGAAAATTGGTGTCAACAGGCAAAAAATAATACTTGAATCTTAAGCTTAGGTCAAAACAGTATTAAGCAGTTCATGCAGAAGAGGTGACATCAGAGGAGACCATGAACAGGAGGCAATCTAAAGGAGGAAAGAATTCAAGAATGTGGGAGTGGTCAACTATGACAAATCCTGCTGTGAGATTGAGTTAGAAGAGGGAGGGTGATTTACCACTGGGCTTGACAAAGTGTGAATCACAGTGATTTTTAAAGGGTCCTTTTCATTGAGAGCCAGATAAATGATTTGGAGGCCGCAGTGAAAAATAAAAATGTACTACTCTTATTCAAACAACGTGAATAATTTTTAAGGGAATCAAAATATAAGACATATTTTCTTTCTGTCACAGTTTCCCTCTTAGCCTGCCATGATGTTTTTTGCTATTTAATGTTGCATTACCTCGGCAAGGTGATGATTGCCAGGAGAGTGCAAACACTTACAGGTGGCCAGTGGCCCATCCTGCGGCCAGGCACGTGTATACCTAAGTGCATAGCCACCAAACCAGATCAAAATGCTCACACAGAGGGAAGCGGAAGTTGAGCCAGACAACTATCTTTCCCCAACAAGCTTTCTGAACCAACTCTTGGTGGATGAGTGACCCCAGATCATTGCAACTTCTGCATTAGGACATGCTTGGTATCTAGATTAGAGATGTGTGAGAGGCTTGATCACACAAGCCACCCGCTGAATATGCCATCATGCTGAATGGCTGCTGCCCTGCTCTGCCCTCAGACAAGGTGGTGTATGCTTGCCTGACCTCCACTCTTTCTGCATCCAGGCCTCTGCTGAGGATGGCCGCAGAGCAGAAGTAACTGGCTAGAGTGGAGAAACAGGATGGATAGGATTCAGGGTG
Source organism: Colobus angolensis palliatus (assembly GCF_000951035.1). NCBI lineage: Eukaryota > Metazoa > Chordata > Mammalia > Primates > Cercopithecidae > Colobus > Colobus angolensis. The sequence goes on along the minus strand of NW_012114252.1, from coordinate 879,777 downwards.
CCAGGGTCAGGGGCAGGAAGTGGTGGAGAACACATTCCAGGGAAGCAGGAGGGTAAGGGATGGATACTGTGTGTTAGTATGCTTGAAGATAAGCTTATAAAAATTGGGTCTCTCTGAGCAGAGAGTCTTACATGTCTATACTGGTCCCTCATCCATGAAACTGGCTCTGTGTTCAGTGAGTTAGAAACTAACTTCTTAATTGAGTACACTGGGGCATGTTTGTTATTCTTGTGATGTGACCATTTTGTGTTTTCAACAGGTTTTTGCTTTTTGAGACAGTCTCATGCTGTTCCCCAGGCTGGAGTTCAGTAGTGCCATCTCTGCTCACTGCAACCTACGCCTCCTGGGTTCCCGCAATTCTCCTGCCTCAGCCTCTTAAGTAGTTGGGATCACAGCTGCCCGCCATCACACTGGCTAATTTTTGTATTTATAGTAGAGATGGGGTTTTGTCCTGTTATCCAGGATGGTCTCAAACTCCTGACCTCCGGTGATCTGCCCACATTGCCCTCCCAAAGTGCTAGGATTACGAGTGTGAGCCACTGCATCTGGTCTTCAATAGGTTTTTAATTTACTTTCTTTAATTTGGCCCCTCTGAATAAACTCCAAGTTCTATCGTTCCTTTTGTGAGCAGCAGCTGAGATGCATGCTGAGCTTCTTGAGTTTTTCAGGTGTTGTTTTCTTCTGAGCTTCTTGTAATCTCACTTGTATTTGTGTAATTTAGTGGCCATAAAAAACTGAAGGATATTTATTAGAATAATTTGGAATATTTCTCCACTATAAGAATTTGGTTCTCAACTCACAGGGACATCGATGAGCTTGGATTGCATATCTTTTTTTTTTTTTTTTCAGATTCAGTTTGTGCCTTTCTGTTCACCTCCAGCTGCCTCATGATTCCAGCACCACAATTTTTGCTAGGACTAAATTATCTGCAAGAAGAAACTACTTTTGGTAAAAATCTAGTGCCTTCAAACAGTTGGGCTTTATTGGTTCGGTGTATAATATTTTACATCTGTGGGAAGGTTAGTCCTATATAAATCACTCTGTCCTTAATAGAGCTAAGACTTCACTGGATTCTTTGTTCAAAGATATTCAAGAAGAAATCTGGGAGGCTTTATATGTACATATAGACATACACGACATTTTCCTGTGTGTGTACATATATATATATTTGTGTGTGTATATATATATGTATGTGTGTGTGTGTCAGACACACACACGGGGACAAATAATGTTGTAACTGACCTTTCTATCTTTTTGCCTAAATTGTAGACAACGTTTGTTTCTGGAGTGATTTGTTTTTCTAAGACCACCAGAGCGGGCGCAAAAGAACCAGCAGGTAGGCAAGTGTAGGAGCAAAACTGCAAATTTATTCTGGTCACCTAAGGTGTGGGGAAGAGGTCTGTCCGCCTCCCGCAAAGAAGGCCGACAAGGCCGACAGAGTCCCCTGGGGGGCGCTCTGGGGTGGGGTTCCTGATACAGTCCGGACATCCCGACAGGAGTGGGGCTGGGAAGTTCGGGCGCGCTGGCCGAGAGCGGCTTTTCTAGGAGTGGGAGGGCAATAGGCGGGGCACAGGCGTGTCCCGGGCCTTCCGCAGGTGCGACCAGGTAAATCTTGGTCTCTTCGGATTGACGTCATCTGGCGCATGCCCGGTTGGTCTGCACCTTCCCGGGTCGCCGGCTGCATTTTCGCGCGGGGGGAAAAGTTGGTGAAGAAGAACCCGGAAATGCACCATCTTGCCTCCGTTCGTCCAAACATGGAGGTAGGGAGATCATTTTGTGATCATAGAGCTCCAAACGTGATGAGTTCAAAAAGCCAATATGCTAAGGAGGGCAGGGAAGAATGGCAAAAATAACTTAGGGTTTTGAGAGTTTTCTTGACACAATAGCCTTTAAATACTCAATTGCAGTCTTCTTGTTAGATGTTAAAAATGTGCTAATATGTTTTTAGCCACAGTGTTTTGCTTTTGTGTCACTTGTAGCCGAGCAATTCTTAATGGGTTCAACTATTCTCTGACAAAATGTCACAGGATGCTAATCAAAGAATATACTGATAATTATACTTTAAATGGTAATTGTCTCATATTTCTTGGTAATGTTTCTCTTTTTCTCTGTCTCCATTTCTTTATCCTTGTAAACACATGTTCTGGTGCCTATGATATATCAAAAGAGAGGAACAGAGGGAAAGAGAGATTTAAAGAAGGTGGCTCAAACACCAGTGAGGCTGCCAAGTATGAAATCTGCAGGGCAGGCCAATAGGCTGGGAATTCCAAGAATTAATGTTGCATTCCTGAGTCAGAAGTCAGCTTGGAGGCAGAACTCTTTCCTTTTCATGGAAACTCCGTCTTTTCTTTTAAGGCCTTCAACTGGGTGTGGCCTCCCATATTATGAATGGTAATCATTTAAGTATTAATCTTATTTTAAAGAGACCTAAACAGCAACAACTAATCTATTGTTTGACTAGACAATGGGGCACTATATATATGTGTGTGTATATATATATGTGTGTGTGTGTGCACGTATGAGTGCACGTGTGTGTGTGTGTGTGTATTTTGTTGAATCTGTAGTGCTTATTGATTTCACAAGTCTAATGCAATTTCATAAATTAGTATAAGCCAGGCTAATTTTGATCTTCACTTAACATCTAGTTACTTTCATATGGAAACAATAATCAAATAACATACGAATATGAGATGCAGTGCAATGCATTTGTGATGTTTGATTTTATGTGTTGAATTGGCTGGGTCACAGTGTTGGGATATGTGGCCAAAGAGTAGTCTCCATATTCCTGTGAGGGTAGTTTTGGATGCAACTAATGTTTAAATAGGTGGAATCTGAATAAAGCAGATTGCCTTCCACAATGGGGCTAAGCCTCATCCAATCAGCTGAAGACATGAAGAGAACAAAAGGCTGGCTTCCTAGACATCCTCTTCATTTTAACCACAGCGTCTTTCCCTTACTCTTACTTGGTCCCCTGTCTGCTGGTCCACCCTGTGGATTTTGGACTTGCCAGCCTTTATAATCACATGAACCAGTTTCTTAAAATAGACATCTTTCTGTAAATAAAAACATCTTGTTTGTTCCTTTTCACTGGAGAAGGCTGGTAATATAACATTTCTTCCAGTTTTGAGATTATTGATCCATTAATATCTGCTATTTGATGTAGAAAAGTTAGAAAACAAAAAACATATTATCCATGTAGATTCAAATGTGCTGTTTGTGTTATTATGGTTATTAGTTTATATAATGACATATCATTATCATTGAATTTCAGAAGTTCGGATTATCCTTTATTGTTAAAAATCTTTTTGTCTTTTTAAAAAGTTTTCCTTTCATTTTTGTACTTTAAAAAAATTTATTAGTTTACTCAATTATATTTTTTCATTTTATGTTGATTTATTTCTTAAATTTGAGTTATTCTCATTCTAACATTGGAAGCATTACTCCGCCTTTTCTAAACAAACTTTTTCTTTTTTAATTTATGTCATTAAACACAAAGAAGAAGGTCCTCTTCTGGATTTCAACATATAAACTGTGACACAACACACAAATACTGTTCGGGGTTCTAACATATAAACTGTTACACATCACACAAATCACATGTTCAGGCCCCAGAGGAAGGATTCTACAATATCCCTCACAACAGTCAATTGAATAGTGGTATCTTGAAGGCTTCTGTAATGTGCTACTCTCGGTATAAGAATAGACATTATCTGCTGGGCATGGTGGCTCACACCTGTAATCCCGGCACTTTGGGAGGCTAAGGCAGGTGGATCACGAGGTCTAGAGTTTGAGACTAGCCTGGTCAACATGGTGAAACCATCTGTACTAAAAATACAAAAAAAATTAGCTGGGCATGGTGGTGGGTGCCTGTAATCACAGTACTCGGGAGGCTGAGGCAGGAGAATCTCTTGAACCTGGGAGGCTGAAATTGCAGTGAACCAAGATCACGCCATTACACTCCAACTTGGATAACAGGGCAAGACTCTGTTCCAAAAAAAAAAGTAGATACTCTCTAGGAGAGTGGTATATTTTTGAGCAGTGGAAACACTTAGATAAACACATGACAAATTATTAAAATGACAAATCTTTACTTTCAGATAACAGGAATACAAAAGATTCTTGCATAACATGGAATTGTGTGCAAGTTTTGCTAGTCATTCATTTGATTGCTCCTTTTTTTGTTTTAATAGATGATTCTGGAATGCTTTCTAATGAAAACACTATTAACTTTTTCAAATATTGCACAAAACAACTGATACATCTAGCCAAAGGGCATGTGGTTGATTATTGTACTAATGTTTCACATTTCTGTAGTTTGGGAATTTTTCAAAACAAAGAAGGTGCTGAACATTATATATAATATACTATCTTTTTGGAAGAAAGGTAAAATACAATTTTTTTTTTTATATTTTCATATAAAATTAGAAGGGAACACAAAAATAAAATTCAAGATAATATTGAAAGGAATGTGAGAAACAGATTAGAGGGGATGAAACAAGAATGAAACTTTTTCTAGAAGTCTTTTAATATGTATTTACTTTGAAAACTTATGAATACATTTCTTATTAAGTGAAACATAATAAGTTTATCAAACAATGAATGGCTAAAAAGAGGCCTGGAAAATCTATATGGCTACAAGGGGGTGAGAAAAAAGGAAAATTTACATGATTTATGGGATGACCCGTCACTGGTGTATTCCATAAGACTGTGGGTTAAATTCACATATTCTTTCTTTTCTTTTCTTTTTTTTTTTTTTGAGATGGGGTCTCACTCTTTCGCCCAGGGTGGTGTGCAGAGGTGTGATCTTGGCTCACTGCAATCTCCACCTCCCGGGTTCAAGTGATTCTCCTGCCTCAGCCTCCCGAGTAGCTGGGACTACAGGCACGTGCCACCATGCCTGGCTAATTTTTTGTATTTTTAATAGAGACAGAGTTTCACTGTGTTAGCCAGGATGGTCTCAATCTCCTAAACTCCTGATCTGCCCACTGCAGCCTCCCAAAGTGCTGGGATTACAGGCATAAGCCGCTGTGCCTGACCTAAATTCACATATTCTTAATTTCAAACTATTGTTGTGCAGCTATTTAGCTGGATGACCTTTTGTTAATTATTTCACTCTGAACTTCAATGTCTTCATTTATGCAAAGGAGAAATACCCCATAAGATAACGGAGAAGAAAAATTAAGTGATGGAAGTAAAATATTTAGAATGATGACTATTATTTATTCAGTGAAACATCTGATAAACAATAACTGTTACCATGATTACTGTAACTGTATTAGATGTTACAGGAAATATGCTAAGATTCATCAAAGATTTATAAAACCTATTTTAATATCACATCTTTATTTGAAAAGCCTACAGCTCTGTAAGATATATGAAGAACTTTTTGGTCCAAGAAGAAAACATGGAGATTTTTCAGGGCACCACTGCATTAATCTGGGTGAATGAAGAAGAGAACCTGTCTGTCAGAAATGCACATGAGAATGAAAAAACAAACAAACTGAACAAATTTATAAAATACATATGACTAAAAATAAGTGTGTAAGGGATGGAGAAAGACGAACTTGAAATCAGGTGAAGTGTGAAAGGAGAAGGAGGAGGACTTTGGCATTCATGTTCTGTCACTGTGTTTGGGTGAATTAATTATATTTTGGATATTGTATTAGTTACCTGTTACTGCTGTAACAAATTTTCAAGTTTAATGGCCTAAAACAGCACAATACAGTTCTGGATGTCAGAAGTCTTAACTAGATCTCACTGTGCTAAAAACAAAGTGTTGTCAGGGCTACGATCCTTCTGGATTCCCTGGGGGATAATTCAATTAGTTGCTTTTCCTTGTTTGTAGAGTCTGTAAACATTCCTCGGTTCATGACTTCCTCCATATTCAAAGACAGGAGTAGGAAGTTGAGTTTTTTCATGTAGCATCTCTGGGACACCACCACACCCAGTTAATTTTTGTACTTTTAGTGAGACAGGGTTTCACCATGTTGGCCAGGATGGTCTCGATCTCCTGACTTTGTGGTCTGCCTGCCTCAGCCTCCCAAAGTGCTGGGATTACATACAGGCTTGAGCCACTGCGCCCAGCCCCCGCAGGGTTACAGTGTAAACATCTTTAGAGGACTATTATTCTGTTTAAAACAGATATGCTGTGTATGAAGCTATTATATTAAGTTTGTCATTAATTTAAAAGATTCTCATGGTTAAAATGACAGCTATAAAGGGAAGTAAAGAAATATATGACAGGTATTAATGGATGAAAGCAATTAAGTGCTGGAAGACACAGACCTTACCAATAAGTCTCATTATTTTATATATTTTTTAAATGAAAGCATCAATTGATATTTTCTATACAAATATATTCAATAATTTCCACATAATTATAACATGAATCTTTGTAGAGATTTAAAAATCAACTAAACCTAAGAACGTGGCACTCTAACATCTAAAAATCTACCTACGACAAGGTAATAATAACCAATAAATAAAATGTTTTAATAAAATATAAATCATTTAAAATGTATCTGGTGCATACAATTCTTAAAAAATTTTTGCACAATAATTCTGTAGAACAAGTTCAAATAATTTCATACTTTTAAAGGCAAACACTTAATTTTAAGATGTTTCATGGATCTATGAATGCTGAAAGTTGTAAAGATTCTCCTTGTAAAGATTCTCCTTATATTCATTAATCATTTATCTATTTTAATTTTTAGCTCTACATAGAGCATAATTTTAAATTCCAAGGCTTATAGTTCTGGGATGGGAAGTGTATATGTTTACTTTTTTTTAGTATGTGTTTTCGTGGTATCATTTAAACTCTAATTATGCATGAAATTATATTGGATTTCTCTCTAAATGCAAAGGAAGAAATGTTTTTATGATTCATTCTTTCCTTAGTAAACATTTCTAAAACTGTATTGCTGATACAGCTCATCAACTAAACCTTTTGAGAAATGAAATGTATGGGAGGAAAACACTAATTAGGGAGATTTTCCACCCAAATACACATGTGAAACTCCCATTAATGTCAATCACAAGAAGATGTCTTTCTGCCAAATACCCCTAGGTAAGAATGCACAGTTTCCTTTGCCTTTCAAATTAGAAATACAATAATTTTTTTTCATTTAAATTGTTAACAAGTTGCACTACATTCTTTATCCAGAACTTTGGTTTCCATAATACTCTATTCAAGTTGAGCAGTTCAGATGATATTTACAAAATAAAATGTTTCTTAAAGTGATATTTTGAAACAAATTCCTTTATATTAGCTTCGCATTTGCCAAACTGCATCTTCTCTATAACTGAATTTTTCGTTGAATTTTAGCCAAGATTTATCATTAATTTTGTGTAACTATTGCTTGCTTGATTGTGTTATATTTAAATGATTATGTTTGAATGAGTATTATAATATAGACTACATGGGAGTTCTCAGTAATGTATAAACACTGCAGTGCACTAATACATGATTTATTAAATATTTAGGGATTTTTTACCATGCTATAGTAAAGTATAAAATCATTCTCAACACTGTAAAATATATTAATGGATGCTATTATTCTTGCTCTCAGGACAAAAAAGAAAAAAAAGAGAGAACAAAGCTAGTCATGAGTTTGAAGCAGGAGGATTGCTTGAGCCCAGGAGTTTGAATACAGCTTGAGCAACACAGCAAGACTTTATCTCTAAATACATAATTATTTTTCAAAGGTTTTTTAAAGTAGTGTATTGTACTGCAAATACATATAACTTAACTATGCTTAGTAGCTAGGTCTTAAAATATATGCAAGAAAAAGAAAATATTAAAAAAATAACAAAAATTAATTTCTCTTGGGAAGAGGCAGTAAAACTTACTTTCAATAATATACATAGATGGTTTGTGTAGCACATGGACTCCAAAATATTGCATACTAAAAAATACAATGGAATATGCTGTAATTATCATATTACTTACAGTTTATATTGATTATGTTGCTGACATCTTCAAATTTATTTGGAAGATGGACTGATTATCATTGAAGGTCATGAGGTCTAAAGTAAAACATTTTTTGAATTAATACTACCCAATGTGTTCTAAGAATAAGCAATGTTATACCATTTTACCTGATTTTAGTACACCGCTCAGTTAATTAACATAGCACATAAGAGCATTATAGATATATTTTACCCTAATCCTCCCTAACTCAGCAACATATACTTACCAAATTGGGTATCTTCACAGCAAATTTAAAAAAAAAAAAAAAAAGGTTTAAAAAGTGACATGATGGACTTTTGTTTTCAGCTCCAACGTGTAAAGAGCTTGGGAAACCATCAGTCCTATCCTTACCAGAACAAAAACAAAAAGCTGGAAAATGGAAAATCAGTGAGAATGAAATTGCAGGGAACACTACCACACCAAAATCTGGAGACAGGAGAATTCAGAGCATCACAGCCAAGATCTGTTTCACTGGAGCACAAACTGCTGAAACTTAGGGAATACTTAAAAGAAATTCTGACAAGTTGCTGGAGGCTGAGCGTGGACTAGCTTGAGAATGAGAAACTCTGGAAGCTGCAGTCTTAGGAAGTGTCCTATACTTTCATGAGATTCAGGAATCCCACCCAAATTCCAGGATTAGGAGCCTATAAAGGCCCGCTATGACTCTAGCAGTGGTCGGGAAAGAGTTATCTTTAGGACACAGTTCCAGAATCTACTCCACAACACAGACCTACTCCCCGGGAGGAGAGACTTCACCAGAACCTTGTTGCAGAGCTGTGGGGAAAGAATATTCTCCTCATCCTCACCCTGTCTAAGCTTCCTGTCACACCTAAGGATGAGAAAAGCGATACCAAAAGAAAATCTTGTAGATGTCACAGGGTAGAGACACAGGCCAATTAAAAGACTGATATTTAGTGGGAAGATTACAGAACACGTCCCCTCTCCCATACGGTTAATGCCAACAGGGCTCCCATATAATAACAGTGGATTGCAGCTAAAACAACTGCAAAATAGACACTCTCTGAAGAAGAGTATTTGAGGAAACTCATAGTCAGGAGGGAATACAAAGTAAAAAGACACTAGAAGAACTTCAAGCCACTGGAACCTCTTACTACAGCATCCACTAAACAATGCTCAACTCCTAGCAGATTAACATCAATTCTCACGCTAGCAGTATATTTACTTCAGTTCCTAGTATCCAAAACATGTCTAGTTTCCAACAAAAATCTAAAATATCTGTGACAGTGAAGAAAAGGTGAAAAAAAAAAAAAAACAAAGCAAGATAACAGTCTCAAGAGGCAGAATGAGCATCAGAACCCAACTCATGTATGATACACTTGGTGAGAATATCAGGCAGGGAATTGAAAGCAATTATGATTAACATGTTTAGGGATCCAGGGGAGAAAGCAGAACATGCACGAACAAATATAAAATGAAGGCAGAAAGATAATAATGCTAAGAAATAATCAAATTAAAATGCTAAAAATGAAAGCACTGTCACAGAAGAGGAGTGTCTTTGACAGACACATTGGTGGACTTCAAACATTTGAGGAAATAATCAATGAACTTTAGGATAGTTCCATAGAAAATTCCAAAGATGAAATGAAAAATCAAGAAGAATACAAAAGCCAGAAAAGAATATTCAGAAACTTTGGGGAAATTTTTAAAGATGTAATATATACATAATTTTCAAGAGAAAGGGGAGGCAAATAAGTATTTGAATTAACAATAACTAACTATCAAAGTTAAAGACAAATCGAGAAAACTCAGATGATACCCAGAAGAATACATACAAGAAAAAAAAAAGAAAAGAAAAAAGTTGCTTTAAATTATATTGTATTTAAGCTGTAGAAAACTAAAAGCAAAGAGAAAACCTTGAGGGAATATAGAGGTAGTGAGAAGAAAGAGGAAACAATCTCGCCTGTAAAGAAAACAATAATGAGAATTAGAGCAGACTTCTTGTCAGAAGTTTTCAAGCAAGAAAAGAATGAAGTGAATTATTTAAGTGTAGAAAAGAAGAAAAAATCCTATGTATAATTCTACATCCAGTGAAATTATACTTCAAAGTTATAAAGCATAAGGACTTAAATGGAGGCACAACATTGCTAGCCACCAGGAATATACAATTTAAAATCACAGTGACATAGTCCTTTACACTCGCTACTATGGCTGTAATCAAAAAGACATAAGAACCAGTGGCAAAGGAGTTGTGAAGAAATTGCTCTCATGTGCTTCTAGTGCGAATGTGAAATGGTGAAGCCACCTTTCAAAACAGTCTTTGTAAGCTAAACAGAGAGCTACCATATGATGCAGCAATTCCTCTCCTAGGTATGTACCCAAGGGAATTGAAAGTGTATATCCTCACACAAATTTGAACATGAATGTTCATGGCAGTATTATTCATCATAACCACAAAGCAGACACCACCAAAAATGTCCGTCAAATGATGAATAGTAGTAAGATATGATGTAGTCATATAATGGAATATTATTCAGTAATAAAAATAAATAAAATACCTTTTTATGCTACAGCATGGTTGAACTTTAATACCATTATGCTAAGTTGAAAAAAGCCATTTTAAAGGTCACATATTGAATAATTCAATCTATATAAAATCTATATAAAATTGTTCAGAATAGGCAAATCTAGGCAGAAAAAAGTAGTTTAGTGGTTAGTGGTTACAAAATGTGAAGGAAAAATAAATCTTGGGATCCCCAACTCACTAAGACTAAGCTAAACGGAAACATAATGCTTGGAACTGGGGTCACGCAAACCTGCCTTCCATTTTGGCTCCTAAACAAAATGACTACGAAGATGAAAAGCTACATACCTCCCTCACATTTTGCCCACAGGAAATTTTTTGTGAGTCTCACTATCTTTATCCTAAAACATTTCTGTTAAAGTTTACCATGGCAATGTAAATTAATAGCTTATCTTCACAAGTGTGGGGACATAGGACCAAACTCAAAGTCATACCTCTGCCTACCTGAGACAAATGCATATCTGTTTCCTCTGCCCTACTGTCTATGGTATCTTATGTAAAAATGCAGATTCACTGAGCCAGACAAAGACATGAATGACTATTTTCCTCCACCCTCCTCTCACATGAAGAAGGGTGTCTCTCATTATCCCACCCTTTCCCCTTTAAATTTGAAGCCCTCAAAATCATCTTCAGAGAAAGGCCCAAAGATAAAGACCCATCTCCCATGCACATGTCCTTAACTTTGGCAGATGAACCTCCTAAAATAATTGAGACTTGCCTTGGTCACTTTTCTTGATTAACATCTCATAACCAAGGGGGGATCCGGAGTGAAGGTGGCTCAGGTGTGCAGGAGCTTCTCCTATGGGTGTTTGGTACTGGCTTGGGCTCTTTATAGCCCAAACCAATAAGCCCAATTTTGCTGAAGTTTGGAAATTCTTTCCTCCAGAGATCCTTAGTTGGGGGTCTGAAGTTTTATTGCTGTTAAAAACTCCCTTTGTCCTGGAAGTTTCCACTTGCTTCCATCAGGGAAGGCGAGCTTCTCTCCTTCATCGGCAGAGAGCCATCTTCAGCTTGAGCCCCATCTCTAGGTAAGGAGCTGAATTGGGATTCTGTTACGCAAATTATCTTTAATGACTAAAGTTAGCGTCAACAACTAGCTGGTCTTAATTTCTCCTTACATTTAGAATGCGTGGGAATGTATAATGTGTGTGATTGTTGTTCCTTTAGCTTAGGTGTTTTGTTTGTTTCTGTCTTGTTTTCTTTCATGTGTGTATGTATGTGTTTATGTTTCAGTTCTTCTCTTATTAGATTTGACCAACTCTAAACCTCTCCACTTATAAATCTGAAATTTTCCACTCTGAAGAGATAAGAGCACCCTGCTCCCCTCAGTCTTTTAGGACATTCTCAGGTGACTAAGAATCATATGAGGGTATCTTGGGAGGAAAGCTCTCTAAGGTGTGCAGTGGATCTAAGTATGTTTCCCCCTCAGAAGAACACTCTTAGGGTCTAATCTCACCCAGGGGGTGCATATAAGGAGCTGACCCCTCCCGTGCCTTGAACCCCTGAGACGTCGTGCCAGGTAACCATGACACAAGCGGAGCAGACCAATTCAGGGAGTAATGGCCCTGAGAAGATACGTCTGCAAGCAGTACACATTGGGTCTGACACATTTCCCAACTTAGTAAAATCTGAAAGAGAACACTAAAGTATGGGGAAAGAAGCCTCTCAGTTGGCTAAAACTCCCACAGTGGCAGAACATAAAATTCCACCCTTAGAAACTCTGGCTGGGTATATGCAAAATACTTATGGAAAATTGTCTTGTGAGTATTTAGTCAAGTGGACCAACATAACCAAAGCAGATTCTAAGTTATAGTGGCCTATATGGGGATCTTTTGAGATGTCCAAATTAGTGTATGTGTTAGTCTGTTTTAATGTTGCTGATAAAGACACACCCAAGACTGGGTAATTTATAAAGAAAGTAAATGGATGAAGAAAGAGTTACCATGTTAATACTAATTATAATAAAGCTGGAGTACCTGTATTAAAGACAGAAAGGATAGAGTTTAGAAAAGGAAAAATTATCAGAGATAAAGAGACATTACATAACAGTAAGACTGTCAATTCTCCAAGAAGTTATATGAATCCTAAATCTATATGCACCTAACAACAGAGCATCAAAATGCATGAGGCAAAAACTAATCAAACTACAAGAAAGACAAATACAGAACTGTAGTTGGAGAGTTTAACATCTCTTGTAATTGATAAACCAAGCAGGCACAAAATCGTTAAGGATATATTTGAAATGAACAGTATCATCAATCAATTTGATTTAATTGAAATGTATATAATATTATATCTAATGAAAACAGAATCCATATTCCTCTAAAGCTTGCATGAAACATTCACCAAATAGGATATTTTTTGGCCATAATGTCTTAACAAATTTAAAAGAACAGAGATTGTGCAACATATATTCTCTGACAAAGATACAATTATCCAGAAGCTAAAAACAGAAGCATAGCTGGAAAATTCCAAAACCTCTGGGACTTAAACAATGCACTTCAAAATAACATATGGGGCAAAGAAAAGATCTCAAGAGAAATTTATAATATTTTGTAATAAATTAGAAGAAAATAATTTACAAAGACTGTATGATGAAGCAAAAATAGTGCTTAGTGTAAAATTTATGACATTAAATACATACTTCAGAAATTAAAAAGTCTAATATCAATAGTGTAAACTTTTATGCTAGGGAATTAGAGAAAGAAGAGAAATTTAAGCCAAAAACAAGTAGAAGAAAAGAAATATCAAACTTAAAGCAGAAGTAAATAAAATTGCTAGCAGGAAAACAATAGAGAAAGTTAGCATCATCAAAAACTTCTTGTATGAGAAGATCAATAAAATGGATAATTTTCTAGGCCAAGCTATCCAACAAAAAAAGATTTAAGATAAAATTGGGAATATCAGAAAATAATGATCTGTATTGATCCCCTGAACAGTAAAAATAAAAAATGAAGAAACACTACGAAAAATTCTATGCCAAAAAATTGGTAAATAAAATGAAACAATCACTGGAAGAACACAAACTGCCAAAATTCATACAAGAATAAAAGGTTACCTCAATAGTCCTATATTTCTTAAAGAAATTGGACTAATATGTAATTACCTTCTGAAAACACAAGCAACAGACCCATATAATTTTCCTGGTGAATTCATTTAGAGAAGAAATAATACCAGTTCTTCATAATATCTTCCACAACATAAAAGCAGAGGGATCTCTTTCTAATTAATTTCATGTCATTATTACACTAGTATCAAAACTAGACAAAGATGTTGCAAAAGCAGAAATCCATGGAGCAATCTGTCTCATGATTATAGGCCCGAGATCCTCCCCCAAAATTTTTATAATTTAAAATTATATAATCTTAATTATATAATTATATAATTTATATTTATATCATTATAAATCATAAATTTATATATATCATCATAAATTATATCTATATCATGATATAAATGTAATTTATATACATTATAATGTAATTTATATAATATAATATAACATAATATATATTTATATCATATTTATATTATATACTATATTATATACAGTATATTATTATTATATATAATATACTATATTATATAATATAGCATGTAATATAAATGTAATTTATATTATAAATATAATATAAAATATAAATATATTATATATTATATATTAATAAAATATATTAAATATATTTATATTATAAATGATATGTATTTATACATATCACTCCAGATGGGCTGCCACTGCTATCACAACCAAACACATGCACAGACTAAAGAAGAATCTACTGATCATATCAGTAAACACCGAAAAAGCTTTTGACAAAACCCAACACTTGCTAATGATTAAAAAAACAAAAACAACAACAAAAAACTCTCTAAAACTAGAAAGAGAAGGGAACTTTCTTTTCCTAACTGTGAGAGAGTAGAGATTTTCCATCAAATCAGGAATAAGTCAAGGCTGCCCAATCATCATTCCCACTTAATATCCTACTGGAATTCTTAGCAGTATGGTAGGATAAGAAAAGGAAATAAAAGGAATATAGATTAGAAAAGAAGAAATACAACTATCTCTGTTTGCAGAAGGTATAAATATCTAGGTAGAAAATCCAAAAGAATAAACAACAAAAACAATAAAAATCTCTTGGAAATACTAAAGAGGTTGCAGAATACAAAGTTATATACAAAATCAAATGCTTTTCTCTATATCAGCAATAAACAATTGTAATACTTAGTAATCACTTAAGATAGCAACACAAAAACTCAAATACTTAGGTATTAAACTAACAAAATATATGCAGGATCTGTATGTGAAATGTTACAACACATCAATTTTTAAAAAATCAAAGAAGATCTAAAGTAATCAAGATACATTCTGTGTTCATTGATTTGAAGACTCGATATTGTTAAGATGCCAATTCTGCCAGGTGTGATGGCTCACATCTTTAATTCCAGCACTTGGAGAGGTTGAGGTGGGAAGATCACTGGAGCCCAGGAGTTCAACACCAGCCTGGGAAACATAGTGAGGCTCAGACTTTACAACAAATACAAAAATTAACTGGGTGTGGTGACATGGGCCTGTAGTCCCAGCTACTTGAGAAGCTGAGGTGGGAGGATCGAGTGATCCCGGAAGGTGGAGATTGCGGTAAGCTGAGATCAAACCACTGCCCTAAAAAGATGTCAGTTCTTCCCAAGTGATGCTGGAACAGGCTAACATCTATTGAGAAAACAAAAAGATACAAAAGAACCTTGACACAGACTTTACAGTTTTCATGAATATTAACTCAAAATAGGTCATAAATCTAAATGTCAAATGCACAACTATGAAAATTATTTAAAAGATTGGGCCAAAAATCCCATCACCTTGAGTTTGGCCATAAATTTATAAATACAAGAGCAATAATAACAAAATCCATGAAGAAAAAATAGAGAGGCTGGATTTCAAAAGACACCATCAAGAAAATGTAAAAACAAACGAGAAACTGAGACAAAATATTACAGAACACATATCTAATAGGTAACTAGTATTCATAACATTCAAAAATGCACATAAAAATCCCCCAAATCATACAACGAACATGCAAATGAAACAGACCATATTCATATACAGATATTATTAATAGACCACATCAAATGTGTGATATGAAGACTCTCTATAGAATCATCAAATCATTCTCTAAAACTAAAACTTTTCTAACATTTTAAGAATGTTTATTACAAAAAATGTGATTGGAGAGGTAAAAGAAGGATAAGTTAAGATCTATTGACTCCTGCTAAATTTTTATCCTTTTTCATGGCAGAATTGGAGCCCGCCAAAATAGCATGGGTGGATTAGATTTTTGAGGATGGCTTTACCAAAAGCAAATGAAAGAGGGTAGAGCAAATAGCTGTGTCACCACTGAGCCATAGCTTAACTTTAAACATTGACACAGATCTGTGCAATGACACGTAGCCATAAAAATATCCATAGCATTTGACACACACATTGGCAAAGATTATGGGTCTCTTAATATAAATAAAGATTCTGAAATGCAGAGTGAGGTGATCAGGACTAGGTCAGATTAAAATCTTACCACTAAATAAAGCATGTTTGTTTTTAAAAGCCCACATATTAATCGTAATGTATAAACACAACAATTAACCATAGATTAAATTTATAGAGAAAATGAGCCAAGAAGGGTGTTTAATAACTATTGTTTGAATGAATAAATAAATATCCTGTCTTGTGAGTGCAGTAGTTTGGTAATACTTTCCAGGAACTACTGGGAAATTTTTAATGAGAAGATATTTAAGGTCATAAAGTTTATGTTTTATTTAGCACAATCTGTAACTGAATAGAGAAAGACTGAGCATATGGAAAAAAATTAGGAGTCTTTTTTTACTCCAGAGAAGATGATGGCATGAGAGATGTGCTAACAGCAGGAATGGGGAAGACAGGAAAGAAAAAAATAATAGACAGAGCCTGGTAACTTATTGAATATAGAGGAGAAAGTGTTTAAGTTTAGTTAAGAAATCTGTTTTCTTTTCTTAACTGTTTCTTGACAGGCCTTCTATCTAGAAAGTTTGCTGGTAGATCATAACTTGGATATTTAACTTATGTTATGCTTTGGACTTAATGAGATTAGTCTAGAGGGAAATTCAGGGGATCTTTATGTTGTGCAAAGTGTTCATTAGCCATGGTAATAGCTGATTTTAAAGATCATTTGTTTTCTGTGAAAAGGAAAAAAAATACAATGTGTTTAAGTGGTTATGTTGATGTTCCATTTTGACAATAATTACTACACAATTGTGAAGGGAAATTGGTCATTTACAAACTGTAATGACAAATCTTAATCTGGTAATAACCGCAAATGTACTCCATTACATGTATAATTGGCAGTAATCTGTATCCAAGCACTGGTCCAGACAGGCAACAACTGAAGGACACAATTCTCATTTCCTAGATATAAAATGTTCCTTGAAATAAATAAGCAGATAACTCTAATTATAGAACTGTACATTATTTATAACAATATTAAGATGCATTTCTTTACAAGATTCACATTTGTATTCATCTATCTGAAAAGACTAGATGGTTAGTTTAGGTAAATTCTTGAGGTGATGAATACCTCAGTTACCCTGATATGATTATCACACATTGTATGCCTATATCAAATCATCGCTTGTACCTCAGAAATGTATACCCTTATTATGTACCCATAATAATTATACAAATAAAATTGTATAACTGAAATCAAAAGGAGGAGTAGAAGATCTGAGTGGTTAAAATAAACAAGGGGAAGACACCACTTACTCATTGCTAAGTACCAGCTAGGAACTGACTTGGCATTTTAATTATTTACCTGAGATTTTTATCAACACTTAATTATTGACATGAGATATTCTTATCATAAAAGTGTCTGGAAAAGTCTTGAGTTTTTGTGATGGACTGAATCGTGTGCACCCCAAATTCATATTGTGAAGCTCAAACCCCCAGTTGACTGCATTTGGAGATGGGCTCTTAAGGGGATAGTTAAACTTAAAGGAGGATATAAGGCTAACATCCTAAACCAATAGGACTGTTGTCTTTGTAAGAGGAGGAAGAGACATTAGGGGCATACGTGCATAGAAGACAGGCTAAGTGAGGACATAGGGAGAAGGCTGCTGTTTGAAATCCAGAAAGTGAGCCCTCACCAAAACTGAATCTGCTCCCACCTTGGTCTTGAACTTCCAGCCTCCAGAACTAGGAGAAAATACATTTTTGCTGTTTAAGCACCCAGTCTGTGGTATGTTATTATGGCAGCCTGAGCAGACTAGTACACTCACTAATAGTGACCATAAAATCAATTGGACATGTCCTCAACTTCATCTAATGGGCAGGGAAAAACTAACTGCAAAGAACAATCGAAATGAACAGCAGAAATTCCTACCTGATGTTTGTCATTTTTTTTTTTTAACATACTAGCTATACAGAATATTTATCTCCAAAGTAATTTAGGTATTTAAAACACTGATTAAAATTCTAACCATTTTGCAGGGGGGAAACTTAAAAAATTTAATGAGATACATCATTTTTCTCAGTCACCTTCACATTTTGCTGATTTATTTTCCTTAGAAACATATTAGTCCAGAAGGAAATTTGTCCAGAAGCCTAACTGCATTTCAAGGGCAAAGTTTCTGACAGTAGTGGTATTTCAAATTCTTTGGGATAGTTTTTAAAAATTATCTTATTTACAGTTTGATAATTTTAAAATCAAAAGGTATAAATTTTGTTGCAAAATATTTTCTTAAAGTTTCTGACTCATGTGTTTAAATTTCTTTCCTGTAGTCCACACTGCTTTCCTGTTTTCAATTTCCATTAGTATTCATCATTGACTTTATCAATTATGTTTGGCCAGAATTTTATATATGCACAGTTACACTACATATATTGGTAGTTTTAAAACATGAGTTTATATTATATGTAATTTTCTATAACTTCCTTTTTTTAACTCAACAACACATCAAAGCACCTTTCTACATCGTAATTTATAATTTTCTCATGTTTGTATTATATATTTGCTTCTTTACTGTTTATTAATTAATTTTAAATGATTTTATCAATATGATATAAGTAAATGTTATGACTATCCATCATAATTTATGGATTACAGAAGACCTGTCCTCCTCACCTTCCTTGAAATTATCATTATTCAGAATAGATTTTTACCTCCTATCACTGAGATAACTCCAAATAATCATTTATTTGATTTTTATTTTTCATTGCTTTCATTTATTCATTGATTTTTTCCACATGTAGATGAGTTATCTTCCTTAAAATGTTTCCATATTCAATTTTCCATTCGTATAGTTGTTTGTTACATGGGTTTTTGACATTCTTTTTCTTATCTTGATCTCTCTTCTAACTCACCACTACGTAAGTATTCACATTCCAGTCCCCTCTTCCACTTGTACTTTTTGGTGCCTCCTCACTTTGTCAGCTATACCATTACTTTTATGTTATCAAGATATGTCAGGTTGATATTCTCATTAATAATTCTAGTTACATTTGTATTGTCACCATTTGATTCTAAAAATTAAAAATATTTAAGAGTTAAGACTGTAATTGTTAATTGTTTAATTATGGCTGAGAAATCAGATAATATTATAAGATTATATTTCCTTCTCTGCTCTACTTGGATTGGAAATACAAGGTATCTGAGCATGTCAGTGGAAATTGTCCTTACCATTAAAGTCACATGAATTCATTTGACCTCCAGCTGCTCAAATGTGTCCTGTAATAATTTGCTTCATATTCCAAACATTTTTTATAGAGTTTTTTTCCCCTCAGGCTTTTAAATATTTTTATCATAAAAGAATAGTGAATGTTCCCATTTTTCATTACTTCTCAGGTTTCCAATAATAGCATCAATTATGGTAATTAATTAATTCTTTTTTTGCCAAAGTATATTTCTCCTAGAGTTCTTTGAACTCTTGCTCCCAAATTGTTGTTCTCAGGCTTCTTTTTCTGCTGTCATTCTGGGATGTACTCTGGGTTTAGAATCTCTGTTTCTTGAGCCTTATGGCTTCCACATTCTTAGAGTTCGCCCTTATCTTACTTATGCATTTATTATTTAAAAAAAATGATATAGACAAAGTCTCACTATGTTGCCCAGCTGGTCTCGAACTCCTGAGCTCAAGCAATCCTCCTGACTCAGCCTCCCAAAATGCTGGGATTACAGGCTTGGGCCACTACACCCAACTTCTCCGTTGCTTCACTGCAGGTTTTTCTTAAGTAGTTTCCATGGCAGTTATTATGGGAGGAAAAATATCTTAGTAATTGAACATTTTGGTAATGCATTTGTTTTGCTTTCACTGATGAAAAATATCTCTGAATGTACAATTTTAAAACATTCCCCCAGAAACCTAAAGCACTGGTCCAACATCCTTTTGAATTTTATGATGCTAATTAGAAAGTTATACCTTCCCTATTTTCAGTGTCTTTGTTAGTGATCTTTTATTTCTTTCTCCCTCTATGCTTTTATGATTTTATCTTCTTTTTGAGGCATAGAAATTGCACAAGTGTGTGTTAGAGTTTTTGTTATTTATCATTTTTATTAATTCAGCAGACTTTTCAGTGTGAAAACCTATACATTTCTTAAGCTCATTTAAGGTTTTGTAGAATTGTAAAAATTGTTCTCTTTACATCCTCTTCTCAAAAAACATCTACCCAGTATTTGTTACCTACCATTTGTATAAATTCTATTAGAATAATATTATGCTTTCAAGATTGATCTAGTATACCTCTCCTATGTTTTTGGTTCTGTTCATGCCTAAATTCTAAATCCAACTCACCATCCTACTGCCAGTTGATGACTTTATTTGCTATTTTACTGAATACATAGAAGTAATCAAAAACAGAAAAACAAAACAAAAAAAGTATCTTCCACAAACTGCATCCTCCAGCTCCACCTATCTTCTGGCATATATCATTGACTTCTCCCCTGTTACCATGTGGAACTCTCTGTACTCATAGTCAAGGCCACTACCTTGTGCACCATATTTGTGCACTGTCTTCTATTCAAGGGTTGTGAGGCACTGATTGCTACCTTCATTCTCCTCCAAGACTGAAGCACTCTTCTCCAGTGGCTGTTAGTCTTATGGTGAACATCCGTTTTCCCTCTTCTAAAGAGAGCTGTCCTGCCCAAGGCTATGCATCTTTTTCTGGGCAGCCAGCTTACAAAGGTTGGATAATGGAGGGAGTACAAGTCTGGATCCCTCACTCCAATGTTAGACAATTATGAACAGTAACCATAAATGTCGAGTTCCTTGTTTGACTGGCTTTGGATTTATGGCTCCCCAATAGATAGGAATGACTATGTAAATTTTACATTTCAGTGAAAATTGAAACTGGGGGACCCGTTGGTCAAAAATAATTTAAAAAATCAACATTATGACAACAGAGCATTAAACCAAAAGTGAAACCATTCTAAACATGGAGACCTGTGCCCCATAGCACACTCATGAGGCCTGCCCTGCCCACAGGCTTCATCCTGAGAGCACTCCCTAATAGGCTTCCTGTGTGAAAATACATAGTTCGGTGTCTACTTCTCAGGGAAAATAGTCTACCACAAGGATGTAACTCCATTCTTCCTGTTTAATATCTCCTGCATATCAAAATTCCCTTTTCCTATTTACCATGTTGTGCTCATTAGCCAATAAATAAACTGGTCTTTACTGTATTATAGAAACAAACCAATGAGCAAACCAGATTTATCAAAGCAGTTGAGTATACTTTATGTGGGTAATTCTCCTATCCCCCATTATTTCTTCAATTAGATTTTTTTATTTCACCATCAACAAAAATGGTTATTGTTGGCTGGGCGTGGTGGCTCATGCCTATAATCCCAGCACTTTGGGAGGCCAAGGCAGGCGGATCACGAGGTCAAGAGATGGACAACATGGTGAAATCCTGTCTCTACTAACAATACAAAAATTAGCTGGGCGTGGTGGTGCATGCCTGTAGTCACAATTACACAGGAGACTGGGGCAGGAGAATTGCTTGAACTCCGGAGATGGAGATTGCAGTGAGCCGAGATTGCACCACTGAACTCTAACCTGGGTGACGGAGTGAGACTCCATCTCAAAAAAAAAAAAAAAAGAAAAAGAAAAAAAATGGCTGTTGTTAAAGTTGCCAGTGTTATCAAGGGTAACAAATCCAAAGTCAATCCTCAGTCTTCATTTTCTTGGACTCAGAAGTAACATATGACATATTTTATCACTCTCTTCTCCATAAAATACTTTGAGGTTGGGTGAGGTGGCTCATGCCTGTAATCCTAGCACCTTGGTAGCCCAAGGCAAGCAGACTGCTTGAGTTCAGGAGTTTGAGACCAGTTTGGGCAACATGGCAAAACCCCATCTGTATAAAAAATACAAAAATTAGCTGAGCATGGTGGCAGTTGCCTGTAATCTTAACTACTCTGGAGGCTGAGGTGGGAGGATTGCTTGTGCTCAGGAGGTCAAGGCTGCAATGAGCCATGATTACATCTCTGCACTCTAGTCTGGGTGACAGATGGAGAACCTGTCTCAAACAAAAACAAAAACAAAAATACCACACACACACAAAACAACAATAACAGCAACAACAACAAACACACAAAAAGAAATACTTTATCTTTTTCTTGTTTCTCGAAACACACTCAAGTGATTTTCTTTTAAATTTGGGGGTACTTGATTTTAGATTATTTTGTTTTGGGTTTTGTATAGTATTCACTGCTTCTAAATGTTTGAATGCCTTAGGGCACAGTTTTGGATTTCTTCCTTTATATTTCCCTCTTTCCCTCAATGGACATTCAATTCCATAAATAAATTAACTTTAATTTTAAGAAAAGCTCCCTAATTTAAAAAGATTGGCCAGTGGAGAGGACACAAGTCTGGATCCCTCACAATTGGGGTCCTCAGGTATCCAATTGCCTAACATTGAGAAGCTGCAGCAAGGTTCTCGTCTCTGATATTTACTAATTAGTCTATAGAATCTGTTGTTTTTTCTAATTAGGTGATAATATATATGAATAATGATTTTTTTCTTTCAAGATTTATAGCCATTATTATTACTATTATTATTTTATTTCCTCACATTTATCAAAACCACAGATAAAATATTAAATCATTGTGTTAATAGTGAATATCTTTGTCTTTCTCCTGATTTTAAAGAGAATACATTTGAACTTTCTTAGATATAATCAATTATCTTCTGTTTAGAATTGAATAGCAATGACTTAATCAACAAAAATAAAATGAAGTACTAGAACAATTATGTGTCAATTTTCACAAAACTAAAATTTAAGAGATCAGCTGAACACGGTCACCATGGATTATAGGGATTTGGTTGTGTACCTGGGAGAGTGTGAAACTAATGGGACTGCTGATCAAACAATTGTGTGTTGTGACAGAGAGAGGGAAGCCAAGGATAACTTTGAAGTTTTGCCTTGGGAACTATAAGGGTAGAATTTTCATTTATTAATATAAGGACTGAGGATTAGCCATGTTTTGGATGGGGAATAACAGGAGAATCATAATCGACTTTGTATTTTGAGATTGTAAATATTTACCTTCATGTAGATTATGAGAATGATGCTGAATACATGAGTTGGATATCTGTCTCATTTGTTCCTGGAACATATTTGCATCACCTAGGGAGTGAGGGATTAGAGGTAGAACCTGAAGAAACTATTTTTCAAGAGAAAATTTAACCTTGCGAAAGAGGAGAAAAGAAGGAAACCTGATATTATTGGAAGACAAAGCCACAGAAAATAATGTGTGATATTGGCACAGAAAATTATAACTCAATGGAATAAAATGGGGCTCTTGGGGACACATGGGTTAATAAGCATTTAAAGAGACATACAAAGTCATTGGTAATTAATGATGATGCAAATTATCATTTTACAACTGTAAAACTGGTAAAAATTAGGTATCTACACAATGCTAAGTGTAGGCAGGAGTGTGACAGAGACATAGAACTTTTATATGGTGATGCTGAACAGGTAAATTGCTACAGCCATTCTGCAAAGCAATATACGCACGTATGAATTAATGTAGAGAATACGCACATACACACAAACATACACACATACGTACTTGCCTTCTCCCAAGGAGAATCTCATACGGCAATAAGAAACATGAGCAAAAATGTGATGAGCTCTAGGCAGGTTGGGCATCTATCAGTAGGAGGGTATAGGTGAACAGCTCTTCCATGTCAACCTGTTGAGCTTGCATTTCTCCACATGGGTGGTGTTGACAAGGCTCAACCGTAGTCTAACTCACACCTTAGTAGAATGCCCTTTGGTCTTCTCCAGAACATAGAAAGATAGGCAGTGACATGCAGTGTTGCGAGAAGTTGCCTTCAAGGCCCTCATTTTCTTTACTTGTGTGTGTATGTGTGTGTGTGTGTGTGTGATGGAGTCTTGCACTGTCGCCCAGGCTGGAGTGCAATGGCACGATATCGTCTCACTGCAATCTCTGCCTCCCATGTTCAAGACATTCTCCTGCCTCAGCCTCCCGAGCAGCTGGGACCACAGGCATGCACCAACACAGCCAGCTAATTTCTGTATTTTTAGTAGAGATGGGGTTTCACCATGTTTGTCATGCTGGTCTTGAACTCCTGACCTAAGTGATCCACCCACCCTGGCCTCCCAAAATTCTTCGATAACAGGCATGAGCCACCGTGCCTGGCTCTCCAAGGCCCTTTCTTATCCACTTCTCTATCCTAATGGAAATGTATCCTATTTTGCAGGAAACTCAGTTTCTTACCCACCTTCTTGGTTCTAGTGAATCATGTAGTTTGCCACTTTGCCACTGGCCTTTAGGTGCATCTGGAGGCTATAAGGCTGCCTAATTATAGCCTAGAATTTGATCCTCCATAACAAAGTGGCCCACCGCTTGTGTTATCTGTCATCTGGCTTCTCCACTTCAGTGAGAATTGTGGATCACAGTAACTGGTACATGCTGATTTTGCTAAAGCTGTGTGTGTGTGTGTGTGTGTGTGTGTGTGTGGAGAAACAGTATCAATCCATTTGGGCTTATTGTGTCCTCTCTTTACTGGACAAATCTATGGAAGAATGGTAGACCTACCAAACAGTTGCAGTAATCACTGTTTAAGGAATGTTTGATTCCTTGACAGTTTGTGCACAGGTGAAAAATGGTCGCTATGTGTAAAAAAAATACAAAGCAGTTAAAAGCAATGCTTAAGATGCACACAAAACAATAGGAGTGAATCTTAAAATACACAGTTCCAGGTAAAATTAAGCAAAAACAAGCATAAAATCAATAACAGAACAATGTTTTCTTAAATTAATATTCATATGCACAAATGGGAGTGAAAATAAGAAGACAGAGTCGTAATTAAAATACAACAATAGGAGACTGACATGGATTCCAATGATGATGTGCACAGCTTTGGAATTTGATTAACTCTAGGCTCTGCACCTGAGATTTATAAAATCAAAACAAAGAACAGACAAAAACACAGTGGTTAAGCTATTGATGTCCCTAAGGTCAGGGCCTAGAGAATGAAACAAATACAGTTGCTAGAATCATTGCTGCAGTGCTTTCTGGAGAGAAAACAAAATCAATTTCTAGTGTTACTCTCTGGTAACCAGGCCTTCATGTTTCATTTATCCACACCCAAAGGGTTAAAGTGCTTAGAAATTGGATATTTTAGTTTACAAGTCTACTTACCTCCTAGGTTAATTGACTAGTTTAGTTGACCACTGGAGTCTCTGGTGACCAATTATTCTATAGAGGGTAAGTTTCTTCTCTTTTGGAAACTTTCAAATACAATAAATCATGCTATTCCCATCTTCTTTACTGCCTGGTTATTTATTTAAAAGCCTGACCAACAGAGCCTACATGGAGAGATTCTACTGAGATTAATCCTTCTAAAGAAAGCTATCTTTGGTTAAGTCTAGGCTAAATTTCTATTTTGGACTATGCTGTGAATTAGCTGGTACTTAACTGTTCTAAGGGATTAAAAAACTACAAATTTAATCCCTATAAGCAAACCCGTTGGTAGCATAACCAGCGACACATTCAATGATCAGAAAAGATTTAATTTCTTTAAATTTTATCTAGAGAAAAATTGACCTTAAAAGACTTTAAACAACTTAAGCAATAAAGGTGCTGCATTTTAGTACATGAGATGAAGATTGGTTTTTAAAAGACTAAGTTTAAGTTCAGAGGCTTGCATTTGCTAGTGGTTTTGATTGGTTTAAATTTGAGCAAGTAATTTAACCTCTCAGGGTGTTTATCCTCAACTTTGAGAGAGAGAGATTAGTGTATGCTTCGCTGGTCACTTTGTAAATGCAATTTTCCTGGATTCAAAACTTGCAGTCCTCACATTTATCTCTCATAGGAACGAAAGTAACTTCAACACTTGCCCAGCTGCTAAGAGTATAGATCTGTCTTAGAGTTTTCTTTTCTCATTTAATTTGTTTATTTTTTTCCTCTATATAGATTCATAGAAAACAAAAATGTATCCCTACTCACCTGTCCTTTGAACAGATGAGTGAAAGACTGCAGTATATATGCCGTATAAGGCACTTAAAATGATAAAACCAGTATTTTGTGGAGTGGGATGCGTGCGTGCGTGTGTGTATGTATTGTCTGTGTACTTGTGCTATTTGGGCTGTGTTTGAAACACATCTTGTTCTTTCCTGATCTCACATGAAGTACTTGAGAAATTCCTGGCCCATTTCTAAGGTCAGGAATGCCAAAAATGTGTGTGGGCAGAAGCTTCTGCAAAGAAGAAAGAGGATAAGATCACAACTAAAACAAAGTTTTACTTAGCAAAAGCTGCAAAGAGCCATAGGGAGGGAAATGGTTTTAAAGTACACAAAATAAGAGCGACATGTAGCTTAAGGAATACAAGCTAGGAATTCCAATTCAGACTATTCAAAATTATATTGGTTTAACCACAGTTGGAATTTGATTTTTTTTTTTATGTTTAGACTTTGGCTTTCTTTTTATTCTCATGCTGTTCTACCATAGTTATTAGTATTATAGAAATACTTACTAAATTCATAAATGACTTAAAGATTGGCTTATATTATCAGAAATATTTTAGTTCAGGTGTGCTATCCTTCTAAGGAAGGAAAGGAGTAGAATAGCATGTGTTTACATTTATTCTCTGGAACGTTTTTTGTTCCTTGTGGAGTTCTCACCGATTTAGAGGAAAAAATCTGACTGAACTCTTGTTCATGAGGCACTTCCAATGACTCTGGGCCAGAATGAATCTTCTTATGAGGATCTTGGTGAGAATGAATATCATAGCTGTGGGAAGACAGCTTCTGCCTCTCCACACAATCTCTGTTGTCCTAGTATTTTGAACAGTCATGTCTGGGAATGGGGAATCTTATGATGGATTCCAGCAGAAGTGAATCTTTTCTAGGGAGTTTTGTTGCCTGCAAATATGCAGAAATGAGAACGTGTGTATAGGTAACAGCCTGGCTTAGAAGAACATGTGAGCATCTGCTTGAGAACTCTGGGATTAATCTGAGGTGAAAAGAAGGAAGTTCCAAATGCATTGAGCTCAGCAGTCCTGTGAGGGGAAGATGTATTAGCTGTGTTTCCAGTTGCCTAGCTGAAAAAGAACACCTTATTCACAATTTTATGTTCTTGCAAATTTTGCACTGGTACACATTTATTATAATGAACTTAACTTTGTTCTTTCTCCAAAATATAATTTTTCTAGTATTAGTAGAACAGATTATAGTAAAAGTACAAAAGCATAGTAAAAGAACAAAATAATTTATAACACAATGAAAGGTACAAAATTGTAAATTGTATTCCCATTCACAATAATACAAACTTTTAGGCATTCTTTCCATGTCTTTTAAAAACATATATCATACCTGGACATATGGAAAATTCTCTTGTCAGTGAGTGCCTGTCGCTGTAGGAAAAACCCCAAATGCCCATACTGTTACATCAGTCATGTCCTGCTGGCCCTAGTAATGTGGATATTGTGGAAAGTATGGAAGAGAGGATGCAGGAGGCCTCCTCTGTTTCTGCCAGGCTTAAAGTGCCTGTGATAGAGACACTGTGTGTCAAAAGTGATGGGGAGTGATGAGCTAGTAATATGGATATTGTGGAAAGTAAAGAAGGGAGGATGCAGAAGGCTTCCTCTGTTTCTGCCAGGCTTAAAGGTGACCTGCTAAGGTAGTTAGAGTTTATTTGCATAGAAATAGGGAGGGAGGAGAAAGGGCTATACAGACGTTACCTTTGGTTTCTTTGGCTTTCTTCTTTTTTAATCATATTTTATTCAGCTTTTCTGAAAATTTGGACTAACTGCCTATTATATACTAAAAAACAAAACTATAGAACATAAAATGTAGAGTTAATTAAGTTCCTGGATACGTCTAAATAATTAACAATTATTATAACTCGGTTTCTTCTCAAACTCACTGTTAGAAACTGTGCATAAAATTTTTAGATATTTTGCATTGCATGATCAAGGTTGTAACCACATGTTTATATATATTAGTCAATATAGATATTGTTCATATTAGATGTTATTACCTTTCACTCTTATTATTATGCTGAACACAAGTTAAGATTTCATTTATAAAGATTAACTTGGGAGTGTTTAATATTTGATTTAAAAAGCTATAAGCCAAATTGGTATGGCATCTTTGCTTACTTTTAAAAGATTCTGATATAATTAGGTTACTGATTTTTAAGATATCAGTCAGCATGCATCTATTTTGATGAGCTCTATTATGATGTTTTTTCCCCCAGATATGATCATCTTAAACATTGTATATTTTAATATTATCTACTCAGAGACTTTCTTTGCATGCAGATGTTAATTTTAAAACATGGACACAAAAATACACAGAGTTTTATTCATGTATGTTGTCAATCCTATAGCATCAACATTGTAATATGAAGATTATGAAGCAAATCAAAAGGCAAGCAGCTGAAAATGTAGAAATTAAACTTTCGCTATTGAACTTGCCATAGTATATAAACAATACTCATCCAAATATTATTTTAGTTTTTTCCTATTATCTCCTGGGCTTCATGTAATAAACACACTTTTCGTTTCTATAAATCAGTGTTCTAACATCTACAAAACGTTCGCTACATGTTCCCAAGTAAAACCTGGCTCACCTAAATGCATCTGGAGATTTAGATAGTCCCAAATCATATGCTCTAACAGTCACAGTAAAGATGAATTTTGCAGGGGAGACAGTTTAAACTCCTTCTTTGCCTGGCCCATTCCTTCTTGAGAGACCCATAATGAAGGCATTTGCCCCCAGTTCAACTTTCTCCTTCTGCCATCTGGTGGACCATGGTGCCTCCTGAGTTACCTGCTCTGCCTGGTGTGCTGTGTTTTTCCAGGGAACTGAGCTTGATAAAACTGCAAAACTCTCTCTCTCTTCAACTGCTTCTGGCCTCACCATGTCTCACCCAAGATAATATGACTCAAACACTTAAATGAGTTTATTATTCTATATGTGACCATTTAAACACATATATTTTCAAATAATAAAGATAGATTGAAACTCTATATTGAAACTCTAACTTAATGGATTGAAACTCTACTATTTGAAATATATGTGTTTAAATAGCCATATTCAGAATAAAGATATTGAATAATAAATGAAATTGCAATATTTCCTGTAAAGGTAATAATTAAAAAAAGCTTCTTCTCTGTTTGGAATAAATGAGAAGAATCTGATAACAGCAAGTAGAGTGCAACATAATTATTTCTAATGACAATGACCTCTGTTTGTACTATTTCCTGTAGGGGAGATGAGGTGTAGTAAGTAAAAGGAAGAAATTTGTTTGTAATAATTTATATGATTTATTTCTCCACAATTTGAACAGTTGGAACAAATTGTACTGGCTGAATTCTGGAAAGGAATAGTTTAACCAGTAGGGGTGTAATGAGAAAAGTCACAAGGGCATTTTGGATATCAGTGCAGTACCATTAATTTCACCAAATTGACTTTGTAAGCTTGGTCTGTCTCCACTGGTAATGTATAACTGTCCATGCCGATCCTTACATTATAATACATCTTTTGATATTAAAAATTGTTGATAAAATAATTAAAATGAGATACCTATATCTATTCTTATAACAAAGCTTAGAAAGTTGTGAAAGTATGTCATGTTAAATTGAGTAATAGTGACACAATGGATAATGTCTAGGGCACTTTTTAATGTGGAATCGTAGTTGTACCCAAACAATTTGTTGGAAAAAAAAACTCTCCTTTCATTGAATTTTCTTTTTACTTTCATAATTAGTTAATTGCCCTTATATGTCTACGTCTATTTTGGACTCTCTATTCTGTTCCATTTATTAATATGCCTATCTTTTTACTCATACTGTGCTGTCTTAACTATGAATTTATAGTGTGAGCTTTACAACCTTTTCTTTCTCTTTCAAAACTGTTTTGACTAATTTAATTTAGGTGCTTTTCATGTAAATCACAGAATCAAAGTCTCAATTTATGCTAAAATTTTGCTGTTATTTCTCTTGAATTTCATTGACAACATATAACATTTTTTGAAAAATTTAAATCTTTGTACAGTGAGTGAGTCTTCCAGTCCATAGTATGACATAGAAATTTCATAGTAAGAAATATCTATTTCTTTTTGTTGTTGTTGTTTTTTAGATGGAGTCTCTCTCTTGTCGCCCAGGCTGAAGTGCAGTGGCACGATCTCAGCTCACGGCAACCTCCACCTCCCAGGTTCAAGTGATTCTTCTGCCTCAGCCTCCTGAGTAGCAGGGATTACAGGCACCCACCACCATGCCTGGCTAATTTTTGTACTTTTAGGTGAGATGGAATTTTGCCATGTTGGCCAGGCTGGCCTCGGAACTCCTGACCTCAGTTGATCTGCCCTTCTGGGCCTCCCAAAATGCTGGGATTACAGGTGTGAGCCCACCACTCCTGGCCATCTTTCTGATTCTTTAGGTCTGCTTTGGTTTCTTTCATCAGTGTTTTGTAGTTGTCAACATATAGTTCATGCACACATTTCTTTGATGTATACCTAGCATTTTGTGTTTCCTGGTGCTATTGCAAATAGTTTTATTTTTAAAGTTTTAATTTCTGATTGTTCATTGCTAGTATTTAAAACTACAACTGATTTTTGTATATTGGCCTTGTATCCTGCAACTTTCCTAAATTCACTTATTAGTTGTGTGTGCTGTAATCACTTATTGTTTGTAGGTTCATAGAGATTCTCTGTGGAGACAATCATGTCACTTTTAAATAGTGTCAGTCTTATTTTTTTCTTTCCAATATTATTTCATTTATTTCTCCTCCTTACATTATTGCCCCATCTCAGCTAGTTTCTTCACATCCATGTGCTGATAATCACTCTGCTGGAAAGGACACTTTGAAGGTCTCTGGTGGTCCCTCTCTCTCTTTGTGCAAGTTTCTCCTTTCTTGTATTCTGCCTTGTGAATTGTAGTTGTTTTGGCCTCCTTTAACCTCCAACTGCATCTCCCCAGCTCAAATTCTACTGGCTCTGCCCAGTCAACCCTCTCTGCAGGCATTAAGCAAGGGACAATTATAGGACTTTCATACTTCCCTCAAGGATCATTACTCGACACTGCCTGTTATCAAATATCTAAAAACATTGTTCTATATCTTTTTTCAGCTCTTTGGTTATTTAAGGATGGTGGGTAAATCTGTATCTGTTACTCCATCTTGGGTGGAAGAATTTTCCACCATTTATATTTTTATATTAAATATGACCACATGGAAAGTAAGAATGATTTTTCAAAATGTGCCTTCATTTCCATTACATGACAGAAACATCAGTGAATTTCTGCTAGGTAGAGTACATTCAGTACTATAATGAAGGTAGATGATAAAGCCTCACTCAAAACTCTCTTCCACAAGAACATAGCCTGACATTACAGAGATTAAAATAAAAAAAAAAAAAAACTGGAAGGACATGTTGTGATTTACGTTCTTTCAAAAGCAGTGCCTGACACTTAAACCTGAGAACTAGCAATGTATTTGGGAGTAAATCCCATAGAATGGAAGGAAAAAATGACATTAGTGGGACATAGAAGGAAGAAAACCCAAAATGTAAGAAAACTTCCCAGAATGACCATAAAAATCCTCTCTACAAGGGATTGGAAACTGGGCATTTATCTTTCAACCTCTTTTACTATTTGTTGATAATTTCCCCCCAACAAGTGTAAATGTTGTGTTTTGATGTCTCAGTGTCCTTCCTTAAGCTTTAGAGGAAAACCTGAGACAGAAAAGTTTAGAGACTCTGTAGAGGGTGCCTGAACGGAGTTGCAGGGCATAATGTTCAAAACTTTATACTATAGCTGTGCTGAAACTTTAGTGACATGAGGGATGTGACAAAAGATAAAAAGGTGTTTGTCAGAAATCTAAATATTCTCCTGCTGCAAAAAATCCATGGTAGACAAAAAGTAAATCAGGAAATAGGTCACTTGAAACTGCCTTTGGTACTACAGATTCATTACAGTCACCCAACAGTGTGTTGGAAGACCTAAGGAGAAAGGTGGGAAAACAAACAGAAAACCAGGTTAATGAACTTTTCTAGAAGCTTTTCAGTGACATGGAAAATTATAGTACCAGGGAATGTACCAGACACCGCCGCGCTTTTTTCATAGAATAAAACTGAGGTCAAACACAAAGCAAGAAAAAGAATGCTTCCCTGGTGCTCAGCCACTTCGCCCAACACAGTCAGAGAAATATCAAACAACCTGTAACTGAGCAAAGATCATGTTCTCTTTCAACTTTACTTTTGCATCAATAAATGACCTAAGACAACAGTGCTAGCAATAGAACATTTCAAATAATAAAAGTTTTCTTTCAACAATTCTAGATGGCAGTTTTTATGTGTTAGGAACAATCACACAAATGGTGAGTTTGTACTAAAAACACACTAACATATGGACAAGACAAGCCATGCCTATAAAAATAACTGTTTTAATTTAATTATAAATAATAAATTTCAACATGGAAATTTAAAAAATACCATAAAACACAATACGAAATATATTTATGGGAACCATAATATGGTTCTCAACTTCCAGATTATATTAAAAAATTAAAAATTGAGAAAGAAAATGAATGAAGAATAATATAGTGAGTTCAAGGTACATGAAAGAAATGAATTATTAACCATTATTAACATATGAATTATGAAACTACATATGGAATTGTTAAAATTCTAAAATTGGAAATTAAAGGGATGATGAAGTATATACCATACAATTCCTGCATTAAAAACTGCAGGAATGGCACCATTAGCATATACAAGGAGCAGCAAATTAGGTTAAAATTATTTGAACATACAGGGAATTTTTTGTTAATATTAAGTTTTAGCATGAAAATTTGGTAGTTATACCACTTTCTGAATAAGGAATTTAATATCAAGGCATGTACATAATAATTGTCAGAAGTAAAAGAGAAAATAAAAGAACCAAACATAATTATAGACTTTAGCATGCCCATATAAGACTGCAACATGTAAAGTAGCTAAACGTTAGTTATATGATAATAAGTAAAATTATGAATAATTATGATCAAATGATAACGATAATCACCTATTTTAAATACTTTCCGTGTGTCAGTTTTTAGGCAGAAAAAAAATCTGACATTTTGCCAGATTATATTGCTTTTCTTTTATCGTTATATTTTTATCAAATAGGGAGCTCAAGTCTTTCTTTTGAATTCTATATGACACAGTCAACTCTCTTGGGGCGTATTCATGAGCTTAAAATATAAATAAATAGACAAAAATACTACACAAAACTCAGGACATTTATTTGAAGCATGAGAAACAATGCAGATAAATGTTATGATTTTTAAAAGTCAGTATTTTGATGGCTTTTATTCAAAAAACAGGCAATAATAAATGCTGGCATGGATATGGAGAAAAGGGAACCATTATACACTCTTGGTGGGAATGTGAGGTAGTACAACCATTATGGCGAAAAGTTTACAGGTCCCTCAAAAAACTGAACATAGAGCTACCATATGATCCAGCAATCCCACTGCTGGGTATCTACCCAAAAGAAATCAGTATTTTGAAGAAATATTTGTACCCCCATGTTTACTACAATATTATGCACAATAGCCAAGACTTAGAAGCAACTCAAGTATCCATCAAATGATGAATGCATAAAGAAAATGTGGTGCATATACACAATGAAATGTTATTCAGCCATAAAAAATAATGAGTTCTGTCATTTGCAACAACATGGATGGAACCGGAGTGTTAAGTGAAGCTAGGCACAGAAGACAAACTTCACATGTTCTCGCTTACTTGTGGGATTTAAAAAGCGAAACAATTGAACTCAGAGAGATAGAAGGTAGAATGACAGTTACCAGAAATGGAAAAGGGCAGGGCAGGCTGTGGGGGAGATAGTTAATTGGCACCAAAAAATATTCAGAAAGAATAAGTAAGATTTAGCATTTTAAAGGACAACATGACTATGTTCAGTAATAATTTAATTGTACATTTAAAAATAGTTAAAAGAGTATAATTGAATTTTTTGTAAAACAAAGGATAAATGCTTGAAGGGATGGATACCCCATTTATCCTGAAGTTATTATTATACCTTTTATGCCTATAACAAAATAGCTCATATACTGCATAAATATATGCACCTACTATATATGCACAAAAGTTAAGAACAAATTTTTTTAAAAGAGACTTTCCAATGTTAACAAAGAAAAAAATAACATTTTTAAAATAGCTAATATTTCATGTTAATGGGTAGTAGACACTTTGCTTGTATTTCACATTCAGGGAACATTTAGCTGCTATGGTAACAATATGAGGTAAGCATATATCATACCCATTTTACTGATGAAGAAACTGATGCACAGAGATTAACCTGGCAATTTAATATAGCTAGTGATAAGATTTGGCTCTGTGTCCCCACCTGAATCTCATATCCATTTGTAATCCTCACATGTTGGGGGAGAAGCCTGGTAGGAGATGATTAAATCATGTGGGCAGACTTCCTCCTTGCTGTTCTCATGACAATCAGTGAGTTATCACCAGATCTGGTTGTTTGACAATGTGTGGCACTTCCCCCTTTGCTCTCTCTCTCCCCTGATCCTCCATGGTAAGACATGCTGGCTTCCCCTTCACCTTCTGCCATGATTGTAAGTTTCCTGAGGCCTCCCAGTCACGATTCTTGTAAAGCCTGTGGAACCAGAAGTCAATTAAACCTTTTTTTTCATAAATTACCCAGTCTCCGGTAGTTCTTTATAGCAGTGTGAGAAAGAACCAATATAGCTAGCAAGTGGTAGCATTAGACAGGGAACACAGGCTTAGGACCTTTAGCATAACATTTTCACTCATTGTTCCACAGGCCTCACATAACAAATTCACTAAAATTAATGCTTTTCATGTAAAATAGTACCATGAAATTTAATACAAACTGCTAGCCAATAAAAGTAAACATATATAAATATCAAGTCCTTATTAGCCAATTGAAATTCAGAAACATAATTTATTATAGTTTTTGAAAATGGTATGATTTTGACTTATAATTGAAAAAGCTATGGCTGATATTCAAAGTGTTTTTTTAATCATTAAATCCATAATAAAATATGTTGATTTTTATTATGGCACATAATAAAAGTTTACATGGTAGCATTTTCAGGCTTGATATGCAAAATTTTTGATTGACTTCCATCCATTTTTCTTTGAGATTTTCCCAAAATGTCTTCATTTAGAAAAAAAATGTGCTAAGCAGACATTTTTTGTTTGTTTAATGCTCTTTTGCTTTTTTTTTTTTTTTTTTTTAAGTAGAGACGGGGTTTCACCGTGTTAGCCAGGATGGTCTCAATCTCCTGACCTCATGATCCGCCTGGCTCAGCCTCCCAAAGTGCTAGGATTACAGGCATGAGCCACTGTTCCCGGCCTTAACCAAAACAAGATAGCTTGAGTCTTACCTCCTCTTTTAAGTACTGCTGATGCTCTATATTCCAAATATCTCCTTCTCTTTAGAAATGGAAGTGTTTTTGAATCATTAACCATCTGTGAACACACTAACTTGTGCATACCTATAAGTAGTTGGTCTGAATTAACACTCCATCTCTCTTTATGTAATAATTCAGTTATTATAAACTCATTTAACTTGAAGATTCTAAAAACAAAAGCTATATTTTTAAATATCAGATGGGAGATAAATGTTTACACTCAACAAAATTTTCCAGAATGGTGTTAACTCTGTCTCTTTCGATGTTTTCTGTCTGGATAAGAAGGGCAATTTCAGGCAAATTGAAAGCAATATGGCATATTGAAGAATGTCAGTATCCGTGGGGCCCTTCTCTCTGATGATGTAAAAGCCTTTGTATCCCTGTATAAAAGATCTAGTGATCATACTGGCAACAGACTTTTTTTGTTTCTCTAAGATTATCTGCCTATCTCCATAAGGAGGAATATCACAAAATCTTATAAGTTTTTACTTGTGACTTCATGAAAGATGACATTATCAAGAATCAGATGTTATGATAATTACATCAATTCATGGTGGCTTCTCCAAAAATATTTTCATTGGTCCTTTTGGAGTTTTCTAAACAAAACTGCCTTGATTTTTCAGAGCTTGGTCAAGTCAATTTTCCATTAACGTCTATACTATGACTGCACCTGTAGCTTCTTTACCAGTGTATTTCAACTGTTATAATACTTCAATTCATTGCTAAGCACTTCCCTTTCTAATCATGGTCCTAATTTTGAACTAGTCCTGCAAATAAGAAATTTGCAATCCACAGCCAATCTTTTGTTTTGGAATGGTTATCTTTCTGACTTCAAACAACTTTAGCAAATGTTATATTCTGAGAAGACCTCAGGTTGCTAGTCTCAGCAGACAGATTTTCTTTCAGCTGCAATGAATTTATCTAAAATTTAATAGTTGTATGCATTTCGATTAGGTTGATTACATGTAATGTGAAGCCTAATAAGAAAGGCTTCTTTTCTCCCAGAAAATAGTTGAAGTATACAAGGTCAAAATTTCTGTAATTTTTAAATGTATTTTAGTATCACACATCAGCATGAAGTTATACTTAGCCTTCCTTCACATTTGAAGCTTTAGAAATATTGCTCTTCAGAACACAGACTTTGGATTCATTTTGATGTTGACTGTGGACACTTTTTAAAGCCCCATCACTCTCCCATCTCCTTCTGCCCCACAGATGTTTACTTCAGGGCATAAGAGAGCCTGGACACACTTTCCTTTGGCACAAGCAGAAAGATTAAACCATGAAATTTATAGGGGAATGTGGAAGGAAAGCCCAGATTCTAGATCCACCTCAGAATAAAACAGAGCTTCAATTATCCTTTCTTTTTATCTCAAGCCATTTTTAGACACATTGAGAGATTTTCTTGCCCTCTTCAGAAAGCCTTCTTCAGTGAATAATAAAATATTTTATTCTCTCACAGTACATGGTAACATTTTCAGGCTTGAAATGCAAAATTTTTGATTGACTTCCATCTATCTTTCTCTGAGTTTTTCCCCAAATTTCTTCATCTGGAAAATAAAGGCACTTTGGCAAAAAGTTTTGCTACCTAATCTGTGTGGCTCTCTCCTAATGTCAGAGAATGTTTGGGCTGTCATTTAATCCCTTGGAAACCTCTGTGGCTGGTGGCACTTTTGGCCAAGTTTTGCTTGGACCTGCTGGGCTTGTTCCACCTAGTCAGCCTAGTAGGCTGCACTCAACTCATGCTACTGGTCCAGATCCCACACCTGCCAAGGGCAAGCTAGGCATGGAGCAGCAAGGGGTGTGTGAGAAAGCAAATGACAGGTCTGGCCAGTGTGCATAGCCAGGCATGCCAGCTGCGGTGGGGAGGCAGTTCTAGGCACTGGCCTGGGCATTGGCTCCCTGTAAGGCTGTCGCTGGACCAGGCATATCACAAGAGGCTTCCACCACAGGCATCAGGGGACGTGGTGGCACCTAGAAGCTTGGAGATGCCAGAAATCACAAAGACCCAAAGAGGATGTCACAGCCCTGGTTCAGGGAACTGCTAGGTCTGGGCTAACCAAAGGGATGAAGCTCTTCTGTCCTTCTCATTGCCTATAACGTGGCAATTTGGTAGTGGTGGTTGGAGTGTGTTTCAGCCCCGTTTGTGTTACAGCGCTTTCACTCCTGCCATCTGGCATGTCTGAGTTCTTGTCCCACGTCCAGGAATAATGAAGTACATGAACTACTGGAGGGTGAGCAAGGTGGAGAGGAGCTTCATTGAGCAACAGAACAGCTCTCGGGAGACCCAAAGTGGGTGGCACCTTTCCACACGCAGGCTGTCTGAGCATCTGTGTAGCCCTCCGTGGAGAGGAAACCCACAATGGTTTTGGGTCCAATCTGTGAGCATTTGTGCAGCCCTCAGTAAAGAGAAGACCCGGAGTGGGTTGCTGCTATCTGCAGATAAGTTGTTCCAAAGTCTGTGCAGCTCTCAGCATAGAAGAGACCCAAAATGGGTAGGTCCCATCTGCAGGCAGGTTCTCCTGTACAGCTCTGAGTACAGAGGACACCCAGACCCACAGTGGGTAGCTTCTCTCTGCAGGCAGGTTGTCGTATCATCTATCTGAGTCAGTTTTTAATGGTCTTCAGAGGGGAGAAAATGCATGCTGATTGGTTCATGGGCAGCCATGGGCAGGCCCAGGAAAGTCACCATAAGTTTCACTCTGGACCATGGAACAGGCAGCCTGGCCCCCATGCTTCAGGCTGTTCCTGGACTGAAGGTGGGGCTTCACTGGGTACCAGTTCCTTTCCGCCCAGGAACCTGTGACTCCTGCCTCCATCAACCTGCCATCTATAGTGCCCATGGTGTTCAGACTGTTCATGCTGAGGGGCACCTGCAGGCCTGTGCTGAGCCACCCTCAGCCACCCTCCAATGCTCATTGATGGCCAAAGTCTGGAGGAGGCCAAGGAGGCAGGGGGCTGGCATGTCAGTGCTGTCCCAAGTGCATGCACACCCAGCCAGGTCTCAACAGCGCCCAAGCTTGGCCTCAACTTTGCTCCAAAATCGGAGTGGGCACCAGGAGCATGGAGAAGCCAGGCTGTGGGAGCAGGCACTTCCACGCCTGTAGGAGGAGGGGGCGTCCTGGACCCCTGAGAGTACAGAGATGCCCGGGTCCACAGCCACAGCTAGGGAGCTGCAGTTGCATCCGGGAACATGGGGCTCTCACTTCACCAGCTCAGAAGGGGTGGGGCTTCCAACTGTTCCTGGCTTTAGCTGGCTCAGGAGAGTGCACAGCTGTGGCTGTGCCTTTCCAGCTGCAGTCGGTGTCTTTGTAGCAGCCACTCCAGATGGGCCGCTGCTGCCATCACTAAAACATGTCTGCTTATACAGCAGAAATTGGTTTTTAGTGTCTCTAATTCAAGTGACTAAATAATATGATATCCTTAGACTCTTTTTCTTTCTCTTTTTAGGGAATACACAGTGTAATTCTTCATTACATTTCGGTAAGTGTTTAACTTTTAATGTGTATGTAACTTCTAAGTCCTGAATGTGTAGATCAGTAATCAGCATAAAGAGGCTTACAGAGGGCTAAGATAATTTGTTTACTTTGAGATATTGTCTAATTCCAATGAGTCTCTTTGCTTCCCATCACTAACTCATCAAGTAATACCTTGCATTCACTGTTATTATATTCTCACCTTTTAATCACTAAGTCTAGCTTTTCCCCACACTGCTTTCTGATTTTATTCTTACCATCGTATGTAACTATGGTAAGTTCCTTGTAAGTGTATGTGGTTTCTTTTCTGTTAAATACTATATTCCTCTCTCAACCCACCCACTTTGTCCTGTTGATAACTGATTACCTTATCTCAGCTTTCTACAACCTTATTCCCCAAATTGGAAGCAGATGCCCTTCCTGTTGCTTCTATAGTATTTTGTACTTTATCTCCTAAATAACTTACCACATTTTATTGGTATGACTTATTTACTTTTTTGAGCTTCATCCAACCTAAGCATTACGAAGCTTCAGTTTATGTACGATTGCTTCAATAATATATTTTCAGAAGTACTAGCATAGTGCCGGTCAATAAATATACACACAAGAAAGTCAATAAATATATATTGAGTTAGTGAAGCATTAAAGTTACAAAACAGTCATCAAATTAATTGTTAGCAGAGTAGGCA
The DNA here is from genome assembly GCF_000951035.1 of Colobus angolensis palliatus. Classification (NCBI taxonomy): domain Eukaryota; kingdom Metazoa; phylum Chordata; class Mammalia; order Primates; family Cercopithecidae; genus Colobus; species Colobus angolensis. Next base: position 840,157 of record NW_012114252.1, on the reverse strand, counting down.
ATAGTTTTCCTTCAAAGTAGAGAATAAAAGTTTTGGAATTAGTAGCTTGTCAGAAAGACTAGGGGTTGACTTCTAAAACTGACTTTCCCTAGACTAAGCCTTTCTCTTTTCTGCATTGAGTGAATAACAATTTGTTTGCCAGTTTCTTGGCCATACCCTAAAAGTAGGCATCAATTGTTTCTCTCTGTCAATTTAAGACAACTACTTCTTTCTTGCATGGGAAAAACTGATAAAAGCACAGGGACTACATTTCTGCAAAGTTAATCAATTGATTTGTTTTTTGTTCCAAAAAAAAGTAACAAACATTCTTGGATTACCAGACTTTAAAAGAACAATAGCAGGAAAAAAAGCACATAAATGAGCATTAAGGATCACTGAGGAATGAGAATTGAAAGACAATTTCAGGAAGAAAAAAAGTTAATGATATCAGGAAGACAAAAATTATCCCCAGTAGACCTGTCTTAAAAGAAATTGTTCAAGTGAAATGAAAGAATGCTCATTAGTAACATCAAAACATAAGAGAAATTACATTAGCAAGACGGCAAAATAGGAGTCTCCTCCAGTTGCACTCCCTTCCATAGAAATCCAGCTAGTAACTACACACAGGCAAAAATACCTTCGTGACTATCCCAGAACTTGAGAATGAGGCTAAGACCCACACTTGGACTTGGAGTTCTTAGACTACAGAACTGAGAAAAGCCACACTTGAAGGCTAAGAGTAACAGTAGCAGCACACACAGAGGATTTTCCTGTACCTCCAGTTTCTACAGAGGCAAAAGTGAGTTGGAGGTAGTCATCCAGCTTCTCCAGTTTTCTAGAACCCGTCACAGGAGGCTCACTCCTGTCTCATCTCATGGGAAACACTGAAAGTACCAGTAGCACTAGACTACTTGGGTCTGTTACAGACAAACAATGGAGGTGAGGCTCACAACAACTAGAAGGCAGATCTTCGCTCTTCCTTTGCGTTCTGAACAACAGAGGTGCCATGCCTGAGAGATTAGCTAACAGCACTCTACTGCAGAAAGCATGGTCCACAAGTCTACCTGGCTCAATTTCCTAACCAGTTTCCTGTCATAGTCCTGATGTCCTCTTTAAGTTTTCCCCAGACTAGGAGGCAATTGTAAGTCCACAATTACCCATCTAACCCTGGTATCTGAGCAGCAACTCCACCAAACCTCAGTGCTTTGCTTAAGCCTACCCTCGTCCTTGAAGCAAGCCTAACTTCATGCATATATGTCAAGCATAAGCTCTGCCCCTGCCCTTATCATGTGACTAAGCAGCAACTCCAGAGACTTCTCCCAGACTCAGAGCTCAGCACATGGCCCTACGCCGCAACAGTATTGTTCAGCCAGGGAAGACAACTCTGCAATTCTGCCTTATCAGAGATAATTTCAGAGCTCGGCCGGAAGCTCCACCTGATGGCAGAGTTTAAACAGTGGTCTCACTGGACGATGGAGCACAGCCAGCAGTACCATGTGACCACAGTGCATAGGAAGTTATGTAGCCCAGCTATAGAATCTGGCACAAAGAACTGCCTGTTTGTGGATGCTACTAGCCAGCCCACTCAGAATCCCAGGCTAGGCTAAATAGTAAAGGTCTATCACTACCAAAGAACACCTGCAAAGTCTGGAAAATGTGGCCATCTCCTGAAGTGTTCAGACACTGATGGAAGGGTACTAAAATTATGAATTTCTAGGGAAATAGGACACCACTAAAAGAAACTAGTGAAGCTCCAAAAATCGACTTAGAATGCAGATCTATGAAATGGCTATCAAAGAATATAGAATTATCCTTTTTTTTTTTTTTTTTTTTTTCTTGAGACGGAGTCTTGCTCTGTCCCCTGGGCTGGAGTGCAGTGGCTGGATCTCAGCTCACTACAAGCTCCGCCTCCCGGGTTTACGCCATTCTCCTGCCTCAGCCTCCCCAGTAGCCGGGACTACAGGCGCCTGCCACCTCGCCCGGCTAGATTTTTGTATTTTTTAGTAGAGACGGGGTTTCACAGTGTTAGCCAGGATGGTCTCGATCTCCTGACCTCGTGATCCGCCCATCTCGGCCTCCCAAAGTGCTGGGATTACAGGCTTGAGCCACCGCGCCCGGCCAGAATTATCCTCTTAAGGGAGTTCTGGAAACTCCATGAAATTCCCCCCCCAAAAAAAAAGAAAAGAAAAAGTAAAACAATTTATGAGCAAAATGACAATATTGACAAAGAAATCAAAACAATAAAAAAGTAGACATTTTAGAGATAAGGATAAATAACAGAACTGAAAAATGCAATAGGAGGTTTCAACAGCAGACTTAACCAAGGAAAAGAAAGAATAACTGTGCTTGAAGATAGCATATTGAAAATTATTCAGAGGAGGAGAAAGCAAATGAAAAAGAATACAGAAAGCTTATGGGAACTGTGAGACAATAGGAAATGAACTAACTTTTGCATAATAGGGATTAAAGAAAGGAGGGGGAAAGATGTAGAAAGCATATTAAAGAAATAATAGCAGAAAAATTTTTCAAAGTCTGGAAAAGACAGCAACATGTAGGTATAGGAAACATACAGGTTGCCAATTAAATTCAACCCAAAGAGGAGACAAATTATAATCAAATTATCAAAAATCACAGATAAAAAAATACTGAAAGCAGCAAGAGATAGAAACATATCACATTCAAGGGAGCCTCAATACAGATTTCATCATATTTCTCAGCAGAAACCCTATAGGTTAGAGGGGAATGGGATAATACATTCAAAGTAGTTCAGAAAAAAATATTTCCATGAAAGAATAGTTTACTCAGCAATGTTGTCCTTTAGAAATAACAGAGAAACAAAAACTTTCCTAGACAAACAAAACCTAAGAAAGTTAAGCCCCATCAGGCCTGCCTTTCAGAAATTCCTAAAGGGAATTGTTTAAGCAGAAACAAAATGGTTTTGGCCTCCAAGTATAGGATATCTTGAACCAAGGACTTTACAAATAGGTCATAGGTAGATTCAAAGATTTTCTGATTTGAAATTGGTTAAGGAAGAATAGCTTTGTTTAAAAATTTGGGTTCAGCAGAAAAGAATGTTAGCCCTGGCTCATAGGTGTGACTTTCTTCAAGCACCTCAGGAAAATTAGAAAAAAAAAATTATGGTGGTTGTAGTTCAGTCTCAGTTTATCTTTCTCTGAGGTCTACCTGCCAGCAGATCTGTTTGGTGAAGGTCTGGGTTTCTGAAACACAACTCAGAGATCTGTCTTCAGTTTCTATAGGGGAACAAAACATCCTATGATCCTAGCTTCCTTGGCTATTATTTTAGGCTACTACTACCATTCTTGCTTATCAAGTTACTTATCTACTTCTCAGGGATAGCTAGGTGCCTGTAACTTCTCTCGAAGAAAAACAAAAGATTTTCCTTTATTTCCATGCATGAGGGGTCTGTCAGGCACCTCATAGAAGGTCCTAGCTCTGCCTTGGTAATTAATAACATTGAACATCTTTTCATATACCTGTTGGTCATTTGTGTTTTTTTTTTTTTTTTTTTACAAATAGAAAGATCTATTCACATCTTTTGCCCATCATTTTGTGGATTTTATTGGTTTGTTTGTTTGTTTGTTGTTTGTGCTATTAATTTGTAGTAGTTTCTTATACTATATGTATATTTTGGAAATTAACTACTTATCAGATGGTCTGTAAATATTTTCCCCCATTTTGTAGTTGCCTTTTAATTCTGTTGGTTGTTTCATTTGTGTGTAGAAGCTCTTTAGTTTGATGTAATCTCAGTTGTCAATTTTGTCTTTTGTTGCCTATGCTTTTGGTGTCATATCCAGTAAATTCCTAACACCAATGGAAAGAAGCTTTCTTCTTATGCTTTCTTTTATAATATCAGATCTTTAATTCGTTTAGGATAATTTTTTTGGTATTGTATAAAATTGGAGTTTTATTTTATTTTATTGCATATGACTATGCAGTTTTCTCAACACCATTTGTTGAAAAAACTATCTTTTTTACATTGTGTGTTCTTGGCACTCCTGTCAAAGATCAGTTGACCACATATAGACATATTTTCTTTATATGAGTGTCCAGAATGAAGACTTGTTAATTCATTTGGACCTTGTAAATAGCTAGACAAGATATTACTAACCATCTTTTACATTTACCCAACTACTGAAAATTTATCACAAAACATCAAAAAAAAAACCACATTGTTTTTAAGTAATTACATTAGCATGTTATTTTTTAACACTTTAAGTGTATCTGACTGCCTTATAAGTGAATGTAATAATCTGATCACTATTGAGAAGGTAAGTGGTAGACATAAATTAAACAGAAAAATAACACTTAAAAAGAGAAAATACCATAAATAGTAAGAGAAAATATTAATTTTTCTTAAAATCTGAAAATAGTTAACCTTTCTTATAGTAGTTTTTCTGATGTAATTAAGTCATACTTTTGAAGAAGTTTAAAAGCATGAAGACCAAATAAAATAAAACTATTTTACATTAAAAATTATTAGATGTGACGAACAATTCAAAGTGATGAATCCTGCCTATGTATTTCTAAATAACTGAATGTTGATTATCTGAGGCATTGTCTCTTTCTATTTCTTCAAAGCAGATGGAATAATTAAATCCTTTAGAAAGTTTGCTCTTTGGTATGCTTGATTTGCAAGTTTGGAATTCTTTAAGAAGGAAAAGATGAATAAAAATACACACATTTGCAAATGTACATACTTTCTAAGGATACTTATTGACTTAACTGGTAATATACTTTAGAATATTTAAGCAGCAAATGTCAGTTCCAATTAGAGAATAATGTGCATTGATAGAAACATCACAGCATCAGTAGGAAGTGTGGAAGTACATTGACTTGCTAATGAAGCAGTCAGTCTCCAACTGCTTGGGTAGATAATGCAGTGTTGTTTAAGAAGGAAGGATACATCTTGCAATATGGGTCACTAGGACTCCAAAGACTATGAAGCTGTGCTCATAAAGAAATAAGTAGTACATGTAGCTTCTGGATACAGCCTTATTAACTGTCAAGCACACCTGTTTATACAATTCTTCAAACAGAACCTGTCGGCATCTTGAACGAGAAGAAAGCGTACCGTATGAATGAAAATGACACTATCATTTAAGAATTGCTTATTCTAAGACAAATTTTGATTTCCTTAAAATAATATGCCTCTTCTGTAGCTGACTATCCCCAAACCAACTTGTCACACCCTCTCTGTAAGGACATTAATATGTGTTTTAAGCAACACTGCTTAAGAAAATTACCTATACCTATGAAAGCAAGCTAGACATTTGTGAGTATAAAAGCAAGTCAGGGGAAGTGCAACTCTCTGGAAGAATGCAAGGAATATAAGCGGTTGGCAAAGCAAAAATTTTACTGTATAAAAAGTAAAAAGGCAAAAAAGACTATTGAAAACTAATGGGATAAAGGAGATATTGAAAACAACTCTCTGAAAAAAAGGGCTGGAAAGCTGGAGTGATGTTGTTATCAGTTGACGGTGTCCAGGTTCTCAGCATCTTGAACAAAGAATTGGACAAAATGCACAAACAAAGCAAGGAAAACATTAAGAAATGTATTGAAAATAAAAGTACACTACACAGTGTGGGAGTGGGCCCGAGCACAGGGGTTCAAGGGCCCCAGTACAGAATTTTTGGGAGATAAATACCCTCTAAAGGATCCCATTGGTTACTTGGTGTACACGCTATGTAAAGGAAGAGGATGAAGTAAAATTACAAAGTCATTTACTCAGCATATGCCCTATGGAGAGGACATTTCCTGTCATAGCTGAAGTGTGAATTGGTCTTATGTTCCCTGCCTCCAGACCCTACTTTCCTGCCTCATTTCCCCCCTGAGAGATGTGATCCCTGTAAATCTTTGTGGGAGGCAGAGGGACCAAGTGACTTTTTTCTGTAAAAGCTTCATGCTGGTTTGGGGCATAGCTTTACCTACTGGGGATCATGGAACTCTTGCCCTGCTCTGTCTAGTGGAGGCAGGGTAGCTTCTTGATGGCCAGAGTTGGTGTCTTCACCTGGAATTGGCGGGAACCTTTGTTGCATGATCATCTGAAGCTTGATGGTCTCCAGGTGAGAGGAAACGAATTTGGTTAAAAGATTTAATGAGAACTTCATAGGGTGAATACATATGCTGTCAGGAATATTTGTTACAGAGATTTGCAGGAGACAAAACCAAAACCTGTTCGAGGGTCTGTGTTTCTTTAAAGTCTTAGCACTCAACTGTATGCAAACAAACACATTACCAGGAATTAAGAATATTCACCAATTGTTTACAAATTCTGAAGAAATTAGGCAGAGAGAGAGAAGTATGACTTAAATTCCATTTATAAGACTATACTTAACATACTTAAAGTATCGGGAAGCCTAAAACCAAAAAATTTAATTGAAGGTTAAAAGGCCAGTGTGCTCCATTAATTCCCATCGGCCCAACAAAGGTGGTTTAGGAACTCCAGAGAAATGGAACAAATGATGACTTGACTAAGAGCTTTAACTATGAAAATATTAATTAGCCAAATGCCTCCAATTCTCTATTAGGTTTTAAAGAATGTTTTATTATCTAAACTTTTTCCACATCTTTCTTTCCTACTTAATGGTTCCTTACTACATAATTTCATAAATAACATTTTAAAATCTATATTTGAACAAACTTTTGGATAACTTCTGAATTAGACAAAATTATTATTTTTCTCACTAATAACATAACTCTTTTTGGCACATTTTGTATGCATAATTATGTGTTAACTAATATTCTTATCCTGAAACTTTAGTGAAACCCTAAAAAGCAAGAAATAATGAACTATCAGATATGGGCATTTATAGAGAAGAACAGTTCCACAATTTTAGAAACAAATTTCTGTATATTACAACCCTTTCTAAATTGGAAAAGACCCAGATATTAAATGAGCATCAAAAATAACTTTCAGATGTTAATTCACGCAAGAAGTGTATCTAGAACATTTATCCCATGCATTGTAAGCAATGCTTTGACTTTTAAAGAAGGAGACATGAGATGTCAATTAACATATAAAATGAATGTTGGTTTGGTTTGGAAAGGCAGGAAAATTCACGCCAGGGAGGAGGATTGGGGGCTTCCAGGTCATGGGTAGGGGGGAGACAAAGGTTGCATTATTTTGAGTTTCTGATTAGCTTCTCCAAAGGAGGCAATCAGATATGCATTTATCTCCGTGAGCAGAGGGGTGACTTTGCGGAGGCAGGTTTGCCATAAGCATTCCCAGCTTGAATTTTCCATTCAGCTTAGTGATCTTGGGGGCCCAAGATATTTTCCTTTCATATATTACTCTCATTCATTGAAAGAAAGCATGCAAACCAAGATCATTTTGTTTTGGCTGGGTTTACAATTTTATCACTTTCTATGACAAACGCTGACATCTCAAAATACCTAGAAAAGACAAACATAGGACTGCGCCCAGTGGCTTGCGCCTGTAATCCCAGCACTTTGGGAGGCCGAGGTTGGCAGATCATGAGGTCAAGAGATGGAGACCATCCTGCCCAACATGGTGAAACCTTGTCTCTACTAAAAATTCAAAACATTAGCCGGGTGTGGTGGCGGGTGCCTGTAGTCTCAGCTACTTGGGAGGCTGAGGCAGGAGAATTGCTTGAACCTGGGAGGCAGAGGTTGCTGTGAGCCAAGATCATGCCACTGCACTCCAGCCTGGTGACAGAGTGAGACTCCATCTCAAAAAGATAAAATAAAATAAAAACACAAAAAGTTAACCAAGTGGGGTTGTATGCGCCTGTAATTCCAGCTACTCAGGAGGCTGAGGCAGGAGAATCATGTGAACCCAGGAGGTGGAGGTTGCAATGAGCTGAGATCACTCCATTGCACTCCAGCCCAGGCAACAGTATGAGACTCCGTCTCAAAAAAATAAATAAAGAATAAAAAAAAAAAAAAAGAAAAGACAAACATAAAATTCATACAAAATGTATGCTGACAATTCTGAGGGCATTTCTATTTTTCTGCTACCAATAACTTTAAAGCCAGTTTGTTTCATAAAGTTATACTTAAGTCACGTGAACTTGAAAATTGCTTAGACTTATCTACTTAATTTATGAGAACTCTTATTTATAAGCCAGTTTGGTAGACACAACATATAATAATAAGCATGCATACAGATAAACACATCTAGACATGTATACACACACATAAATGAAGATCCAATAGCTTGGAATTGTAGTCATGAAATAGAAATACAAGCTTGCTGGTATTTACTTTGTTTGCCCCAATAGATAATTCAGCGAAGGCTGTGAACCAACATTTCAGGTAAAACAATCTCCATCGCAGTTTGATTTTTAAAGGTCGAACCTCCCCAGAGTCTGAAGAACACTGGGGACAAACAGCACCAAAGGAGAACGTCCCATGTTTACCAGGTCCCATGCTTACAATAGCAGCACAAAGCCTGGATACATGCAATGCCATCCACTTTCTCATTCAACCCTAAACTCCAGATTCCTAACAATATTGGGGCCAAACAGTATTGCAACGTTGAGAGAGAAAATTCTAAGGAGGGCTTAAATACTAGACCTCAGAACCTCCGCCGAGAGCATCCACTTTGGAGAGGTTGACGTTTGTAGGATCCCACAGAGTGTCCCCTTGTGGGATCCAGTCTTAGAGTGTGAGATGTCTTTGACCTTAGTTGGCCACTGCTGTCACTTGCATGTTTTCCCTCCAGAGCCTACTATAAGCTTTATAAGGATAGCCATGAACTGTAATGATAGATAGGAATTGGAAGATGGTGGGCTTTTTTGTCCTTGGTCAGTTAAGTAGGATAAAGAAATAATTTAGCATAAGATAAAAAGGTTTAAGTTGCTTGAAACATGTGCTAGTTCTTTCAGAGCTGAGTCACACATAGGAATAAGGGGCCACACCTGGAAGAGATTTAAAAAAAAAAAGTCTTTCCCCCTTCTGCCATTCTCTCCTTGGTCTTCAGGCAATACCCGGAAGTGACCCCAGCCAATTGCCCTCAATTTCCAAGGAGCTACTAGGAAACAGCTGCTGAAAGACTGAAAAAGAAAGGAAAAAAATGAAAAAGACCCAGGCCCCAGAACCGGGTGGTGGCAGTTAGGGGTCTCCACGTGGAAACCCCTTAGTTTCATTGGCCATAGCCAATATCCTGCAGTTGTTTCTCTGTTTAGGCACTGCCCACCAAATGTCCCGAGTTGGAAAGGAAAAGAGAGAGAGAGAAAGAGAGATTCCCTTGTATGGAGCATAAAAGAAAAGGAGAAAAATGAATTCCAAACTTTAGGCTTACCTCTTCCTCCTGGCTGGGTCGTCAAAATATGTTATCAGTAGAAGGTGTCCGGAATCTTGGCATCTTGAACAATTAGTTGGAAAAAATGCACAAACGAAGCGAGGAAAGAAAGAAGAATTTTATTGAAAATGAAAATACACTCCACAGTGTTGGAGCGGGCCCACGTATACAGGTTCAAAGGCCCCGTTACAAAATTTTTGAGAGTTTAAATACCCTCAAAAGGATTCTATTGGTTACTTGATGTACACCCCATGTAAATAAAGAGGATGAAATAAAGTTACAAAGTCATTTATTCGGCGTACGCCCTATGGAGAAGATACTTTCTGTCATAGCTGAAGCGTGAATCGGCATTATGTTCCCTGACTCCAGACCCTATTTTCCTGCCTCAGTGTGTGGTGTCATAGGCCACCTGTGTTTGCTAATCTGTTTTACCCAACATAAAAATAAACTTTCTCCTATCTTCATGATAGAAGATAGCTTTCCACTTGGAAAAAGTCACTCACTTAATGTTAGGTTCCTACTGAGATACAGAGACTGAGAGATTGGAATACTGTCTCCTTCTATATTTATATTAAAAAAAAAAAAAGTTACCAGATCTCTGAGAAACACATCCCCTGGGTTCAAAGCTGACAAGAGACTATGAAGAGATGCATGTACATTTCAAGGGAGGCAAAGAAAAAAAATTGCAATCAATACTGCCAATGTAAATACTCTTAAAAAAGGGAGTTCGGGGCTTTATAGTTAGGAAGAAATCCATCCAAAGCTTAGTAAATCTTATGGGAACATGGAGGACATCTCAGTCCTCGAACATCGGAATACATATTCATAGTCATCTTAGCCAATGTCATGTCTTCACTAAATTATGGTATCTTTTCTTTGCCCTTACACTTCATACGAATCAGTTTACTCCTTTGACTTACACACAAAATCTTTCCTGCTCCCACTCTTTGTGTTGGTGTTGTATTATGTCAGTAACATTATAACCTATATTCTCTTAATGCTGACCTAGTCTATGATTCTGATCTCACTAATATAATAGTATAATATAATATAAGATAATATAAACCTTCAGCTCTTAAGTGAGCTGCTAGGGAGAAAGTGCTGAGATGTTTGAAAGTTCAGAAAACTGTGAGTTTTACTGTACACAGAAACAGCTAATTAGAATTTGTTGTAATAAACCAGTTTTGTGCAATTTTATCTGCATAGGATGGAACCACAGGCTCATTAACTGGAGACATAGGTGTCATAGCACATCAGAAAGCATATTGAATGGAGAGATGAGATATATGGATTTGAGGATATACAGTATCTTATTACTGTATAGACATTTTGCTGTTACTGAGTTTAATTTGGTAGTAATTTGCTTTATTATAGAGATAGCAGGCAGACACACACACACACACACACACACACACAGAAAATGTGTATTGAATATTTCATATGTGTTCAATCCTGGGCTGTGTTATAGTATGCTATTTCTATTGTCTTCTGTATTATAGCATAGGCATTACAGCAAGCATATATAAAGCCTAAATTCTATATTTTAACAAAAGTGGCACTGTGTAACTCACACTACCATCAAGACAAAAAACATTTCCATCATCTCAGTAAGTTCCCTCAGACCCTTCTTACTCAATCCCCATACTCCTAGCAAGGCAATAACTCTGAAAATTTTCGTCATCATAGATTAGTATTGCTTGCTTCAGAAATTCATATTAATGAAATCTTACAGTTTATACTATTGGGTGTCTGACTTTTTACCCTCAATATAATGTTTTTGAGATATTACAGTGTTTTGTTTATTAGTAGTAGCTTACATGAATATACCTAAATTTATTTGACCATTCTCTTTATGGATGTCCACATTATCTCTAGTTTTACCTATTACATATTAAGCTACATAACAGTTTTTTTTTTTTTTTTTTGAGACGGAGTCACGCTCGGTCACGAGGCTGGAGTGCAGTGGCACCATCTCGGCTCACTGCAAGCTCCGCCTCCTGGGTTCATGCCATTCTCCTGCCTCAGCCTCCGAGTAGCTGGGACTACAGGCACGCACCACCATGCCCGGCTAATTTTTTGTGTTTTTAGTAGAGACGGGGTTTCACCGTGTTAGCCAGGATGGTCTCGATGTCCTGACCTCGTGATCCGCCCGTCTCGGCCTCCCAAAGTGCTGGGATTACAGGCGTGAGCCACTATACCTGACCAAGTTCTTTCTTTCATCGTATCTTTGGTGTTGTATCTAAAAAGTCATCCCCAAATTCAAGATTATCTACATTTCCTTTTATGTTACCATCTAGTTGTTAAATAACTTTTTATTTTACATTTAGGTCCGATATTCATTTCGAGCTAATTTTTTCTGAAAGGTGTAAGGTCTATGTGTGAATTTAGTTAGTTTGTTTGTTTTGGCATATAGATGTCCAATTGTTCTAGCACTGTTTGTTGACAAGTCAATCTTTACTTCATTGTGTTGCCTTTGTTCCTCTGTCAAAGATTAGTTCACTATATTTGTGTAGGCCTATTTCTGGGCACTATATTTTGTTCCATTGATCTGTTTGTGTATTCTTTTCCCAACACTACACTGCCTTAATTACCATTGTTTTCTTGTTTTATTTTTTTGATTGTTTTCTTTTTTCATCATCTTTTTACTCACTGTATGCATAAATTCTTTTATTTTGTATTTTATTGAGCACAATCATAACTACTGTATTGTTTTAAAGTACTTACTTTATCACTCACCATCAGGTTTATCTTTTGGTCTTTCTCTACTGACTGATTTTTCTTTGCATTATGTTTTAAGTTTTATAATTTTTCATATCCAGTAGTTTTTAAAAGGATGGATTATGTGGAGTTTTCTTGCTGTTATCATTCTTTGAAGTGTTTAACTTCGTTATGGAAGGCAGTTAATCTGTTGACTCAGGAATTTGGTCTTGTTGAGGCATGATTTTAGGCTTTGTTACTTCATGCCTCCTGTAGTTGTTACCCTGTGGATAGATTAATTTCTCTGAGGTTTCTTTCTAATACCAAGTTATTCAACAAGTTCTATCAGTGGGATGGCTGGAGCTACAGTAACATCCAGAACTGTGAGTTTTGCATCATCCCTGATTAAATTAAGTTACCCCAATAGTTCCTTAAACCCTTCGGGTCACAGAGTCTTATCACATGCATTTACAGCTTTTTATTTAGTCACAAACTCAAAGAAACCCCTCTTCAGCTCTCTGAAACTTTCATTTGCAGAGATTTTTCTGTTGTAGAAACCAGTGTAAATTCTAGCCACCGGCAGTCCACACCCTGGTCTCCAGTTCCTCTGTCTAATGAGAGCAATGCTTTTTGCTAGGGCTCAATGACTTTGTGTTGTGGTTTGTGAAATGCACCCAGTTAGAATATTGGAAGGAATACTGAATTTAGCTCATTTGTTTTTCTTATATAAAAGATCAGATCCCTGAATTGTTCAATGCCTTAAAATGTTAGTTTATATCTATTTTCCTATTTTATAATAATTTCTGATAGTAGGCTAAGTCAGATACATATAAGTCAGGACAAAAACTCAGTATGTTCTCTTTTATTTAGTCATTGAAGTACATACCATTTTTATGGAAGATTAAGACAGAGATTAAGAGAGAATTTAGGTATGAAGGTAGGTTAGTGAAAAGGACAAATATCTGTCTGATTCCAAAGACCACAAAAGCCTAGCTTTTTGTGACACTGATTTTATATTCTTTTTTTTCCACTGTAGTTATGACTCGAGAACTGTTTCTCATGTTTTAAAAAGATTCTGCTAAGAATGAAGTTGTTAATGTGTTCAGATTCTGCATAAAAGGGGCTACTTAAATAACAGTGTGTTTTATGGTAATTATCTGCATTACTCTTATAAAAATATTTCTGGGAACCAAGAACTAAGTAAAAGTGCCCTATAAACATAGGCTTGTGTTTACTTGCTGTGTGCTTGGTCTTGCTGTGTGACTATCCTTTAATTACAAGTTTAGCCTTGGCAGTCAAGATAAACAGGAAATCATGTTAAAACTCCAATCTGCCATTTCTCTTATTCTTCTGCCAGTCAGGGAGCTCTACTTGAGAAATAAATTGAAAATGCCTACATGAAGATACCTTGAAGGAATAATTGCTGTAAATGCAAAATTTATAAAAAAGATGAGTGATGCCAAAGCGCTAAGAAAATAATCAAGCAATTCATGTTATGGGATTTCAGAATTAAAATGAGATGACTTTTTAAAACACTAATTATGCTTTAGTCAAAACAGTACACAGATGGCAGTGGGAATTTGACAAATACCAAAAGTTAAATAATGATCAAAGAGTACATAGAACAAATTCCCTTTTGAACATACAAAAAAGGTGATGATAACTTTTATAACTTTAAGTATACAAATATTTTATGTCTGCACTTTACCATTTTTCAGTGAAAGCCTATACTTTCTGTTAACTCATTTCCCCGAAGAATTAGATATATCTAATATGACAGTGAAAATGCTGATGCTATCTGTACTAGTCATTGAGTGTTACGCTTGATTAGTTGAAATTCAGTTTATGAATAATGAGGCTGAAAGCATAAAATAGAAGCACTGATTTAATGTTATACATAATTCTACTATTAGAATAATAGGATCATTTTATACATAATCTTATATTCCAAACACTTACCTCTACAATGACCTTATGTGAATGTTACTTCAAAGCCGTCATGTTTTAAATTGTGAGGCTCGTGTTACTGATCTGGTAATTTCCATCTATTTAGCAAAGCTCTGTGAATCACCACTGGAAGATTAAACAAACTGGGAGCAAATGAAAAATGAAGACGTTATATGTGACTCTAAATCATCCAGTTTTGGCAGAGAGAAAAGTTGCATATTTGTGACATGTAAGGAAGACTTAGAATGACTAAGGGGTGTGTGTGTGTGTGTGTGTGTGTGTATTTATTTACATGAATGCATGAACATGAGTTTTTTGCAAACACACTTTTTGGTTCGGTAACACTAAAGCATTTTATATAATTTCTTCAAAAATAATAATATTTAGATATAGTAATTTTTACAGTAGTCACAAGGCTCCAATGAGCACTCTGATGGAAGTCTTTGATAACAGAATAGGACATCATGCACTAAAAGAAAGAATCATAGCTGGACATGAGAGAACTGAGGGTATTTCAACTACCCACTGAGTAAGCTAGTGAAGACTGAGCAAAGGTTTGTAATAGTACTAGGCATTGCCATTAATACACTCCTTAAGCCCTAAATAGTCTTTCTTAAATGGACTTTACCTTAGATAAAACATTATATAAATGTTATTTTGTCAGACTATATAACATTTTAGTTTGGTTTTCAGAACATCTCACATTGTCTTGAGTTTAGTCCCCTGAGGTAGTTGCATATTTCTGGTGTGTTTATGACACTTAAGCTGAGGTAGTAGAAATTCACAGCCATTTCTTAAGAAAAATAATTTCGACATTGCCTAGAACTGACTAAAACTCTATCACATATTTTCTTCTACTAAGCTAAATAATATTTATTTGTACACATTATTTTTCCACTAAAATTTTATATAGCTACTTAATAATTTTTAAGAGCAGTGAAGTTATCCTATGATATATTTAAGTCAGTATTTATTTTAGAGAGTTTTGGTGGGTAGTAATTTATTTTAGCAGACCCTATATTATTCTAATATTCTTATTTAAACTAGACATACCATGAAATTAATTTGAATTAAAAGATACTGCATTGCTTATATAAGTGATTGTGAACCCCCTCCTGCTATTCACATAGACCATAATTTAGTTCCCTCCCACAGAATAGCTTAATTTTGGTGTGGATGTCCAACTGAATATGGCAAAAGTGAAGACATCTCTTCCAGAATTAGATCATACGAGACTCTCTTAAATATTTGGAGTTGCTCTGGGAAAAGCCAGCTGTCATTTTGTGAGGACAATCAGGCAGCCTGTAGAGAGGTCTACGCGGCAAAGAAGAAACATCTTCTGCCAGCAACCAGAAAGCACTGATGATTTCTAACAACCATATGACTTTGCCTGGAGGAGAATTCTCTAGTTCCAGTCCAGGCCTAGAAAGACTGCTGCCTGGATGGCAGGTGGAATACAACCTGGTGACTGAGCATGGGCCAGAGCACCTAGAAGTTTCTTTCTGGGTCGCGGACCCTCAGAAACTATACTATATAACACACTTTTTTAAGTTCCTAAATTTTAGGAAAATTTGTTACACAGAAATAATTTATTAATACAAGTAATATAGAAGAAAGATATAGTATTAATTTTTATTTAGCTAATGTGTTGTAAAATAAAATTATTTACAGTATAAACATAAATATTAAATGTATAAATTCCTTCTGGCAAATTCATTCAGAAAAACTTGGAATATGGGGTTATGAAATTCTAGCTTATTGATTTAGTTATTATAGTCTTATTACAGGGGAAAATGCAGAACATTTTTTGTTCTCAGAAGGTAAAGTTATCTCGAATTTAAGAAAATATTTGATACAGAAAAATATGTCTACTTTAGTTGACAATAAGGAAAGTATTTTAGATACATTACTTTTTAAAAGTTTTCACGTCTCTTTGACAGACTGCCAGGTAATCTCTGAGTTTTCTGGAACTACTTTCTTATGAATAATAGGAACAAATCTGAAAATTTTAGGCACAAATGTAAAGGTAATAGCAATGTACAGCAATAGCAATAGTAAGATTGAAATGTGTGATATTCACTGAGAAAACAAAAAAATATAAACATGGATATTTTAAAACATTATGCAACTGTTTATCTTATATATTCTCTAATTTAATTTCCTATTACAGTTCTTGGTGGTGTTTCAATAAAAGTAAATCTGTTTTTTAATTTAACTTTACATATTTCATAAATAAATGTTACTTTTTTTATTTACATGACAAAAATAAGAATATACAATTGGGCAGAAATTAAGTAGGTATATTTGAAGATCTAAAATAATAATCACTTTTATTAAATAATGAATTTTAAAAACATACTATATTTTCTAATTTCCTGACAGTTTTCTGACAGTTTTCACTTGGGGAAAAGGTTTAAAAAACTTTATGTTACTAGACCTATGGAAAAGTCCAAGCAAAATTAGGTTGAGCTAAAATGAAGTTCATGGTAAATTACAACTATTTTGAGAAAGACCAGTTTTTCCCCTATGTTAATAAATGTGGGACAATCTGGATTATACACATGTATAAAAACAAAAAACAAAAAGCCAGAAACAAAACACGAAAAAGTTAAACCATTACCTCACGCCATATAATAACAACAACAAAAACATAAGAACAACAGCAAAGAACAAAACTAGTAACAACAACAACATAAACACTAATTCAAATCAATCCCTGACCTAAGTTTAAGAGATAAAACTGTGAGAAGACTGTAATGAAACACAATAGAAGGTCTTACGGTGGGCAAACAGTTCATTAAGTATGATACAAAACTTATTTTGATGATACTTTGATGACTCATATGCCAAGCATTCCCATATTTCATATTTTATCATAACTATTCCTTTGAAAAAAGAAATATTTTATTATTTTTCACATGATCATCTTGAGACACATATTAAATAACTTGTGCCGTTTCACACCTAGCATAATGTAGAAATGAGATTTAAAAATATGTGGCTTTAAACATCATCGTCTTTGGGATCACAGTCCTTTGCCTCTCAGATATTTTTGAAGTTCTTTAAAAGAAAATCAAACAATTGAAAGATATTAAAACACTAGTAGGCAATTTAAATACATGCCCAATATTGTAAGATAGAATTGCAAATTAATGCAATGCTCTAATAATTGCAATATGATTGTTACAAGAAAAATGCACAGTTGATGACAATAGTCACTTGGTACAATCATTTGGCTGAAAATGAATTTAAGAAGTTTAACATTAGAAATAGACATATGAAAAAAATGTATTGTGGAAAATTATTTTAAAATTTACTGAATATTATCAAATTACCCAAGAGTGTTCAATGGTTATGAATGAGACAACAATTTTGCAGCCATTAATGTTTGCATTTATTTCTGTTATGATTTCAAAATTTGAACTGGAGCCAGAATTATTAAAAACAACTTGTAAAACTGTGCCAACTTTGCTAAATAAGCATATTTTGTGGAATATAAATTGCAGAAACATTTTGAAGTCAAACACATTGACAAAAATAATGAATAATTAAATCTATGTAAATGGCACTAAGTATCTAGTGTGTGAAACGTCAATACTCAAGAAATAATCATCTTCAAACACTTTTTTTTGTCAAAAAATTTTGGTGTAATCCATTGATTTTAATTAATTAATTTATTTTAATTATTATTTTTTTAAGACAGAGAAATGCCCTGTCACCCAGGTTAGAGTGTAATGGCATGATTTAGGCTCACTACAGCCTCCACCTCCTGGGTTCAAGTGATTCTCCTGCCTCAGCCTCCTGAGTAGCTGGAATTACAGGCCATGCCACCATGCCCAGCTAATTTTTATATTTTTAGTAGAGATAGGGTTCCACCATGTTGGTCAGGCTGGTCTTGAACTCCTGACCTCAAGTGATCTGTCCTCCTGGGCCTCCCAAAGTGCTGGAATTACAGGTGTGAGCCACTGTGTCTGGCCAATCCATTGATTTTTAATAACTTTCTTCTTTTGAGAAAATCTAGTAGAATCTTTGGGAAAATCAGACGGACCTGGGCGTGCACATTCAAAACCAAATTTTTGCAGCAGCAGTTTTATTTTAGTGAGTTTGTTTTCTGGCTGCAAGAAAAGAAATTTTAAGAATATTCATCGTTTATTTTAATTTGTAAATTTATAAATTTATAAGTAAACAAAGCTAAAGCAGCACTTTAACAGATTTTTGATTCCACATAAATGTTTGGACATCTGTGGCTATTTTTGAAAACATCATATTGGAGAAAGTGAAAGTAAAAATGACTATTGTCTCTATTTCAAGTTAGGGTATCAAATTCTAAAATTGCATGTAGTTTTTATATTAACATTTGTTAAAGAGACCTTTAAAATAGATGTCTATAGAATAAAAATAAGGGCTACTCTTCTTGTATTGATATATTGTTATTCAACAACAAAATATGACACTTGCTTATATCTTCTGATACGTTTTTCTGTTTTTAGTTATGTGACGATAAATAGAAATATAGACCAATGCATAGAAGTCAGATAGAGAGTGAGAAACATAATGAGAGAGAATGCTTGCTAGTTTGATTTTCCATTATAGTTGTAATCTATATATGGCATTTCATTTCAGAATATATAATACTGGAAATAAGTTCTAATTTTGTCCTTTTGAAGCCCACTTTTTTCTTGGAGGAATTATCATTTCATGTACTCAGTTTCTAAAACCTGTTATCAATTAAGACACCAATACTACTGTATTTAAAAGATCTAAAATGAAATATGGCATAAGCTCTGCCATATTTAACTATATTTAAATCATTTCAAAATGACACTACTATTATATTATGTTATTTTCAATTTATTGCTTTCAATACTTTGCTCATTTTAGGACATATATTACTTTATTCAAAATAAACCTATGGATATGTCAAGAAATGATATTTTCATGCAAAGTAAAAGATACATAAAACATTTATCTCTATACTGAACTTGAAATATATGAACTTGCAATAATTGATTTGGTACTAAGTTATTTCCAATATCACTAAAATAGAATAGATTTTATTCACTAAGTTGATCTTATAAGACAAAGCCCTATTATATTGTATTAATTATGTTAGCTGAGCACAAGAAAATAAATAAATATTTTCATACTCAATGGATATCTGACTAGTTAAAACCTTCCATCACTTTTACTTAGCAGGTCTTGCCTTAGCACAAAATTATCCCTCTTTCTAATAAGTCTGACATATCTATCATAGTCTACTTCTGCTTTGCTTTTGAAGGTAGTTTTTTATTCATACTTATAAAATTTAGAAACAGAGATTTGTATGTGTGTTAGTTTTCTATTGCTGCCATAAAATAATTACAATTGGCTTAAAACATTATAAATCTATTACACTGGCCAGGCACGGTGGCTTATGCCTGTAATCCCAGCACTTTGGGAGGCCAAGGCAGTCGGATCATGAGGTCAAGAGATCGAGACCATCCTGACCAATTTGGTGAAACCCCATCTCTACTAAAAATACAATCATTAGCTGGGCGTGGTGGTGCGTGCCTGTAGTCCCAGCTACTCGGAGGCTGAGGCATGAGAATCGCTTCAATCTGGGAGGTGGAGGTTGCAGTGAGCGGAGATCACGCCACTACACTCCAGCCTGGCGTCAGAGTGAGACTCTATCTCAAAAAAATAGAATAAATAAAAATAAAATCTATTATCTCACACTTTTATAGTTAAGACTAAGACATGGATTGTACATGAGATCATGCCGTGTTTGTTCTTCTTTGCCTGGATTAATTCACTTAGCGTAATCTCCCCCAGTTTAATTTATGTTTTTGCAAATGACAGAATTTCCTTCTTTTTAAAGTTTGAATAGTATTTCATTGTATATATGTGTCGTATTTCCTTTATCCTTTCATCCAATGATAGAGACCTAGGTTGTTTCCGTATCTTGGCTTTTGTGAATAATGCTGCAATGAACACAGAAGTGCAGATATCTCTTTGGCCTGCTGATTTCAATTCCTTTGGATATATACCCAGAAGGGAGATTGCTGGAATCTATAAAAGTCAAACTCATAGCTGTAGCAAGTAGAATGATGATTATCAGATGTTGGGGAAGGTAAGGGGGAAAAGGGAGAATGGTGACTATAATAGATTCTAAAGCATTAGTATATAAGCAAATATATATAAATATCATTAAAAAGTAGATTTTGTATATTTCTCTACAAAGTAATAAGTATGTGAGGTGATAAATTTATTAATTGATTTGAGTTGATTTGATTATTCCACAATGTAAACACATATCAAAACACCACATTACACCCCATTAATACATACAATTACTACTTGCCAATTAAGAGACCCCAAAGTGTCAGCAAGGCAAAATCCTCTGCTGGAGGCTCAGGGCAGGTGGGGTTGGGCGGGGGAGGTATCCACTTCCAAGCTTTTGCAGACTGTTTGCAAATTTCAGCTCCTTGTGGTTTTCTGACTTGAGGTTCCCATTTTTCCTGCTGGCTATCAGCTGCAGGCTGTTGCTCACTCTTATTTGCCACTATCCTAGACCCCTACTTCTACCTTGAAAGACAGAACAGTGGACTGTCTCTCTGGCATATCTCAAATCTTTTCTGCGTTTTCTTCAACCGCTCCTGCCTGGTTCTTCCACTGTCTTCTTGTCCTTTAAAAGATCTATATGATTATATTTGGCCCATCTGCATAATCTAAAATGATTTTCTTATTTTATGGTTGAAAACTTAAATCCATCTGCAAAATCCCATTCTGCCATCTACTGTATCATATTCCTGGGTTCCAGGAATTAGAATGTGGACATCTCTGGAGGGCCATTATTCTGCCTACCCTGGTAAATATAGACATTTATATATGTTTTGTAGACACAAGGAGGAAGAGTAGGACTATTAAAACTCTTGTACATCATATCCTAAAAATAGATAAGTATTTTCTCAAAGCAGCTTCTTTTTGGCTTCATGCAACACTAGCCTCTCTATATAATGGAATTCTATTATAGTAACAAACATTCTGTTATGTTATTTAGGGCTTAACTTCAGAATGTCTAATTATTTTTTTCTTTCTTTGCTGTTAGGCCCCCTTTTCAGTATTCTGGAACAAACCAGCCATTAATTCTCTATATGGGCACAACAGAGGATATTTATTTTTTTGTTTTGCTATATAGACTTGCTTTCATAGCTGATGGCATTATTATTATATGCTACAATCTTGATCATGATTATTGCCTTGCCCTTTAAAATTCAGCATAGTTCAAAACTGGTGTTAATGGGATTTATTTTTTGATGAGCTAGACTATAACATATACTGGGATATTACTAACTTGTATTTTAATCTAGTCATTGAAATTACCTAATCAACACCTAAATATTTTCTAAAATGAGTGAATACTGTCTCTTACTCTCCCATACAACCTTCTGCCTTTCTTGAATATTTTCATACTGTGATAATTTTTCCATAGTCCTTCTCCCTAATTAGTGGCATTTATTGGTCTTCTTCTCTCTTTCCCTCCCTCCCTTTTCACCTCTTCCTGTTACCCCTTTTTCCTTTTCTGTTTTCCTCTCTCTTCTTTTAGTTTCTAAACTCTGTTTAGATTGTTAAAGCGGTACGATTTTGAGATCTCATGAAAGCAGTGCATCAGCATACACACTTTGGAATTTCTTCCCGAATCATACTATCCCGAATCATACTCACTCAGTTAAACGTTATTTCAGATCTATGTACGGCAGTTAATGGCTACTTTTTAATATATGGCCTAGAAGATACAACTGGAATATCTCATGGTTTCTCACCACTTGACAGGTTAGAGTGTTAGAAAATGTCATAGAGTGAATTGGGAAACTCAAAATTCTTGTGTTTAATCCCTAATTCTCAATGTGACTATGTTTGTAGACAGGGCCTTTAAAGGGGTAATTAGGGTTAAATGATGTCATAAGGGTGAAACCCCACTGCAATAGAACTTGTATCCTTGTAAGAAGAGGGAGAAACCAGGAGTGTGTGGGTACAGAGGGTACAGAAGAAAGGCCATCTGAGGACACAATGAGAAGGCAGTGGCCCTCTGCAAGCTACAGAGGGGCCTCACCAGAAACCAACCCTGCTGGCACCTTGATCTTGAACTTCCAGCCTACGTAACTGTGAGAAAATAACTTTCTGTTGTTTAAGCCACCCCATCTGTGGTATTCTGTCATAATGTCTCTAGCAGACTAAAATACAGGGAACACGTAATTAATGGGATTCCTTGATCAGTTAAGTTTCCTCTACTTTCAAAATATCTTTAAAGATAGCAGTAAATCTGGGTGCCTTAACTTTGTATGCAAAATATTTTTTAATTAATTGATTTTTAATGTGTGATATATATATTTTATGGTATATAATTATCAAATCAGAGTATTTAGCATATCTTCAGTCATTTATCAACTGATGCATTTATCATTTCTTTGTGGTAAGAACACTGAAAAGCCTCTCCTCTAGCTATTTGGTAGTATACAATATATATAAGCTGCTTCAAAAATTCTTGGTTAAAGTAACAACAATCTGAACATACCCTATAGCTGTGAAGAAAGCAATGTGTGGAACATACTTCAATTTTTACGGACATCAAATAAAGGCATATTTAACTCCATTATTATTATTATTTTTTGAGACGGAGTCTCGCTCTGCTGCCCAGGCTGGAGTGCAGTGGCCGGATCTCAGCTCACTGCAAGCTCGGCCCCTGGGTTACGCCATTCTCCTGCCTCAGCCTCCCGAGTAGCTGGGACTACAGGCGCCCGCCACGTCGCCTGGCTAGTTTTTTGTATTTTTTAGTAGAGACGGGATTTCACCGTGTTAGCCAGGATGGTCTCGATGTCCTGACCTCGTGATCCGCCCGTCTCGGCCTCCCAAAGTGCTGGGATTACAGGCTTGAGCCACCGCGCCCGGCCTTAACTCCATTTTTAAAAAGTCCCTCTAAGGAGATTGTACTAAATTATTTAGTAATTTTATGTAAGATTTTGAAATGATGTATGGAATAGAAATAAGTTTACTGGATTTTCCTTAAGGTGAAAGAAAAATTAAAAGCTAGAGAACAAGATTGAAGGATTCATTGGCTATGTTAGAATTTCACAAGTGATTTGACTTGTTTTGAAGAAATAATACTCCAGTGTGGAGTGACGCAATGTTTTCTAGGGCGATAATCATAGTGTTACTTCTCAATATTATTTCTTATGCTATGTTGTAGCTTATTATTGCTGCCATAACAAATTACCATAAACTTAATGCCTTAAATTAGCATAAATTTATTATCTTAATAAAAAACAAGAAATCCAAATAAAACACAGAGATTAAAATTTTTTTGTTTAACTAAAGAAAAAATCTGAGAGGAAAAACATTTCATAAAAGTAGTGTTTTCTTTCTCCTACTTCTGGATTTTTTATATACATGGGGGCATAATCCAAATTTTCTCTCTTGAGGATTATGAATTATGAACTGTTATCCCTAGGTCCATAGAATTCGTGCTTCTATTTCACAGGGTATTTGTTGACAAAATAAGGAGGAATATGAGTCAGCAGAGATTCCAGATTTTGCCCTGTGATCGCCAATCCACAATCCAATTTAAGGCCCAGTTATTGGGCTTCTTGTAATAGCTGCACTGCAGAACGATGAGTAATGTTTAAAATGTTAAAGAAAATGATAAAAGCACTGAATTTTTAATGTCATTTTATAATAGATTTGACTGAGGAGATCCCAAAAAGTTAAATTCTTTGCCCAAGCTTACATATTGAATTTGTATAAGTCATACTTGAGCCAGATCTTTTGACTATTAATTTGGCATGCTTTTCACACAAGCACATTGCTTCATTTTCACCTGCAATTCTCAGGAGTATTTCTTTTCTTTCCATAAGTGATTCCATTAATCCTCAATGATTGATTGTGTGTTCTTAGGGATTTCCAGATTGACTTTCTACCTTTGAAGCATTATTAGTTCAGAGGAATAATGCAGTTGATTTTTTTCCTACTAAATTTACTAGATGAGTCATTGAATTGATCATACTGATTTCTATTTCTATACAATATAGTAAAAATTAGAATATCCAACTTTATAAGTTGACCTGATGTTTCCTGTAGTCTAAATACAATATGGACAATTGCAAAAGTTTGCCTGTATGTAACCGAAATCATGTCATTATTTTACTAAGATGAACTTCATGGACTACATCATTGATTTAATTATTTTAGAGGGATAGAAAGGAAAATGCTGAGATACGAAATTATATGGATACACTTGCATAGTTATTGGTGGTATCAAGTTATTCAGTTTTTCTAATTTTTAATCATTTTGCATCATTTTTTGTTTCACAATTGTATTCTATTCACATGGTTCTTGAAATTTCCATTATGCCAATACCAATGCAGCCAAAGTTATGTTCACAAAAAGGTTTAGTGAATGTTGTATGCGATTTCTCTTCATTCAGTTCACAGCATATTTTGTCATAATTAATAGTTCTCAAAACTGCTGCAGTAAAGTTACTCTTAGTAAACATTCATCCCATTTTATGTTGGATTTAATGTGATAAAATGATTTCTTCCACAGGCTTTGCTGATGATCATATCATCTCAAACAGCTTCTCTAGGCATTGATGGCCTTTAAAAAACTGGAAAATTTGGATATATCTTCTGCTTTTCAGCTGCTGGCCTCATTGTGCAACCTTCTGATTGATGTACTTCACCTCACATTGTGTCCTGGCAAGGCCAAAATTTTGAATATTGAGCACTTTTTGAGGGCTCACTGTGAGTTCTGAGAGGATGAGTTGTTTTCCACACATCACAGAAACTAGATAAGAAAGAAGATGGTCTTTGTCCCTTTCTATCTGTTCAGTCCACTTAGTTTTCTCCTCTCAATATTGTTTCTGGGTCCATGATCAGGTCAGCAAGTCTCCCTCTTTACAGCCACCCAGTTTTGAATGATTATTTTAGGGCTTCTTCGTTGGTTTAAGGAAGGGCGCCTGCTACTCTATTCACTATTACTAGAAAGGAAGAGGGGAGGGTGCAGCTTCTATTAAAAAATATGCCCTGCTTTCAAAAAAAAAAAAAACAGGCACATTTCTTATATAAACATAGAAGTGAGATGGAGGTACTTTTTCTTTAGGATCTGTTAAAATGACAACTCTCAGTAAGTATAGGGAGATGATTGCCCTCAGGATAGGTGATTCTCTGAACTCAGAATGTTGGATCTATACTGTTTGTCCTTAGTTGTGGTTGTTAAGTATTAATTGTGGTTCTTGACTATTAATTGTGGTTCTTGACTATCAGTTCTGCAGAAGTAAGAACAAAAAGCCCCCTAGCACCTAATGCCATGTGGTTTGTGTCCATGTTTTCATTGATTTTTTTTTCTTAACTTTCTAGTGTTTTATCATTCTAATAGAATGCCACATTCAAAGATCCTCTTAGATATCTCAAATAATTTTTTCTTCATGTAATTTACATGTTAAGTATTTTCAGTGCCCATTATTGGTTGGTATTTTGCACATTAGGAAAATGATTAATCTACATTTTCAGATTAGTGAATTATCCAAAGACTGCACAGTTATGAATACAGAATAAATCTAATAAATCTAAGTAGATTAGAAAATACACATTTGGTGCTTGAACAACACAGGTGTGAACTGCCTGGGTTCATTCATATGCAGATATTTCTCTGCTTTTGCCACCCCGGGGAAAGCAAGACCAACCTCTCCTCTTCCTCTTCCTCCTCACCTTACTCAATATGAAGACAACCAACATAAAGACCTTTATGATGATTCACTCCCATGTAATGAATAGGAAATATATTTGCTCTTCCTTATGATTTTTCTTAATAACATTTTCTTTTCCTTACATTATTGTAAAAACATAGTATAGAATACATATAACATACAAACTATGTGTTAATTGACCATTTGTGTTATTGTTAAGGCTTCTGGTCAAGAGCAGGCTTTTAGTAGTTAAGTTTTTGGGAAGCCAATAGTTGTATATAGATATTTGACTATGTGAAGAGTTGGCAACACTGTTAAAGCACCAACTGTATACAGTCTGAATTTTTAAACCTAACATTTACATGGGTTCCAAGTCAACTGCATGTAATATTTTCCATAATCAATAAACAATTTAAAAACTTTTTCTATCTAAAAATATAGGCAACTTATATAGGCAAATGTAATATAAACCCAATATTTCAGTGCTAATTTGAATTCATTTTAACAATGTAAAATGTAAATATAATCCAGGTTAACTTTATTCTATCAAACAAGTTTTTTAATACATTCAGAATATTTGATCTTTATTTCGAGAATTTTCAGATACACGCAGGGCAGGGGATTCCCTTTAATGAACAAGACAGAAATGTTTTATTATTGTTCATTCCATTAATTGATGCATATCTTTCAAATTTATTCCACATTTTGAAATAAAAAGAACAAACTTTTTAATCACAAAATTTGTAAATTCTTCGGATTTTAGGAAATTGCTATTAGTATGTTTTTACTGATTTACCTTGTTTGCTATTTGGCTTTTACATAAAAGGTTGGTTTAAGAATTTGTATTTAACATATTTGAGTAGCAATATAAGGAAAAGGACATAAAGTGATGACTTTATGAAGGAGGCAGGCCCTCAGTTGTTTTTGTACATATTTATTAAAGCATAGTCTGACCCATTCATGACATATTGTTTATGGCTCTCTCTCCTCTCTCTCTCTCTCTCTCTCTCTCTCTCTCTCTATATATATATATATATATATATATATATGTATATGAGATGGAGTCTCGCACTGTCGCCCAGACCAGAGTGCAATGGCACCACCTCGGCTAACTGCAACCTCCACCTTCCCAGGTTCAAGCAATTCTTCCTCCTGCCTCAGCCTCCTGAGTACCTGGGATTACAGGTGCCTAACACCACGCCTGGCTAATTTTTGTATTTTTAGTAGCAACAGGGTTTCACTATATTGGCCTGGCTGGTCTTGAACTCCTGACCTTATGATCCGCCCACCTCGGCCTCCCAAGTGCTAGAATTACAGGCAAGAGCCATCACTCCTGGCCGTTTATGGCTATTTTTATACTACAACAGCAGAACCAATTGTGACGAAGACTATATGGTTTACAGAATGTCCCTTTACAGGAAAACTTTGCTAACTTTTTTTTTTTCCTATGAGGCCATTTTAAATTATCTTCATTTTACGCAGGCAATAACTTAATCACAGAAAATTGAACGTCTTTTTGAACACAAAACTGGTAAATTAAAAACTATGTTTTTGTTATTCAGGTGAATTTGACTATAAAAGGCATATATGGATTAGCTACCAAAACAAAAACAAAAAAAAAAGGAGCTGGGCATTCTAAGCAGAGAAAACATCATTTTGGTGGAATCGAAGAACACGGAGAATTGAGAAACTCTAGATAGTTTATTTTGGCTTCTATGTCTTAGAAATAAGAGAAGCCCAGCATATGTGACTGGAACAGAAGGCAGGAGTGAGCTATAAATAAAGGGCTCTATTACTACGCTAATGTGTTTGGCCTACATGCTTTATATAGGCGAGCAACATGGTCAGATTTGTACATTAGGAGTACCAGTCTAGTAACGTTATGGGAGAGGAAATGGAATCAGGCTACTCTAGAAGCAGTCTGGTTATGTAAAACAGGGTTCCCCAACCCCCAGGCTGTGGACTGGTACCGGATGGTGACCTGTTAGGAACTGGACCTCACAGTACAAAGTCAGTGGGAACCAAGCGAGGATTACCACCTGAGCTCTGCCTCCTGTCAGATCAGCAGTGGAACCAGATTCTCATGGGATCGTGAACCCTATTGTGAACTGAGCAGGCGAGGGATCTAGGGTGCACACGCCTTATGAAAACATAACTAATGCCTGATATTCTGAGGTGGAATTGTTTCATCCTGAAACCACCCCACCCCTCACCCATCTGTACCAACATTGTCTTCCATGAAACCGGTCTCTGCTACCAAAAGGGTTGGAGACTACTTATCCAAACGTTATTAGCAAGAAATAATTAGATAGCAGTGGTTGTGGTATGAAAAAGCAAGAGACTACATCAATTGAAAGGAAGGACACAGCAGGATGATTTAGGATGGGCTAAGGATGAGCATAACTGAAGAGAACAGAAATGCTCATACAGAACTTGCCCACTATCATGTCACTGGGGACTGGAATGAGTTTTCTCTTTTCTACGGCATCCTATCATGGCGGCTGCTACATCACTAGGGATCCTGCACTTGCATTGGCAAGTCCTTACATGTAGGCAAATGCAACTCTTTTCTAGCTAAGTACTTACCTGTCTCCATCCACTAAGAATCTAGTGAAATCTTGATTTTCTGTCGTTAGATTTACTTATGTCTTAAGATTCGTGTCCAAGATAACAAAACATTGTCAGTCTTTAAGGGATAGCCCACATGGGTCCACAGGATACATCCTCTGTCCAGTTAGGCCATTTCTTTTTCAGAAGCTAGCCGGTCCATCATTCATCCTTTAATTTCTCAGCTTAAAGTCAGAAACCTTTTATAGGTTTAATACAGGTATGAATCATAAAATACTAGTAACCAGTTACCAATTTGATAATTTAATAAATTTCCTCTTAATGTAGAAACACACTTTGGAACATAACTTCTATTGCACTTTGATACATTGGTGAAACTTAACATTTTAATACTTTATCACAATCACTTAAAACAGGGTCCCCAACCCCTGTTAGAAACCAGGCCACACAGCAGGAGGGAAGTGGCAGATGAATCAGTGAAGCTTCCTCTGTATTCACAGCTGGACCCCCATGACTGGCATTACCGGTGTGTTCTGCCTCCTTTCAGATCAGTGACGGCATTAGATTCTCAGAGGATCACAAACCTGTTGTGACCTGTTCATGCCAGGGATCTAGTCAACCTGTTCTTTACGAGAATCTAATGCCTGATGATCTGTCATGTCTTCCATCACCCCCAGATGGAACTATCTAGTTGCAAGAAAACAAGCTCAGGATTCCCACTGATTCTACATTGTGATGAGTTATATAATTATTTCATTATATATGTCAATGTAATAATAATAATGAAGTACATAATAAATGTAATGTGCTTGAATCATCCTGAAAACATCTCTCCTGCAATCTCAGTCTGTGGAAAAATTGTCTTCCATGAAACTGATCCCCAGTGTCAAAAAGGCTGGAGACTGCTGACTTAAAGCAATAATAGGTAGAGTTTCAGCCAGAAGAATATGAAAGTAAATACTTTATCTAACTCACAATGTATTTAAATTACAAGTTAATTTAATCCACAATAACTAATTCTGATACTCATGTTTCATGGGTTGAACTTATTATATTAAAATAATGTTTGATAAGAATGTGAGAATAAGAAATGTTCAATATGTCATTCTTCAAAATTAGGATAAATATCAAGGAAAATCTAATTAAACAGCCTTTTTACATTTAAGGATGTCTAGGTTTCTTGCTAAAAACCAAGTCTTTGGGGCCGGGCGTGGTGGTTCATGCCTATAATCCCAGCACTTTGGGAGGCTGAGGTGGGTGAGTCACGAGGTCAGGAATTTGAGATCAGCATGACCAACATGGTGAAACCCCGTCTCTACTAAAATTACAAAAATTATCCAGGTGTGGTGGTGCGCACCTGTAATCCCAGCTACTCAGGAGGCTGAGGCAGGAGAATCACTTGGACTGGGAGATGGAGGTTGCACTGAGCTGAGATCTTGCCGCTACATTCCAACCTGGGCGACAGAATGAGACTCCGTCTCAAAAAACAAAAATAAAAAATAAAAAAATAAAATAAACACCTCAAGTATTTGTTGTATGATTTGGTATTTAATATATTCTCAATAAAAAACAGTAATTAACTAGATAAAATACATGTCAATTTTTGGAAGTTCTCGTGGCTTGATAATTTTGTCTTAGCTGTTTTATAGAACAAAAAGAAATCTTTGTAGAAAAGAAAAACTCGCTAACGTTTGCAATGAGGCTACATTCTGAATCATCTTACACAATTCCATTTCAAAATTTAATTGGAAGTTGTTGATTTTCCCTTTTAGGCAGCGCCATGTTAAAGCAAGAAAGAAGATAGAAAGCTAAGTATAACACTCAACTCTTTCAATGATTGCAAATGCTGCTATTATGCCCTTCAGTGATCTAGGGGAAAATATATTACCTAAATCTCATTTGGGGAGTGTTCGTGGTACATTCTGATGTAACTAGAGTATACTACTCTAATAATACATAATTTTAATGCAAATTTCTAATGCGTGACAATTTAATGCCATCTTCTAATTTTCTACATTATTATAATATTTCTGTTAAAAAGAGATTCTGATTAAAATTTTGAAGACAGACTCTCCATGGCTAAAGTGTTTTTGTTTATTGCAAACTTTCACTGATGTAATGGTAATCTAATTGCCAAATGTTATACTTGTACTTAAGATCATACATACGTAATTGTATTCTCTCTTGCAGTCTGGGGAATAAAAGAAGAAAAAGTATTCTATATGTGTGTATATGTATATAAAAGAAACAGAGTGCAGGAAAGTTTTGTAAAGCTTTTTCAAAATTTTTCAAAGGTAAGCCAACATTGTGCCAGTCATTATTTTGCAAAAAATTTTATAACATACCATTTTTCAGACATTTACATCTGATATGATGCTGGTTCAAGCTCAGGTATAGCTCCTGATGGCATGGGGGGATAATCTGATTGATTTCCCACAAACATTGTCCTTTCTGGCCAGGCACGGTGGCTCACGCCTGTAATCCCAGCACTTTGGGGGACTGAGGAAGGCGTATCACAAGGTCAGGGGTTTGAGACCTGCCTGGCCATCATAGTGAAATCCCGTCTCTACTAAAAAATACAAAAAAAGTTAGCTGGACGTGGTGGCATGTGCCTGTAATCCCAGTTACTCGGGAGGCTGAGGTAGAAGAATCACTTGAACCCGGGAAGGCGAAGGTTGCAGTGAGCGGAGATCGCGCCACTGCACTCAAGCCTGGGCGACAAGAGCAAGACTCCATCTCAAAAACAGAAAAAAAAAGTCCTTTCTTTCTAACGTAATCTTTGTAGGCCACGTGTACTTGTTCACAAAAAGACACAAGCACACACATACATATACACAACAGAGGAAATAAGATGAAATTACATAAAAGTATGAATAGACATGGCATGAACTGACCATAGCTGCCGTTTACAATATAATTTTTATTTTTCCTTTCTTATTTTCCTCAGCCTCCTTCTCCTATTCCTTATCCTCTTCTTTGTCCTTCAGTTACTGAAACACCAAGGGTTCAGTCTAAGACCTGCTGCTTGCAACACAGAAAGCTGACCACTGAGACATCTCATTGCGTTCTGCAGCTGAGGAAATGGGAGATTATTCCCAAATCCATCTCTCTAAAATTAGGGGTTTATAAAGCAGAGAAGAAATGGAACAATGTATAAGAAAATGGAACCAGGGAGTGGCAGGGAAGAAATCATGATGAATATGGGATCCAGCATCTCCGTGTCTAGATGCTGTGATCTGGTGAGTTTCAGTTCCTTGACACTTTCTTTGAGAAGCCTGAAAGTCATTTCCTGAGAAAGGAACTCAAACAAAACAAATATAAATTTCAAGTTTAAGAGCAGAGGGTCACTTTCCTTCTTTATAAAAACAAACAAACAAAAAAAACCCAAAAAACTGTCTATGGGACTATCCGGTCATTTTCACTTCTCCTCTCTTCCTTCTTGAACTCCTTTATTGTTATTAGTTTTTCACTTATTACTGGAAGGGGCAAAGAACTGAAGTCTAGGTAATTAGTAAGTGAAAGTTTAGATATTTAAGTATTAAAACCCAAAGTTCAAGTGATAGGGACTTCTTATAGACATACAATAATATTCTCTAATGGGCAGAGATGCTATTGTGTTCTTGGATTATTAAATATCTCCAAATATCCCTCTTCTTCTCTTTCCTCTGACACTCTTAAGTTCTTTCTGCTCCTGTTTGAGCCATGTCTGTGTGCATAACCCTAAAATAAAGCAAGTTTTGGAATGGAAATGCCACTTCCCTCACATCAAACCATAGGTGAGAGTACACTAAACTCTGATTTACTGAACACACAGATCACAGACCTTGAGGAAGCATAATTTTATTGTGCATTATTCATAACTATAAATACAAACTCTGCTGTTATTTTTGTTTATTTTTGTGTGTTCATTTTGGCCTAATTTGCTCATGAAAGTAAGAATGTGTATTATGAGTGTAATTCTTCAAAGAGATGTTATGATTTCTGAAAGGCAGTGAAGGTGAATTCTCAATGAATTTAACACACTGACAGATACCGAATCATATTTGAATACTAATATTATTATCTTAATAATTTTGCAATGATATTCCAGAAAATACTAAAATATCATTTTGCCTTTATGATAATCTTTAAATATTTTAAATATTTATAGAATTTCACTTGAGAGTGCATTGAGAAAAACTATACAAAACTATAGCCTTGAGGATCGTGTCTTTGTATTATGACCATTATAAGAGTGAGGATTTGATACATGAAATATGGCATAGTGCTTACAAATACTGATCTTTGGGTCCTAGCCAGACATACTGTAACATAATTTAGGGTTGGCCCAATACATCATATTGATTTTATTACATTATAATTTATTATAAAATAGAATAGAATTTTACTTTGATAAATATTTAATATAAACAAAAATATTTCTCATTTCCCACATGATCGTCTAATCACTCCATTTCAGAAGAAACTAGTTTCTTCTGAGCACCTTGTTTCAAAACTTCCATAGGTGACCATCCTAAAGCAATAGAAGATATAGTTCACCGATTCCATTATGGTGAAATTTTGCTTACTATGTTGACATACCAGGAGCTCAAAAAGTTTGATCAATGATTTTTTAAAATGCTTATTCTCTTTTTGTACTTTGTGTTAAGATATTTGCTTGCTTTCAGTTTTCCATTACTCAAGATGCCTCAAGCTTTAATATATTATTCATCTCTATATCTTCAAGTATTCAATATTGCTACTGCCATTTCTCTAAACATATAGTTAACTCTCAAGTATCCACTCAAATGTAGAGAGCAGTGGGGTATGCAGTGCAATATTGCAGATCATATTAAATGCCTGACACAGGAAAATTTTCCATTTATATTTAAATATGTGCATTTTTTGTGTCTGTACATTCATGCCAAACAAACAAGCAAATAACATGTAAAGTAATCCACCCTGAGGGGAGGGTAGAAAATTTACTGGATTCTGTTAAGTTTCCCATTATGATCCTTTACTCAGCTCATACTTGAATCTGACTTTAAATAGAAGGCAAGCATTTTCTTTCAGTTTCTGATCCCTATTTTTTTCCCTTTTAAAATGTTCCCTAGAGGTAGTAATAAAGAGCTTTTAAATACAAGAAGTAAACAGAGAAAATCAAGAAATCAAGATGTGTTAATTGCACCTAGTGAGTAGGATAGATATTAATAAATGCAATATTGCAATAGAATTGCTTTATCATACTTGGAAATAGACTGTGTGTCCTGTTTTCCTAAGTGTATAAAATTCACATAGAAAGTTAACTGTACATTTCTGGATTATTCCAATAGGGAAATTGCATGAAAGTTGCTATGTAACTTGAAAAGCACAGTGCACATTGAGTTAAAAGTTAGTGAAACTCAATTCTAGAATATAGAATATACAGAGCCAAAAAACATTCAGATGTGTTACACTTCACTATTGCTTTTCCTAAGATAGTTTGCTTCAATTATGAGTCTACTTGCTGCATCTATGAAAGTCTGCCAGCAGGGCTCTCCCTTGCATTATAATTTAGAAACAAATGACCTAATTTATTTGTTTCCTTAGAATAAAATGTTAACCCTGAAATCCATACCAAAATTAGATATATTGAATTTCCAAAGCAAATGACTAATACTTACAACTATACACTGATTTGTGACTTTTTTATGATGAATTCATTATTAATCTATTAGTTTATAAACAATTGTGTTATTTAATAGTGAAGCCTACTTTCTGTCAGTTTAAAAAAAATAAAATAAAAAATTAGGCTATACACTGAAAATGTTTATAAGTTTGATTAAATGAATATTAAAGAAACTCCTCATTTTATGTATTGTCTTTTAGGCAAATTCTTATCTTTTCTGAAAATTGATTACTACATTTAGTTGTTGTTTTTTATTTTAATCATGTAATGAGCTCAATAGTTTTGCTTTTGGCAAAATGATTAGTCATGGATATAGATCACTCTGTGATACATGACTAATGAAAATATATAATAATTTACCTGAGTTGCACATAAGAGTAAGCTGGAAAAATTATAAGAGATTGGGTAAAACTGATATTCATCCAGAGATTGTGAACTTTTAAATAAAAGATAAACAACCATGTAAGAAGAAATAATTAAATAGTAAAGAAGGATATTGTATCACAATGAGAGTTCTGGGTGGATTTTTTTGTTTTGTTTTGTTTTGGTTTTGAGATGGAGTCTCCCTCTGTCACCCAGGCTGGAGTGCAGTGGCACTATCTCAGTTCACTGCAACCCCTGCCTCCCAGGTTCAAGCAATTATCCTCCCTCAGACTCCCAAGTAGCTGGGACTACAGGCACATGCCATCACACCCAGCTAATTTCTGTATTTTTAGTAGAGATGGGATTTTGCCATGTTGGATAGGCTGGTCTCGAACTCCTCACCTCAGGTGATCCACCCACCTCGGTCTCCCAAAGTGCTGGGATTACAGGCGTGAGCCACTGCGCCCAGCCCTGGGTAGATTTTTAAATCATAGGTTTTAATGTTAGTTGGACTTAGTTCAGACTTGCCTACCTGCCACTAAGTGGCTGTGTGTCTTTGGAGCATTCACTTAAGTGGTTAAATGCATGGCTATACTTCCTCATTATAAAGGTTGGAAGCAAATAACATCTAACTGAGAATGAGAATGATAAAGTAGACGTAGGTCATGTGTCAGACTCCTGCTCAGTAGTCAGTTTGCTATAGCCTCTGCTTTCCATGTGAACTAATTTTGATATACTTTAATGAAGCACATACTGGGTTCCGTTAACATTCTGCCTTCAATGTTCGTGTATCAACTGCTTGGTGAAGATTTACACTTGGACAGCAAACGAGTCTTCATTTTGATGTTTTCAGAACAATGAAAGTCTACTTTAGTGTAACTTGCTGAAATCAGCCACTGAAAAATAAATTTCTAGCAGTTACAAATCATAGTTTAAAAAAAAACACGGAAAAAGAAAAGATGGGAAAAAACGGAAAAGGAAAGAAAATGGCAGAAAAAGAAGAATTAAACCCCGTCTCTACTAAAAAATACAAAAACCGAGCCGGGCGAGGTGGCGGGTGCCTGTAGTCCCAGCTACTCGGGAGGCTGAGGCAGGAGAATGGCGTAAACCCGGGAGGCGGAGCTTGCAGTGAGCTGAGATCCGGCCACTGTCAGCCCGGGCGACAGAGCGAGACTCCGTCTAAAAAAAAAAAAAAAAAAATTGTACATTTAATTTACACCACAGTAGCATCATGATCTATATAGGTATAGTCATTCTAGTTCTTGGAATATAAGAAAGCAGTCAATGATATGTTAATTTACTTGATCATATTGTAGGTTACATTATTATCATAGAATTAGTCTTGAATTATTATCACACACTAATTGAATTTTCACATATGTCATTTAAAAAATGTGAAATAAATTCTATAAGCAAGATAATTATGAAAAGGCACATAGAATTAGAGACAAGAAAGGACAGATAATTTTACACAGATACATGTAGACAAGCAAGAATCATGCAAATTAGTCATGCTGTTGGTTTGTGATTCTCAATCATGATCCAACAAAAGAGGATATAATGTGTTCAGTTTAGATTGTTCTCTAGAGACATAGAAAATGATATCCTAGGCAAACAAAAAAGAGCTATACTTAATAGAATACATGATTGTAGGAAGTGGTAAACATACAAAATACACTATGGTACAGTATGATTTTTGATAGGAAGAATAAAAATGTTTTGGGGAAGTATCTTGAACTCAGGTTATGATTTGGAGAAAAATATTTTAATGACATAAAATAACCTTTGGTAAAATTGTCTTACTTTTATTGAGTTACTTGGCCTAAACCTGTCTCTGTATTTGTGGGATAAAGATTGTTCCTAATGGCCTATACAGTGAACTGTACCCTAACTTGATGTGTAAATAAGTTGTGACCAAACTTATGACTATATCCTGGTAATCAAGCAACAGCACCACAGCCAATCACAGCAGCCAAATCCTCAGCCAAACCCAAGCTGAAAGTTTTCCAATTCTGTTCAAATAAGGTCAACCATGAACTGCACCAATCAGGTAATCTATGTATGTAATTTCCTGTTTTCTGGCTATAAATATGGTTTACCACATTGGATAGGGAGTCATTTCGAACTGTGTTAGCTCTGGAATGTTGCTTCTAGAATCTATTTCTTGCTCAATAAACTGTTAAATTTAGCTGGTCTTATTTTTTTTTTAACACTTTAAATACTTGACAAAATTTATTATGTATTGAATCAATTTTGTGATTCTTGTATTCTTATGAACTTTTGCTATTTGAAAAGTAAGGTAATTAAATGATACAAATCAATGATATAAATAAATTCTACCTAAAATATACTAGTAAGAAATGTTAATGCTGTCTTAAAATTCCATAGATATTTATATTTACATTTTAACATTTCTCATGGGCATAATTAAATACATTATGTTACAAAAACTTCAAAATGAATATTAAGGTGTTAAGTATTATAGTTTGCATACGTAACAAAATAAATATTCTTTAAGCATTTAAACCTTATTATTGTCAAATAAAACAATTTCTTGGACTATTTATTTTTAAATGGGAGATATAAGATGAGAGCTTATACTTTTTCTCATAATTAATAATTTAATGCTAGTAATTTCTGACATAAAACATTAATTTTTAATATTCACTATATTTTATTATTTAAAAGCTGAACATCCAATTTAATGTCTATGTATAGCCATCCAATAGAAACTACAGCATTAATTATTTTCAAATATATATATTTTAAATAGATTTTACTTTTTGGGGGAGTTGTACATTCACAGCAAAACTGAAGCAAGGTACAGAGATTTCCATGAATCCCTTCCCCTGCACGTACATAGCATCCCCCATTACCCACATACCCTCTCTCATGTATTACAACTAATGAACCTATGTTGATACATCATTATTCACTGAAGTCCACCATTTATATTCTGTTTCATTTTTGGTGTAGAATATTCTATGGATTTGTGCAAATATATAATGCAATGTGTCCAGTATTGTAGTATCATACAGAATAGTTTTACTTCCCTAAAGAGCCTCTGTTCTCTCCCTATGTATCTCTCTATCCCTTCTTAAGTTCTAGCAAACACTGATACATTTACTGTCTCAATAGTTTTGCCTTTACTAGAATGTCATACAACATGTTGGACTCATACAACATGTAACCTTTTCAACTTGAAGTCTTTCACTTAGTCATATGCATTTCATATTCCTCCATGAGATTTTCATGACTTGATAGCTCAATTCTCTTTGGCAATCAATAATATTCCGATGTCTGGTCCACAGTTTATACATTCACCTACTGAAGAACATGTTGGTTGCATCAATTGTGAAGTTTTGACAATTATGAACAAAAGTATTATAAGCTGCCCTGTGCAGGTTTTTGTGTGGATAAAACTTTTACTTCTTTTGAGTAAACATTAGGAGTATAATTGATGGATTGTACTGTAAGGACATATTTTGTTTTGTAAGAAACTGCCAAATTGTCTTCCACTGTAATATACTACTTTGCATTTCCACTAACAGGGAATGGCAGTTTCTGTTTCTCCACATCCTTACCATCAGTTGATGTCAGTGTTCTGAATTTTGCCCATTCGAACAAGTATGTAGTAGTATCTCATTGCTGTTGTAATTTGCATTTCCGTAATGACATATAATGCGAGGCATCTTTTTATGTGTTGATTTTCCATCTCCATATCTTCTTTGGTTTCACATATGTTAATAATTTTATTAGTCTCTTTTCATGCTGCTGAAGAAACACCCAAGACTGGGTAATTTATAAAAGAAAAAAAAAAAAAAAAGAGGTTTAATGGACTTACAGTTCCACGTGGCTGTGGAAGCCTCACAATCATGATGGATGACAAAGAGGAGCAAGTCACATCTTATATGGATGGCAGTAGACAAAGAAAGAGAACTTGTTCAGGGAAAATCCTCTTTAAGAGAACATCAGATCCCATGAGACTTATCCACTATCATGAGAACAGCATGAGAAAGACCCGCAGCCATGATTCAATTACTGTAGCTTTATAGTAAGTCTTGAAGTTAGGTAGGTGCAAACCTCACTCTTTGTTCTTCTACTTCAGTATTAATTTGGCTATTCAGGGTCTTTTTTCTCTCCACATAAATTTTAGAATCAGTTGATTGGCATTCATAAAATAACATTGAGCTTTTGAGTAAAATTGCAATGAAATTGTAAATTAACTTAGAAAATATTGAGTGTTTCTATGCACAAACTTGGAATATTTTTCCATTTACTTAGTTCTTTGATATTTTTCCTCAAAGTTTTGTTTTCTTCATATAGATTTTGTGTATATTTTATTAAATTTATACGTAAGTACAGTCAGGTGTCACAACCATAGGGAAACATTTTGTGAAATGCATCTTTACGCAATTTTATTATCATAGTAGCATTATAGAGTATACTTATACAAATTAGATGATACAGTCTATTACACATCTAGGCTATATGGTATAGCTTATTGCTCCCAGGCTACAAGCATACACAGTATGTTAGTATACTGAAGGCTGACGTAATTGTAATGTAATGGTAAGTACTTGTGTATCTAAATATAACTGAGAATAGAAAAGGTATACTACAAATACAGTATAAAAAATAAAAAACCGTACATCTCTATAGGGCACTTACCATGAATGGAGACTGCAGGACTATAAGTTGCTCTGGGAGAATCAGTGAGTGGTGAGTGACATGAAGTATTCTCTACTATAAATTTCAGAAACACTATACACTTTTGCTATAATAAATTTATAAAAATATTTTTGACTGGATGCCGTGTCTCATGCCTGTAATCCCAGCACTTTGGGAGGCCAAGTCAGATAGATCACCAGGTCAGGAGATCGAGACCATCCTGGCTAACACAGTGAAACCCCGTCTCTACTAAAAATACAAAAAAAAATCTGGACAAAAAAAAATCTGGGTGTGGTGGCACGCCTCTGTAGTCCCAGCTATTCAGGAGGCTGAGGCATGAGAATCGCTTGAACCCGGGAGGTGGAGGTTGCTGTGAGCCGAGATTGCACCACTGTACTCAGTTAAGCCTGGGCGACTAAGCGAGACTACATCTCAAAAAAAAAAAAAAGATGTATATATCTTAGAGAGAGAGAGAGAGAGAGAGTAAATTAAACAACTTACTGTAACATTTTTACTTTATAAAACTTAAAAAACCTTTTAACTCTTTTGCAATAATACTTAGCTTCAAATCACAAACACATTGCACAGTTGAACAAAAATATTCTTTCTATAAGAATATTCTGTATATATTCTAGAATATGATATTCTGTAAGTTTTTTCTAATCTTTATTTTATTTTATTTCTGTTTAAACATTTTTGTAAAAAACGAAGACACAAACATACACTTAGCCTAGGTCTACACAAGGTCAGGATATCAATATCATTATTTTCCACCTCCCCATTTTGTCCCATTGGAAGGTCTTCAGGAGAAATAACACACATAGCGCTGTCATCTCCTATGATAACAACGCCTTCTTCTGGAATACCTCCTGAAACAATTGCCTAAAGTTGTTTTACAGTTAACATTTTTTACTGAGTAGGAGTATACTCTAAAATAACAATTAGAAGTATAGTATCCTACATACATAAACAAGAACATAGTTTATTACTATTGTTCATTATCATTATCAAGTATTAGGTACTGTGCATAATTGCCTATGCTATACTTTTATATGAGTAGCAGCATAGTAGCTTTGTTTACACCAGAATCACCACAAACACATGAATAATAGGTTGCACTTGCCTGTTATAAAAGCTACGGAGTCATGAGGCATTGGGAAATTTTCAGCTTCAGTATAATCTTATAGGACAACCATCATATATGCAGACTGTCATTGACCAAAACTTTGTTACGTGGTCCATGACTATTTCAATTTTGAGGACTGCTAATGTGAATGGTAATGTGTTTTTAATTTCCAATTCCACTTGTTCATTGCTGTCGTGAAGGAAGGCAATTGACTTTTGGATATTAACCTTGTAGCCTGCAATCTCATTATAATTCCTTGTTAGATCAAGAATTTGTTATTTTTGGTCAATTTTTCTGGATTTTCTATGTAGACAGTCACACCATCTGCAAAATCAGTTTTATTTATTCCCTCCGAGTCAGTACAGGTTTACTTCCTTTTCTTGTCCTATTAAATATGGCATGACTTTTAGTATGATGTTGGAAAGCAATGGTGGAGAGAACATTCTAGCCTTGTTTCTGGTTTGAGCCGGACGACTTTTAGTCTCTCACCATTAAATAAAAGGTTAGCTGTAGTTTTCTGTGGATGTTCTTTATAAGTTGCAGGGGTTCCCGTCTAGTACTAGCTCACTGAGAGATCTGATCATAGATGAGTGTTAAATTTTGCCTAATAATCTTTCTGCACTTATTGATATAATCATGTGATTTTTCCTCTGTGACCTGTTGATGTGGTGGATTACATTAATTTTTGAATGTTGAACTTGTCTTGCAAACTTGGGATAAATCCGAGTTGGTCAAAATTTATGTTTTTTAATATATTGTTGATTTTGATTTGCTTATTTTTTGACTATTTTTGCATCTATCTTCATGTGAAATATCAGTCCATAGATATTTTTGTTTTTGCA
Source organism: Colobus angolensis palliatus (assembly GCF_000951035.1). Lineage (NCBI taxonomy): Eukaryota > Metazoa > Chordata > Mammalia > Primates > Cercopithecidae > Colobus > Colobus angolensis. The sequence continues at coordinate 799,314 of NW_012114252.1, read as the reverse complement.
TTGTCTTTGTCTAGTTTTGATATTAGCATAATGCTGGATACATAGAATAAGTTAGGTAGAAATATTTCCTGTGCATCTGCCTTCTGAAAGACATTGTAGAGAAAAATTGGCTTACTTTCTTCCTTTAATGTTTGGTATAGTTTAACAATGAACTGGTATATTTTGGCATGCTATTAATTATTGATTCAATTTCATTAATAGATATAGGCCTACTGGGATGGTGTATTTTGCCTCATGTGAGTTTTGCAGTTTACATATTTTACAAAACTGGTACATTTCATCTAGGTTGTTAAATTTGTGATCATAGATTTCATTATACTATTATTTTATTATCCTTTAATGTCCATGTGATCTTAAGTTTCTGATATTAGAAATATGTGTTCTGTCTTTTCTTTTTTTTTTCTTAATTAGCCTGCTTAAAGGCTGGTGATCTTTTTAAAGAATAAATTTTTGGTTTTGTTTATTTTCTCTAGTTTTTCCCCTTCTGTATTTTATTAGTTTTGGCTTGAATTTCCATTAATATTTTTTCTTCTTACATTAGATGTAATTTAATATATATATATATAGTTTTTGAGATGGAGTCTCACTCTGTTGCCCAGTCTAGAGTGCAGTTGCATGATCTCAGCTCAATGCAACATTTATTTCACAGGTTTAAGTGATTCTCCTTCCTCAGGCTCCAGAGTAGCTGGGATTACAGGTGCACACCACCACGCCCAGCTAATGTTTGTATTTTTAGTAGAGACAGGGTTTTGCCATGTTGGCCAGGCTGGTCTTGAACTCCTGACCTCAGGTGATCCACCCGCCTTGGCCTCCTAAAATGCTGGGATTACAGGTGTGAGTCACCATGCTTGACCCTTTAAGTTTTTAAGGTGGAACTTAGATGATAGATTGTAGACTTATCTTTTTGAACATACACATTTAATTCAATGAAATTGCCTTTAACAATTGTTTTTGTTGCATCCCATAAATTTTGATAAGTTTGATTTTTATTATCGTTAGATCAAAATACTTCTCACTTTTTTCTTCTTGAGAGTTCTTTGACCCATGTGTTATTTAGAAGTGTTGTTTAATCTCCAAATATTTCAGAATTTTCCAGCTATTTTTCTGTTATTGATCTGTATATTTCTGTTATTGTTAGCTCTATTGAAGTATCACAGCACACATTGTAAAATTTCTATTCTTAAAAATTTTAAGCCATGTATTATGGCACAGATGTGGTCTTAGTAAATGTGTCATGCAGTCCTGAGAAAAATGTGTATCCTGTTTTTGTTTGATGAAGTACTTGATAGATTTTTATTATGTGCAGTTGATTCATGGTGCTATTGAGTTCAACTATGGCCTTATTAAATTTCCGCCTGCTGGATTTATCTACTTGTGGTAGAGGGGTGTTGAAATCTTCAACTGAAACAGACTCATCTTTTCCTTTTTGCAGTTCCATTAGTTTTCACCTCATGTGTTTTGGTGTTCTGTTGTTAGGTGCATGCAGGCTAAGGATTGTTATGTCTTTTTGGCATATTGACCCCTTCATCATTATGTAATGTCCCTATTTATCTCTGATAATTTTCCTTTTTCTGAAGTTGCTTTGTCTGAAGTTAATATAGGTACTTGTGTTTTATTTTTGATTTGTATTAGCATAATGTATTTTGTATATATCTTTTTTTTTTTTTCAAAGAAAGGGTATTTGTCTGTCACCCAGGCTGGAATGCAGTGGCATAATCATAGCTCACTGCAACTTCAAACTCCCAGGCTCAAGTAGTCCTCCCATCTCAGATCCCTAAGTAGCTGGAGCTACAGGTACACAGCACCACACCTGGAAATGTTTTTATTTTTTTGTTTTGTAGAGACAGGATCTCACTATGCTGCCCAGGATAGTCTTGAACTGCTGGACCCAAATGATCCTCCCACCTCAGCCTCCCAGTACTGGGATTACAGGTAGAAGTCACCATGACTAGCCTATCTCTTTATTTTTAATGTATAGGTGTCTTTATATTTAAATAAGGTTTCTTGTTAGACAACAAGTATTTGGATCTTGTTTTTTGATCTGCTTTGGCAGTTCTGAGTTTTAACGGATGCATCTTAATGATTGATATTCAAAGTAATTACCAATATAGTTAGATGAATATCTACCATACTTGTTACTGTTTTTAGTTTGTTGCCCTTGTTCTTCATTCCTACATGTCTTACACTTTTTCCTGCCATTGTGGTTTTAATTTAATTTAATATTAAATTAACTTATTAACTTAAATAAATTTAATTTAATTTAATATTACATTAATGAATTTAATTTAATTTTACATGGTTTTATATTTTTTCTTTAATTATTTAATTTTCGATCTTTTAAAAAACTTTTAAGTTTTTGTTTTAATGTTTGCTATACAAATTCAAGTCCACTTTCAAATACCGTATCACTTCATAGGTCTTGAAAGTACCTTATAATCATAACAAAATATTCCCTATTCCTCTCTGCGACATTTATTTCACTTATACGTAAGCATATATATATCATATATATATATATACACACATACACGTGCAAACATAAGTGTACATAATTGAATACATTATTGCTATTGTAATTTTGAACAAACTTATTTTTTGATCAATTAAAAATAAGACAGCAAATTATTTTTATCTTACCTTTACTTATTCACTCTCTGATACTCTTGACTTCTTTATGTAGATTTGAGTTTCTGGCCTATATTATTTGCCTTCTGTCCAAAGAAGTTATTTTAACATTTCTTATTGTCTACTGGAAAAATTCCCTCAATTTTTGTTTGGCTGAGAAATTATTTCTTTTTTTATTTTTAAAAGGTAATTTTGCAGGGTACAGAGTTCTAGGTTGGTTTTTATCTCTCAACATTTCAAATACTTTATTAACTCTTCTTGTTAGCACAGTTTTCAAGAATTAGTTTGATGTAAGTGTGTTATCTTTGTTCCTTTATAGGTAAGGTGTATTTTTTCCTCTGGCTTTTTTCGTTTTTTGCTTTGTTTTCTGAAATTGGGATATAATATGCCTAGATGTGGCTGGCATGTGTGTGCGTATGGCATTTATCATGCTTGGTGGCTTTTTTGTTGTTGTTGTTGTTGTTTTGTTTTGTTTTGTTTGGGACAGACCTCTGTCCCCCAGGCTGGAGTGCAATGGTGTGATCTTGGCTCACTGCAACCTCTGCCTCCTGGTTTCAAGTGATTCTCCTGCCTCAGCTTCCCAGGTCGCTGGGACTACAGGTGCCAGCCACCATGCCCAGCTAATTTTTGTATGTTTGTAGTAGAGATGAGGTTTTACCATATTAGTCAGGCTGGTGTCACACTCCTGACCTTGTAGTCCGCCCACCTCAGCTTCCCAAAGTGCTGGGATTACAGGCATGAGCCACCACGCCTGGCCCACGCTTGGGTTTTTATAGATTCCTGGATCTGTGGCATTAGGTCTAACATAATTTGGGAAAATTCTTAGTCATTATTGCTTCAACTATTTCTAGTGTTCCTTTCTCTCATTCATCTCCTTTTGGTATCACTATTACACATGTTGTATACTTTCTGTAGTTGCCCTATGGCTATCAGGGTTATAAAAACAGAAACTATAATCTTCTACTATTTTTTAAATTCTTTTTTTGTTGTTGTTGACAGAGTCTTATTCTGTTGCCAGGATGGAATGCAGTGGTGCAATCTCGGCTCACTGCAACCTCCACCTCCTGGGCGCAAGTGATTCTCCCGCCTCAGACTCCTGAGCAGCTGGGACTACAGGCATGAGCCACCATGCCCAGCTAATTTTGTAATTTTCGCAGAGATGGGATTTCACCATCTTGGCCAGGATGGTCTCGATCTCTTGACCTCCTAATTTGCCTGTCTTGGCCTCCCAAAGTTCTGGGATTACAGGCGTGAGCCACCGCACCTTGCCTAAATTCTTTTTTATTTGTTTCTACTGCCATATCTTCACGCTTAGAGATTCTTTCCTCAGCAGTCTGCAGTCTACTAGTTAGCCTATCAAAGACATTGTTCGTTTCTTATAGTATTTTTGATCCCTAGCATTTTTCTTATTGTTTCTTAGAGTTTTCATCTTTCTGATTACATTATCCATTGCATGCTGTCTACTTTCTCCATTAGAGCTCGTAGCATGCTAATTATAGTTGTTCCAAATTGCTGGTCTGATAATTCCAATATTCCTAAAATATCTGACTCTGGTTCTGATGCTTGTTCAGTATCTTCAAATGGCATTTTTTGGTTTTTTTTTTTTTTTTTTTTTTTTTTTTTGCCTCTTTGTATACATGTATGTGTGTAATTTTTAATTTTTTTTCTTTGAAATCCTAACATGATGTATTAAGTAAAAGAAACTTCAGTAAATAGGTCTTTAGTGGTGTGGTGTTAATGTGTGGGGGAAGGGAAGCATTCTGTGGGTATATGGTTGTCATTAGTTGGTAAACCTTTGCTACTGGACTGTGAACTTCACCAGTGCTCCTTGGTTTTTCTCCCCTTAGTCAGACAGAATGGCTAGAGGGTACCAGAGTTGGATATTTTTATTTCCCCAGGTAGGTTGGGCTCTAATAAGACCTCAGATGATTAAGTTTTAGTAAATAGTTTCTCCTGAGGTCAGACCTTGTTAAAAACAGAATGTCTAGGGTATTTCAACTGGTAGTTTTCCCCTCCCGCTGCTGGAAGTAGAAGAAGATTTTTCTCCTGTATACTCGGTGAGTCCCTGGTAGAGCTCTTAGAGGTAATTCTCACAAAATGTAAGGGCATCATCTCTATGACTGGGTCCTCTGGAGTTTTAACTTTCAGACTTTCCCACACTGAGCCTCCAGCCATTCATCAATTAAAGTTTAGGTTTTTCTACCCTAACACTGGGTCCCATGGAGGTTTATGCTTGTAGGTTACTGTTTCAGTAAGTTGTCATTCTCTGTATCCACCTGTCTTTTCAATATTCAGGATAGCAGTTTACCCTGTGACTTTACTTCCTTGGTCTAAGAAAAGTTGTTGATTTTTTCAGTTTGTTGAGGTTTTACTTGCTGTTAGATAAGTGGCAACTTCTAAGCTCCTTAAGTGTCAGACTAAAACCTAGGATTTTCCTTGGTGCTCTTTGTAGACATTGTTAAGTCCATTATTTCCTAAAATGGAAAATGTTTAAATGTCGGCATCATATAAACTCATTTTAATATTTTTAACACTAGTAAATCATCATTTGGTCTACAAAGAGCCCTAGTTGAATATACTATTAAGTTTGGATGTTGCCATGAACGAGCTGATGTTTACCTGAAATGTATGCCAGTGCTTGAGTTTCTAAGGGGTATAAACATATCATGATGAGGGAGCCTAAGAGGTTAAGAACTTATGACCAGACATTTATATGGCATCAATATATTCTGGTTAACGAAAGACGCTATCAACAGAGGGGGGTCTGGGAAGACAAGTAGTGGCGTGTCAGGGCAGATTGATACCACTATCCAGGATATACATGATTAAGAATGGTCACAGAGGAGAAATTTTTATGTGATAGATATTTTAGCTATGGCCACATGGACAATATGTGGTGACAAATAAACATGTCTTTGTTTCCATCTGTGTTGTCTCAAAACCATTTATCAATTCTGCCACCTGATTACATCCAGGAATATGAGCCTATAGTAGAAAAATGTCTTTTTTTTAATGTGGATAATGCTTTTGAGCCACAGATTCAGTGTAGTGCTAAGAATTTGATTGTCAAAAACAGCTTACTCTCAAACTATGACAAAATTTAGACAATTATATACATTCTTTTAATTAAAATCTGCAATAAATAGAAGTTTAAACAAATGTACTCAAATAATAGATAATAAATGGGCAATAAACATTTAAACAAACTTAAAATGATTATATGTGGACCTTTTTTTGAGATTCAGTTTCTAAACTTGGGCTAAGGAAAACAAGTAATTTTACTTTGTTTTACATGTAATTTGCCTTGGAGTGCTTAGGGTAGGCTTTCACAGACCAATGATGTATTTTGATATATTTTGCAATGCTACCTTCTAGTGCCTATGGCAGACCCAGGTACTGAAGGATCGGATGAAAGGCCAAATTCCACTGGGCCTCGTAATAGATATTATAGCCCCTACCTTGCCTCTCATCACAACCATTTTAACATTTGTACTACAACAATAATATATATCCCATTATTTCCTAAAGTGGAAAATGTTTAAGTTTTAGCACCAAATAAACTCATTTTAGTATTTTCAACTGATAGTAAATCACCAGTTGGTCTACAAAGAGCCCTAGTTGAATATACTATTAAGTTTGGACGTTGCCATGGATGAGCTGATAGATTGTTTACCTGAAATTTATGCCAGTGCATAATAGTTAACCCACTCTGAGCTCTTTGGCTGATGAATTTCATTTTGGTTTGGTTAATGACTATTCGAAGATGAGGAGATGATAACAGTGGTAGCAATTCCATATTACAAAATTTAGAATCCTCAATGTCATTCTTAATTGCTTACCCTCCCTCATGTTGACAAGTCCTAACATGTCTAGTTTCAAAATGCAAGTCAAAGGGTCAAATTTCCTTTTCTCTACATCTCCATGCACCCCATTCTAGTTTAAGTCACCATGATTTCTAGGTCTGAATGAGTGTAACAGGTTTTTATTTAGTTATTTTTTAATCCCCCTTCTTGTTCTCTAAACCATTCTTGTCCTCTAAACCATTTTTAAAATATTAGCTGTGGTAAACATTGACGATAAAAGAGTCACAATCCACATTATCTCTGTGTCCAGTTTCAGGCCACTGTTGATAATTGAAGTATAACACATTGTTTCTCTAATATAACATATGAATTTATTGGCTGTAGGAAGCACACTATAGTGGTGAAAAAAGAAGACTCTACATAAGCCTGCTTAGTTTAGAATCATGACTCAGGGACTTACTGGTGATGAGATTTTGAAGAACTTAAGCTATTTGTTTCAGTACTTCATTGTAAAATATTGTAATAGTACCCTCTTAAAAGGTTACTGTTAGAGTTAAATGAGTTAATTCATAAAGCAACTTAAAATAGTACCTGGCACACAGTAAATAATTGCTCAGTAAATATTCAATTTATTCTTGCCAGAGCCAAGAAAGCACAAAATTATCTAGGCACTATGTACTTTGCTTCCTCTTATTCTCCTGCTCATTCATTGTCTTCTAGACTCATTGGCAGCCGTCTGTTCAATTCCTCTATCCTGCTAAGTTCTCTTTTTTGAGACGGAGTTTCACTCCTCTTGCCCAGGCTGGAGTGCAATGGCGCAATCTCAGCTCACTGCAACCTCCACCTCAGTGGAGCAGGTTCAAGTGATTCTCTTGCCTCAGCCTCCTGTGTAGCTGGAATTACAGGTACCCACCACTACGCCCAGCTAATTTTGTATTTTTAGTAGAGACAGGATTTCCCCATGTTGGCCAGGCTGGTCTCGAACTCCTGACTTCAGGTGATCCATCCACCTTGGTCTCCCAAGCTAAGTCCTTTTTTAGCTACAAGTTTTCACTCAGAACCTGAAATGCTTCCTCCTATTTTTTCCCTACTAGTTTACTCTTCACCTTGTTTGACTTATTGTGACTTTCTCAGTAGACTCTCTCCCAGTCCTCTAGGTTTCCATGTATCAGACCTGGTAATTTCATTTCGGATGAGTTCTTCCTAATCGTTATTACAAATATCTCATAATTCTGTTTCAATTGACTGCTTCCTAATCATTATTGTCTGTTTTCTTGTTAATTGTCTGCTTTTCTCTGTTGCTCACATCAAATTCTCAATGTCTTCTAGATAAAAGACCTGAATAAAAGGTGCTCAATGCCTGCGTGAATTAAACGGTTATGTTTACTAACCCAATACATTAGGTGTGTCATGCCGGAACGCAAGAGCCTTGTGCAAAAAAATCCACTGATTCTACCACTGTTTTTATACAATAGTACTTAAGATATCATTTTTTGGCGGGGCGCGGTGGCTTATGCCTGTAATCCCAACACTTTGGGGGGCCAAGGCAGGCAGATCACGAGGTCAAGAGATCGAGGCCGATATCCTGGCCAACATGGTGAAACTCTGTCTCTACTAAAAATACAAAAATTAGCTGGGCATGGTGGTGCATGCCTGTAGTCCCAGCTACTAGGGAGGCTGAGGCAGGAGAATTCCTTGAACCTGGGAGGTGAAGGTTGCAGTGAGCTGAGAATGTGCCACTGCACTCCAGCCTGGTAACACAGTGAGACTCCACCTCAAAAAATAAATAAATAAATAAATAAAAGGAAGATATCACTTTTTTGAGTATTTGTCCATAGTGAATTTATTCTGAATCAAAATTTATGTATATTGTTATTACTATTATTTTTAACAAATATGCAGTCAATTTCTGGGTAAAAGGCTTAGTGTCTTTTTTTCTTTTCTTCTTTTTTTCTTTTTTCTTTTTTTTTTTTTTTTTGAGACAGAGATGCGCTCTTGTTCCGCAGGTTGGAGTGCAGTGGCGCGATCTCGGTTCACTGCAACCTCTGCCTCCCAGGTTCAAGTGATTCTCCCGCCTCAGCCTTCTGAGTAGCTGGTATTACAGGCACCCACCACTCCACCTGGCTAATTTTTGTATTTTTAGTAGAGACGTGGTTTCACCATGTTGGCCAGGCTAGTCTCAAATTCCTGACCTCATGATCCCCCTGCTTCAGCCTCCCAAAGTGCTGGGATTACAGGTGTGAGCCACCGTGCCCAGCCCAGAGAATGCAATAGAAGTTTCCTCCTAATTAGATATAAGAAAATGGAAAATTTAAGCTTCCCTCCTTACAACATTTAAAGTTCCTATTAAATATCTTACCTAATTCAACAAAATGGTGTTTCTTCTTTCACTAAAGTTTATCTTAACATTTTTTTTTCTGTAATACAATCTTTCAGATATGCACAATGTCTTTACTCAAGATGATTTTTAAAAGAAAGGATTTATGTAGAGAGAACAGTTAAAGATAATAAAGTCTTAGGAAAAATAGAAAGTCCTTGAGTTACACAGTGAAAAAGTTACTAAATGGAGAGAGAGAAGTTGAAGGAGATTGATAGATGTGGCTTCAGACTGCAGGTGATTAAGCTTGCTGGTGAAGAAGAGACCACACAGGGTAATTAACTGAGTGACCCAGATGTAGCAAGCTACTTTCAACTGAGCTACTCCACTAATGAAAATGGACCTGGTTTTGGTTGTTGTTTTCTTTTAGAAAATAAAAATAATAATTAGTGGTGCAATTATTTTGATCCTCTATTTCCTTATGAGCAGTGAAGTAAACTTAGAACATTTTTTTGTTTCAGTTGTTATTTTAATTGCACCAAAAACCAAACACCAATCTGTAACTAAAATAATGAACTGTAAAACATGAAAAAGTAAAATGCATAAAATTTTAGGAAAAGTGACACATCAAAAATGACAAGTCAAAAAATTTTTATTTAAGATCTATTTTAAATATAAGCAGTTAAAATGGAGTCATGGAAGTAAATTAATCATTTTGGACATCAAGACTTCACATAATCTTTAAATATATGTATGTACTATGGCTATCAAATTAAGTTGTACATTAGAATCTACTGCTGTAGAGGTTATAAATAAGCTTTTGTAAAATGTTACTATAGTTCTTATGATAGTATCTCATATTGTGGACAGCATTTAAGCATCAAACTGTGAGGAAAATTATTAAATAGAGAATATCTAAGAGTTGAGAAAATTACTATTAGGTGAGAATAAAGTGAAGCTCATCATAAGACACTATTAAAAATAGCTATTATAAAAGTATTACAGAGTGTTTTTAAAATTCCTATATACAGATAAAATTAATAATGTTACCTTGTATATTACTGTTTAGTAAGTCAAAGAAGGGATGTTTTATTTTGTTCAGATGAAGTAACTAGTAAACTTACGTTCAGATAAATCTTTATTGAAAAATATTTATGAATCATTGTACTATAAAACTGTGATGAAGAAGAATATGAATAAGCTCCCAACTTCAATGAACTAAGTATAGTAGGAAAGTATGGAAAGGAAAACAACATGATTGTCTTACATTTTGTGTCCTCATTTGATGCCAAACATATGTGTTATTTATTATTGCTCAAATCCTAGATTCAAAACGTGAGCCTCAGATAAGGTACTTGACTTATTCAAAAATCCAAGTTGGAGTGAAATTATGGAAAGAAAATTTGAATTCATATCTGCCTGACTTGAAGGCATATGTTCTTTACACTCTATGACATGACCATCCACAAAAGCAAGGTCCATATACCTACCAGATAAAAGCAGAAGACATATAAACACATAGTTAGAATGCAATGAAATAAAGGGTGTAGGGAAACAGCTACCTATCTTGAAAGACAGCAGAGAAAACTTGGTGTTGCCATGACTAAAGAAACTAAGGAAGTAACTGATTGTCAAAATGAGCAATGATGCTTGGACTTTTATTAAGTAGAACTGGTATAAAAACAAAAACAAAACACACAATTTCAAGGGGAAAACGTGCATAGGGAAAGAAGTATGCCTTTCTTAAATATATTCTAGGCGTTTTCTGCAAGGAGGGTGTGAATAACAGATTCTTCTGTGAAACAGTGCTTTTACATTTATGCTAAAGTCACTTGTCCTCTTTCGGGAGGCACTGCTTGAGAAATAAACAGTACAATAATCAATGGCTGAATTTTGTACAACATATATTTATTATAATTGCTCATCAGTGAGACAGCTAATACCTTGCCTGATAGACTTACTTTGTAATATCTGATGTATTCCATATTCTTTGAATGAAAATTGTTTGCCTAATTCTGTACAGTAATTCTTATGGTAATAGATGTCTGCAATATTAACAGAGGTAGGTCATCTACTTTCCAGGCTTTGAACTTTTAATATCTATAAGAAGGGAGAAATCAGATTAAGTATATATTGGGATATTAGTTCATCTGAGGTAAAGGACTAAGCTTATAATAAAATTTTCAGATACTAAATTCTAACTACTATATAAGTTGCTTTTCTCATTTGATAAAGTATCATGGTTATTCCTTCAAGTTAATTCATACAGATCTAACTAATTTTTATAGTAGGTGGTGTGAGCTTCTACATTATAAATAAATGACACTTAATTTATTCATTCTTTAACTGATGGGCATTAAGATTTGTGTCTTTTTTAAAAATTCAAAACAATTGTGGAAGAAATATCATTATGCCTATAGCCTTATGTACTGGGATTTTGTTGTGATCAGATAAATTTCTGAAAGCATAATTCTGACTGAAAGTCTTCTTTATGCCATAGGTTTTAAAAGATCTTATTAGATTTCTTTTTAAACTGAAGAAACCCATTAAGCTCTTAACATTATTATATAGGTTTATTTCCCTGATTTAAAAAATAGTCGATATTATCACTGTTTAAAAAATATTTACAATATTTGTGAAGTAATGATGTGATACTTTTTCTTTTTATATGAATAATATGCACATTTTAACATCTAGAGAAATTAGGCATTTTTTTCATGAGGTCAGGATGGGCATTTGTTTTCCTCTATAAATTGTTTCTACATATATATTAAGCATTATTTATTGAGTTGCTTCTATTTTGTATTAATATGAAATAATACTCTCTCTATATATATATGGCTACTTACATACTTTTTTCTTTTAAATTTAATTGTAATTTATTTTGCCACAAATGTTTAGTTTTTATGCAGACTATATATACATATGTTTTTTCAGGGTTTCTATAGTTTTACTGTTGTTTATGAGGTAAATTAATCTCAACACTATTAAATATCCTTATCGTTTTCCCTCTAATTTTCTGTTTTATATTTTCTATTTAAGATTTTAATTCCCCAGGTTTCAATTTATATATATAGAAAAGCAAAGATTTAGCTGTGGTTTTATCCAGCTATAGAGACAGTTTTGCATAGATCCTTACAAAGTTGAATTTTTTTCTCATTACAAGAATTAACCCTTTTGCCTTTTTTATTTTTTAATTTTCATTTGTTTATTTGTTTATATTTATTTATTTATTTATTTATTTGCGATAGAGTCTCTCTGTCACCCAGGCTGCAGTGCAGTGGCACAATCCCGGCTCACCACAACCTCCACCTCCTCGGTTCAAGCGATTCTCCTGATTCAGCCTCCTGAGTAGTTGAGATTACAGGCACATGGCACCATGCCCAGCTAATTTTTTTGTATTTTTAGTATAGATGGGTTTTCACTATGTTGGCCAGGCTTGTCTTGAACTCCTGACCTCGTGACCCACCCACTTCAGCTTCCCAATGTGCTGGGATTACAGGCATGAGCCACTGCACCCGGGCCTACCTTTTGCCTTTTAGTCATATCATTTTAAAATTTCCATAGCTACTTCCATCTAGAACTGTGTTTTGTTTCACTGTCTCTCTGTGTTCAGTGCCAACAACTTTAATGGCATTTAAAAATGTTTAAATATTAGTGAGTCAAATACACTCTTACTATTATTCTTCTAAAATTTCCAAGAATATTTGTATATTTTCTACTCCATAATAATTTTCTGTAATTTAATTTTAATTTTATATGTATATACACCTAATTAAATGTACATATGTGTGTATATACATACATGTATATGTATAGATATTGTATATCTATATGTGTATATATCTATCTGTATCTACATATCTATATATGTATATATACCTAATAATTATATATGTTCATGTGGTACAGAGTGATATTTTGATACATATATACAATATATAATAATCAAATCAGGGTAATAAACATATCCGTCACTTCATACCTCTATCACAGCTTTGTATTTAGAACATTCAATATCTTCTCTTCTAGCTATTTGAAAATATATAATGAGTTATTGCAACTATAATCACTCAAGAGTACTATAATACACTAGAAATTATTCTTCTTATCTAGCTATAATTTAGTGTTCATTAATGAATCTTTCATTATTATCCCTTCCCATGTTACCTTTCCCAAGCCTCGAATAATCACAATTCTACTCTCTATTTCTATGCGATCAACGTTTTCAGCACCCACATATCAGTGAGAGCATGTAGTACTTCTCATTGTATGTCTAACATTTCACCTAACAGAATGTCCTTCAGACTCATCCATGTTGCTGTGAATGACAGGATTTCATTTTTTTAAGGCTGAATAAGATTTCATTGTGTATATGTACCATATTTTCTTTATCCATTCATCTGTTAATAAAAGGTTGATTCCATATTTTGGCTATTGTGACCAGTGCCGCAATAAACATGAGGGTGTAGATAACTCTTTCATATACTGACCTTCTTTCCTTTGGGTTAACACCAAGTACTGGGATTGCTGGATCAGACGGTGGTTTCATTTTTAGTTTTTTGAGGAACTTCCCTACTGTTTTCCTAATTACTATACAAATGTATATTATTACCAACAGTGTATAAGAGTTACCTTTTCTCTGCATCCTCACCATTGTTAATTTTTCTCTTTTGATAATAGCCATTTGTTTTTTAGATACATAATAGTCATACCTATTTGGGGAGTATATATGATATTTTGATATATAACATGTAAAGATCAAATCAGAATAATTGGAATATTCATCACTTTATATATTTATCTTTTTTATGCTAGTAACATTCAAATTGCTTTTCCTAGCTATTTTGACAAGTAAAATAAATTATTATTAATGATACTTATTCTAAATATCTATCGAACACCATCTTATTTTTTTTTTTATTTAACTGTGTATTTGTATAAATTCATCAACTTATCTTCATCCCTCTCTTCCCCCTCACCTACCTTGCTTTTGGTATCTACCAATATACTCTATCTTCATGAGATCTAATTTTTTAGCTTTTTATCTCCTGTATATGAGTGAGACCATGCAGTATTTGTTTTTCTGTGCTTGTCATAGTTTACTTAACATAATGACCTCCAATTTCATCCATGTTGCTACAGATGACAAAATGTTGCTACTATTTTTCATGACTGAATAATATTCTGTTGTGTATATAAACCACTAATATAGTTTTGATCTGTGTCCTTGCCCAAATCTTATGTACATTTGTAATCCCCAATGTTGGAGGTGACGGCTGGTGAGAGGTGATTGTATCTTGAAGGCAGTTTATCATGAATTGTTTATCACCAATTCATGGGTGCTGTGCTGTTCTCATGACAGCGAGGGAGCTCTAGTGAGATCTGGTTAAAGCAAGTTCTTAGAGACTTACAAAGAGACTTAGACTCCCACATAATAATAGTGGGAGACTTTAATACCTCACTGTCAATATTAGAAAGATCAATGAGACAGGAAATTAACGAGGATATTCGTGACTTGAACTCAGCTCTGGATCAAGCAGATCTAACAGACATCTACAAACCTCTCCACCACAAATCAACAGAATATACATTCTTCTCAGCAACTCATCTTACTTTTTCTAAAATTGACCACATAATTGGAATTAAAACACTCCTTAGCAAATGCAAAATATGGAAATCCTAACAGTCTCAGACCACAGTGCAATCAAATCAGAACTCAAGATTAAGAAACTCACTCAAAACTAGACAACTACATGGAAACTGAACAACCTGCTTCTGAATGACTACTGGGTATATGACAAAATTAAGGCAGAAATAAAGATGTTCCTTGAAACCAATGAGAACAAAGACACAACATACCAAAATCCCTGGGACACATTTAAAGCATGGTGTGAGGGAAATTTAAAGCACTAAATGCCCATAAGAGAAGCAAGAAAGATCTAAAATTGACACCCTAACATCACAATTAAAAGAACTAGAGAGGCAAGAGCAAACAAACTCAAAAGCTAGCAGAAGACAAGAAATAACTAAGTTAAGAGCAGAACTGAAGGAGACAGAGACACGACAAAATGCTTCAAAAAATCAGTGAATCCAGGAACTGGTGTTCTGAAAAGATCAACAAAATAGACTGCTAGTCAAACTAATAAAGAAGAAAAGAGAACAACAAAATAGACACAAGAAAAAAGATAAAGGAGATATCACCACTGATCCCACAGAAATATAAACTACCATGAGAGAACTCTATAAACACCTCTAAGCAAATAAAGTAGAAAATCTAGAAGAAATGGATAAATTCCTGTACACACACACGCTCGCAAGACTAAACCAGGAAGAAGTCGAATCCCTGAATAGACCAATAACAAGTTCTGAAATTGAGGCCGTAATTAATAGCCTACCAACCAAAAAAAGTCAAGACCAGATGGATTCACAGCCAAATTCTACCAGAGGTACAAGGAGGAGCTGGTACCATTCCTTCTGAAACTATTCCAAACAATAGAAAAAGAGGGAATACTCCCTAACTCATTTTATGAGGCCAGCATTATCCTGATACCAAAATCTGGCAGAGACACAGCAAAAAAAGAAAATTTCAGGCCAATATCTTTGAAGAACATTGATGCAAAAATCCTCAATAAAATTCTGGCAAACCAAATCCAGCAGTCCATCAAAATGCTTATCCACCACAATCAAGTTGGCTTCATCCCTGGGATGCAAGCCTGGTTCAACATACTCAAATCAATAAGCGTAATCCATCACATAAACAGAATCAATGACAAAAACCATGTGATTATCTCAATAGATGCAGAAAAGACCTTTGACAAAATCCAACACCTTTTCATGCCAAAAACTTTCAATAAACTAGGTATCGATGGAACATATGTCAAAATAATAAAAGCTATTTATGACAAACCCACAGACAATATCACACAGAATGGGCAAAAACTGAAAGCCTTCCCTTTGAAAACCAGCACAAGACAATGATGTTCTTTCTCACCACTCCTATTTAACCTAGTATTGGAAGTTCTGGCCAGTGCAATCAGGCAAGAGAAAGAAATAAAGGGTATTGAAATAGGAAAAGAGGAAGTCAAATTGTCTCTGTTTGCACATGTCACAATTGTGTATTTAGAAAACCTCATCATCTCTGCCCAACGTCTCCTTAAGCTGATAAGCAACTTCAGCAAAGTCTCAGGATACAAAATCCATGTAAAAAATTACAAGGATTCCTATACACAAATAACAGACAAACAGAAAGCCAAATCATGAGTGAACTCTCATTCACAATTGCTACAAACAGAATAAAATACCTCGGAATACAACTTACAAGGGATGTGAAGGACCTCTTCAGGGTGAACTACAAACAACTGCTCAAGGAAATAAGAGAAGACACAAATGGAAAAACATTTCATGCTCGTGGATAGGAAGAACCAATGTGAAAATGGCCAAACTGTCCAAAGTAATTTATAGATTCAATGCTATCCCCATCAAGCTACCATTGACTTTCTTCACACACTTGGAAAAAACTACTTTAAATTTCATATGAAACCAAAAAAGAGCCCAGCATAGCTAAAACAATCCTTAGCAAAAAGAACAAAGCTGGAGGCATCACACCACATAACTTCAAACTATATTACAAGGCTACAGTAACCAAAAGAGCATGGTACTGGTACTAAAACAGATATATAGACCAGTGGAACAGAACAGAGACCTCAGAAATAGCACTACACAACTACAACCATCTGATCTTTGACAAACCTGACACAAACAAGCCATAGGAAAAGGATTCCCTATTTAATAAATGATGTTGGAAAAACTGGCTAGCCATATGCAGAAAATTGAAACTGAACCCTTCCCTTACACTTTATACAAAAATTAACTCAAGATGGATTAAAGACTTAAATGTAAGATCTAAAACCATAAGAACCCTAGAGGAAACCCTCGGCAATAGCATTGAGGACATAGGCATGGGCAAAGACTTAAGGTCTAAAACACCAAAAGCAATGGCAATAAAAGCCAAAATTGACAAATGGCATCTAATTAAACTAAAGAGCTTTTGCACAGCAAAAGAAGCTACCATCAGAGTGAACAGGCAATCTATGGAATGGGAGAAAATCTTTGCAATCTATCCATCTGACAAAAGGCTAATATCCAGAATCTATAAAGAACTTTAATAAATTTAGAAGAAAACAACTAACAACCTCATCAAAAAATGGGCAAAGGATATGAACAGACACTTCTCAAAAGAAGACATTTATGTAGCCAACAAACATATGAAATAAAGCTCATCATCACTGGTCATTAGAGAAATGCAAATCAAAACCACAATGAGATACCATCTCACACCAGTTAGAATGGTGATCGTTAAAAAGTCAGGAAACAACAGATGCTGGAGAGGATGTGGAGAAGTAAGAACACTTTTACACTGTTGGTGGGAGTGTAAATTGGTTCATTGTGGAAGACAGTGTGGCAGTTCCTCAAAGATATAGAACTAGAAATACCGTTTGACCCAGCAATCCCATTACTGCATATATACCCAAAGAATTATCAATCATTCTGCTATAAAGACACATGCACATGTAAATTTATTGCGACAGTATTCACAATAGCAAAGACTTGGAACCAACCCAAATGTCCATCAATGATAGACTGGATAAAGAAAATGTGGCACATATACACCATGGAATATTATGCAGCCATTAAAAAGGATGAGTTCATATCCTTTGCAGGGACATGGATGAAGCTAGAAACCATCATTCTCATCAAACTAACATAAGAACAGAAAACCAAACACCACATTTTCTCACTGATAAGTGGGAGTTGAACAATGAGAACACATGGAGACAGGGAGGGGGACATCACACACCAGGGCCTGTTGAAGGAGGGGGGACTAGGGGAGGGATAGCATTAGGAGAAATACCTAATGTAGGTGACCAGTTGATGGGTGCAGCAAACCACTATGGCACATGTATACATATGTAACAAACCTGCACATTCTGCACGTGGACCCCAGAACTTAAAGTATAATTAAAAAAAAGAAAAAAGTATGTAGTACCACTCCTCCTCTTTCTTGCTCTTGCTTATGTGATGTAAGACATCTTTTTCCCCCTTTGTCTTCCCTCATGGTTGTAAGCTTCCTGAGGCCTCCCCAGAAGCTGAGCAGATGCCAGTATTACGCTTTCTGTGCAGCTTGTGGAACTGTGAACCAATTAAACTTCTTTTCTTTATAAATTACCCACTCTCAGAGAATTTTTTTTGTAGTAGTGTGAGAACAGACTAATACAACCATATTTTCTCTCTTCATTCATCAACTGATGGACACTTCAGTTGATTCTGTACCTCGGCTATTGTGAACAGGGCTACAATATACATGAGAATGCAGTTATCTCTTGAATACATTGATTTCCTTTTTTAATAATAAATCCAGTAGTGGAAATCCTACATCATATCAGTGCTTTTTGTAATTTTTAGAGGAACCTCACTTTCCATAGTGGTTTTGTTAATTTATATCCCCCCAAACAGTGTACAACTGTTACTCTTTCTCCATCTCCTTGCCAGCATATATTATTCCTTGTGTTTTGTAAAAAAAGCAATTTTTAATTAGGGTAGGATAATATTTCATTGTATGATTTGAATTCATTTGATGACTGGTGATGTTGAGCATTTTTCATTTCTTATTTTTAGAAAGTTCTGGTCAGATCTTTTGCCAATTTTTAACTCAGATTATTTGTTTGTTCTTTGTTTTTGCTATTGAGTTGAGTTTTGTATATATACTGGTTATTAATCTCTTGTCAGATGGATAGTCTGCAAATACTTACTCTTAGTGTGTGGATTCTCTCTTCACTTTGTTTACTTTTTATTTGCTATGCAGAAGCTTCGTATCTTGATATAATCCCAATTGTCCATTTCTACTTTTGTTGTCTGTGCTTTGAGGTCTTACACAAAAAATTTTTGCTCAGACCAGTGTTCTGTTGTGTTTCCTCAACGTTTTATTCTAGCTATTTTGTAGTTTCAGGTAAGAGATTTAAGTCTTTGACATATTTTAATTTGATTTTTGTATATAATGAGAGATAGGGGTCTAGTTTCATTCTTCTGCATATGGTTACTTAGTTTTTCCATTCTTTAATAAATAGTTGTTTATTAAAGACACTGCCCTTTCACCATTGTCTGCTCTTGCCACTTTGTCAACAATGATTTATCTATAAATGCCTGTATTTATATCTGGGCACTCTTTTCTCTTCCATTGGCCTATGTGTCTGTTTTTACATCTCTACCATGCTTATTTGGTTATTATAGCTTTGTAGAATAATTGAAAGTCAGGTAGTGTGACACCTCCAGGTTTGTATTTTTCTGCTCAGGATTGCTTTGACTATTTAGTGTCTGTTGTGGTTCCATATAAATCATAATATTGTTTTCCTATTTTGTGAAGAATGTCATTGGTGTTTTCATAGAAGTTTCACTGAATCTACAAATTGCTTTAGTTAGTATGATAGTTTTAACAATATTAATTTTTTCAATCCATGAAAATGAATGTCTTTCCATTTTTGTGTGTCCTCATTTTTTTTCCACAGTGTTTTGTGGTTTTTATTGCAGATATATTTCACCTCCTCATTTAAATTTATTCCTAGGTATTTTTTGCCACTTATTATAAATAGAATCGCTTTCTTGATTTATTTTCATGATTGGTGTATAGAAATGCTACTGATTTTTGTATGCTGATTTTGTATTCTCAAACTTTACTAAATATACTTTACCAGTTCTGAAAGTTTTTTCAATAGAGTTATAGGGATCTAAAAAAATATGTAAGATTGGGTGCAGTGGCTCACGCCTGTAATCCCAGCACTTTGGGAGGCTGAGGCAGGCAGATCATGAGGTCAGGAGATTGAGACCATCCTGGCTAACATGGTGAAACCCCATCTCTACTAAAAATACAGAAAAAAAAAAATTAGCTAGGCGAGGTGGCGGGTGCCCGTAGTACTCAGCAGGCTGAGGCAGGAGAATGGCATAACCTGGGAGGCAGAGCTTACAGCGAGCTGAGATCTCACCACTGCACTCCAGCCTGGGTGATAGAGCAAGACTCCGTCTCAAAAAAAAAAAAAAGGAAAATTATAACTTCCACAAAGGAGGAACAATTTGACTTTCTCTTTTCTAATGTGTATGCTCCATGTTTCTTTCTCTTGCCTAGTTTCTCTGAATAGTATTTCTTGTACTATGTTAAATAAAAGCGATGAGAGTGAGCATCCTTATCCTTTACCAGTTCTTAGAGAAAAATCTTTCCACTTAATTAAATTAGCTCTTTTTAACTATAAATAACAACAAGCATTGGAATAAACTGTAAAAGTCTGACTCATTTCTCTATTAAAATAAGAAAGGAGTCAGAGTTATATTATAATCAGTATTATGCAAAGTGGTTTTTGTTTTGTCATGTTTAATGTAATTATAAAAATAAAATATAGCCAAGATAAACATTAAAGGATGAGCAAACTTTATTTGAAAACAATAATTTTGAATATGTAAAATCTAAAAGAAAAAAATCACAATTTGTTAAGTTTTTTACTTAAAGTCTATTTTGTTTGAAATGATTATAGTTACCCTGCTCTCTTTTGGTTTCCATTGACTTTGAATATATTTTTCTGTCTCCTCACTTTTAATCTATCTGTGCCCTTAAAACTGAAGTGAATCTCTTGTAACCAGCATATAGTTGCATTTTGTTTTTCATTCAGCTAGTATATGTCTTTTGACTAGAGAATTATATCAGTTTACACTTAAAGTAATTATTTGATCAGAACTAATATAAAAAAGTCATTATTTTGGCTTTAAAATACATATATTTCGTTTATTCCTAAATTTGAGTCTTCCTTTATGACTTGATGATTTTCTGTAGTGGTGTGATTTGATTCCTTTCTCTTTATCTTATGTGTATCTGCTTATTTTTGGTTTTGTTGTTACCATGAGGATTCCATAAAACAATTTGTTGTTATAACAGGTTATTTTATGTTAATAACAACTTCGCTTTTATGGAATACAAAATCTCTACACTTTTACTTTCCTCTTTGACATTTTATGTTTTTCTTATCACAATTTACATCTTTTTATATTGTGTACCCATACAAATTGTTATAATTTGTTATTTTTCCTACTTTTGCATTTTGAGCTTTATGCTAGAATAATAATTGATTTACACACTAGCACTGCAGTATTAGAGTATTCTAAATTAAACTATGTAATTACATTTTCTAGCATGTTTTATGCTAGCACATGTTTTTCTGTCACAAATGTCCTGTAATTTTAGGTTAATAAACTCCCTTTAGCTTTTCCTGTGTGTCAGATCGAGTGGTAATGAGCTCTCAGCTTTCGTTTGTAAAAAAAATGTTTAATCTTCCCTTCATTTTGCAAGAAAATATTTGCCAGGTAGAATTTTTGTTGGTAGTTTGCTGGAGGTTTTTTGTTTGTTTGTTTGTTTGTTTTCCATTCTGTAGTTTGAATATATCATCCCACTCTCTCCCAGGCTAGTGAAGATTTAGCAGAGACTTTTCTTAATTAACATTCTCCTATATATAATAATCTCTTTTTTTGCTACTTTAGAAATTCTCTCTTTGTCTTAAATTTTTGACAGTTTGATTATTGTCTTTGTGAAACCTTGGGTGGAAACTGCTTAAAGAACTTTATTCTTTATATACCTGTGTACTCACATCCAACTCAGATTGGGGAGTTTTCAGTCATTATTTATTTGAATAAGCTTTCTGTACCTTTCTAGCTTCTCCTTCAGGGACTGTCCTAATGTGTAAGGTAGCTGTCTTGATGGTTCCCTATAAATCTCACAGGCTTCCTTTATTCCTTTTTATTATTTAGTATTTTTTATCTCCTGACTAAATACTTTCAAATGACTTTTTGTCGAGTTCAGACTTCTACCTCTGCTTTATAAGTCCTCTGTTGGCACTTATTAGTGTCTATAATTTTCTTCATTTTGTTTTCTAGTTTCAGAATTTCTGTTTGGTTCTTTTTTTATGATTTCTATATCCTCATTATACTTCTTAGTTTGTTTATATATTATTTTTCTGGTATCATTGAGTCATCTGTGTTCTCTTGTAGTTTACCATACTCTGTTAAAATATGTATTTTGAATTCTTTTTCAAGCAATTCATAGGTCTCCATTTTGTAGAGTCAGTTACTAAAATATTGTGCTCCTTTGGTGGTGTCATCTTTTATTCATTTTTTTAAAATGTTCTTGAAGTCTTACGTTTGGCATTTGAAGAAGTCAACTTCTCCAATTTTTGCTAATTGGCTTCAGGAGGGATATGCTTTCACCAGTTAGTCTGCCTAAGAGTTCCAAGTCTCCCTCAAACATTTTTTACATTTGAGTGTACTTCACACTTTTTGTTCCTTTCTGGGGAAAATTTTTAAGATTGAATGGCTTCTATCAATCTTACAAAGCCAAGCCAGGTGCTGAGAACCTCTTGTTTGTTTTCCTTAGGGTAATACCATGAAATGATCAAGTTTGTGTGCCTTCTCCCCATCGTGCTGACTGAAACTAGTCTGTGCAAGATACTTGCACTCACCATCCACTGGGAAAACCCCTGGGAGCTGGGCTGAGAGGAAAGGTTGAGGCATATGGAACACTTGGGTACCCATCAACCAGTTGAGGGGAGGGTCCACAGGAAAAGCATTCCAAATAGCCCATGGCAGGCTTCCTAATGGAAACTTCACAGTAATTGGTAGAGTCCACTCTTCTCTGCCCTCATCCTTTCTTAATCCCTCAACTGTCTTGATCGCCTCAATATTCTGTGTGGAGCAAGAAAGAAGACAGCATCTCTTCAGGCTTTGTCCAGTATGTCTGGGAAAACGGGGCACTTCCTACACTCTCACTTTCCCCTGTGGGAGAAAATAGTAACCAAAGAGGTTTCTCCTGGCACTAAGCTGTGCTTCCTTGGGAGGAGGGGAAATTCAAAAGTGAAACGGTTCTTACCTTCTTCAGTGCATCTATTCTCAGACTTTTTTCTCCAGTGGTGTGCTGAAACTTCTCTGCTAGGCTCGCAGACTCCCACAAAGGTACTCCTGTCTGTGGGTCTGTGGGTAGTTATCAAAACTGATGCTTCTGTGGAAGGATTATCCTAGAAAGCGCCTATTCTACTAGCTTGTAGACATCACTTTGCAATATTGATTTTTATTTTCTTTTTGATTTTCTTAAAATTATGAAGTAATGAATCACTCTTTTTAGTAATCTATAAATTTAAAATATATTCCTTTTGATCATACTTTTTTATCAATTATTTTTGTTTTTCAGTTTTTCAAATATACACATGGACACATGTATTCATATACATACACACACATAAATATAGGCATCTATAAACATAGTTCAATTAATATTGTTCAATCTGGTCTTTTAAATGTGAATAAAATAAAATCACTCTCTACAACTGTGCTTTTGTTAATTTTGTTTATTTTTCTACGTTTCTTGCTTTTTTTGTGAGAGAAAATTGTTATTTATTGGCATATAGCATTTTATAACTTTTTTCCTATTTTGTGCATGATAATTATCTTTATCATGTAATGTCTTTTTTTTACCCAGCTTATTAAAATAGGCCTGTGGTACCATTTGGTCAAATATTAATATGTTTTCTGTTGTCTCATTTTTACTGTTTTTTTTAAAATACTATTTGTCTTTTAATTTTTATTTTTACTATTTTTTTATCTATGCCTATTTTATTTTAGATGGTTTCCTTCTGGCTAGTATTGTAAAGCCCATAGTCAGATGGGTCAAATGTAATGATTTGTCATTTCTCTCTTGCTCAAAACATATAATTACAAAGAAAAGTACATTTATATTCATGTGTATAACAGAGAGAATAACCAAGAACAATAAACAGATTGTCAAATAGCATAGCCAAGGTTGAAAAACAAATATTTCACCATTTGGAAATTAAATTGAGAGACAGTATTATTGAGTGAGGATTAATCTACAAGCATGCCACAGCATGTTGGAATCCAGATCTGGAAGCAAAAATAAAGCGTCCAAGCAGTAACAGGGAATACGACAGCTCCATGCAAAAAGTGGTCTAGAGACAAACTCCTCTTGTATTCAGGGATTTTGAAGAAGAGTTTCCACTAGTGGAAAAAGAGTTCCAATGAAATGCTGTAGACCAAGTTCTTAGCTTCAAGCTTATAATAGCTTGCAGGTCTTGGGAATTAGGAGTCCATGGATATTGCCAGGTGACTGGGAACTAAAGAATGTTACCATTGGATATCATGAAATATCCCATACTGCAACAATATTAGAATTACAAATCATTATTGTAGTTGTGAGGAGCCAAATCCCTTCAAAGATGCTAGATTTTGCAGTATGCACATAGAGAAAAGTCATTTTTAAAAAAAAAATCTAAGGCATAAATAAAAAATAAAACAACTACTCCAATAACAACGAAATTATCTAGTTAAGCTAAGAAACTCCAATTTCAAAACATATATTTGGAACATTATTTATTAGTATTATCATCATTTTTAAGAGATGGGGTCTCATTCTGTTGGCCAGGTTGGAGTGCAGTAGTGTGATGATAGCTCACTGCACCATTGAACTGTTGGGCTCAAGTTATCCTCTTGCCTTATGCTCTAGAACAGCTAGGACCAAAGGCATGCACCACCTTGACTTCCTAATATTTTTTATTTTTATTATTATTTAGACACCACATCTCACTACATTGTCCAGGGTGGTATCAAAGTCCTGGCTGGGCTCAAGCGATACTCCAACCCCAGCTTCCTAAGTAGCTGGAATCACAGGCACGAGACACTGCTCCCAGTATATTTGCAGCATTCCGCTGACAAATGTAGAAAACATAAAAAATTATTTTAAAAAATAATATAAGGAGTATGTCCAGGCTTAAGAAGAAAAATCTATAAACTAATAAAAATATACTAAGTAAAACATGGAAATAGGCAGCCATTACAAGAAGGAATACTGGGGCCGGGCGTGGTGGCTCATGCCTGTAATTCCAGCACTTTGGGAGGCCAAGGCGGGCGGATCACAAGGTCAGGAGATCCAGATCATCTTGGCCAACAGGGTGAAACCCCGTCTCTACTAAAATACAAAAAAACAATTAGCAGGGCTTGGTGGTGCGTACCTGTAGTCCCAGCTACTCAGGAGGCTGAGACAGGGGAATAGCTTGAACCCTGGAGGTGGAGGTTGCAGTGAGCCGAGATCGCCCCACTGCACTCCAGCCTGACAACAGAGCAAGACTCTGTCCCGGGGGGAAAAAAGAATTAAAAAT
>NW_012114252.1:738978-774260 GCF_000951035.1 Colobus angolensis palliatus | reverse complement strand
TATATATATATATATATATGTACACACACACACACACACACACACATATATATATGAAATGAAAAATAAAGTTATTGATAAAAAACAAAGTTGATGGTGTAATACTATCACTCATTTTGTACTTATCCATATACAAAGCATCACAGTCACTTAAAAGCATCTTGTTTTAGATCCTATCATTTTTTGTATTTCACACACCTTACAAGGCAGACCTGGAGCTTCTTGCAGCCATAAAATCTGGTTAAGATTAGGTATTTTTAACCACTCTGCTACTGCCTCACAACCAAGACAGGACTGATCTGAGTTAATCAAAAGACAGGACTGAAGAATGCAATGAGCTGTGAGAGAATTTGATTAAGATAGGAAAGAGAATGGATACATATGCAAAAATAATATTTAAAGTAAAATGAATGATTTTTTTTTTCAAAAGAAAAGGACATGGATTAGCAGTAAAGGCATTCTGTGTTCCAGGTAGGATGAATTATTATATTAAATACATACTTTGTGAAATTCCAGAGCATAAAATAAAGATGCTATTTTAAAATCTACTCAGCAGAAAGATAAACCCTAAAGAGGAAAAATTTTGAAAAGATTTTTCACCACCAAAATAGATATTTCAGTAAAATTGAAATATCTCCCAAATATTGAGGGAAATCTTATTAAAGTTTTATACCAGTTAAGGTACATTTTTATGATTAACAATATAATATCATATATTTATACAGAGAAAGACTAAGGTTGTACCACCCACAGACTCTTACTGAAAGAAAAATTAGAAATGAGAAAAGGGAACCCCCATGGCAAATGTGAGACATAAAAACATTTTTTAAAATGATAAAATATGTAGGTTAATTTCATTTAACCACTGATAACAAAATAAAGTTAATGTTTTCTTATTTTAAAAGGTAAAATTTGAAAGTTAAACCACAGTAAAAATATATGGCAAATTTCATTTATATTTAGGTTTATCTGAGTTCCGTTGTGGATCTGTCAAGATGGCAGGAAAAAAAGTGAATAAGAAAGTAAAACCAATGTGGCCATTACATCACTTAAGTACTCGGTACTGACCTCATGTAAAGGAACCTAATGTGAGTGCTCAGTAATTATACATGAATATGACATAAATATCAATATAACTTTTACAAATACATAAGATCATTTTCACCAACAAATTTAAATCCTGGATTAAATATTTTTGGAAAAATATATATTCTCAAAATTAATTGAAGAGTAATTGTCTATTTGCTATAAACAATAAACTTCACCATGATTGAAGATCTGAGTTAGAATGACAACTCTATAACCACCACATTTTATATTAGGTTATTCCAAAATGCAAAAAATAGAAAATTTTTATTTTTATATAAAGACTTTCTAAAGGTATTATCACCCTATTATTGGAATATTCTTAAATACCAATTTATCTTTGAAAGAGGCATAGGGTTCTATAGTACATTATTTTAAAATGTCTATCTTTTTGAAATAATCACATTTCCATCTTGGACTTCAAAGCAGTTAATTATACTTGAGAACAGTGATAATAAGATAAATTTGATGCTCATAATGTAGATATATTCATATTAAAATATAATAATGATAAATCATGTTTATTCAAAATTGTTTTCTATTGTTTAATCTTTTTTTTTTTTTTTTAGTAAGAATACATATCTAAAAACAGATGAAGCAAATTTCTAACAAACAGGCTTCTGAATCCTTATGTGTCGGGAGCTGGAATGATTAAATTCACTTTTACTAAACCTCTAGAGTGTACTTCAATATGTAACTCTTAATGAGTCTGTATTTCATATTTGTTACTTTTCTCTCCCCAATTAGCCTGTCAACTCTTTGAAAAGATAAATCATGCAAGATATTACCTTGATTGTATGAGAAATGCAAATAGAAAATATTCTACTTAAAAAACAATACAGTTTTAAAAGTGTAAGATCAGATCGTTAGAAAACATTTCTCAGTGTAATGACCTCGATATTTGTAATGACCTTCAAATATCTTTAAACTTGTTATACAATTTCAAAGTTTGAACTTTAAAATGTTTTTGACCCAAAGTATCTTCATACAAATATAATCCCTATGAAACTTGCTTTTTTATTGCTATCTTTGGATATTATCTTTATTATAAACAATTTTGGTTTTCTTATATAAGAAGACATTATATATCAATATTGTGAAATATTTCATATTCATTTTTCAACCTTTGTCATTAAGATGTTTATCTTTTAACTTCCATTACTACATTCTATCCAGTTTAAAACAATGAATTGCTGATTGTTTTATTGCCTCTCTTTCTAACCTTGAACTCAATTATCAGTAAAGAAAAAAAAATTGCAATGAAGAAAAAACAATGAAAGATTAGTAGGTAGATAGACAGATAGACAGAGAGAAAGACATATAGATAGATAATAGATGATAAATAGGAGTGAATTATTAATTTGGAAATCAATCACTATTACCATGTTTTTAACACAACATGAACTTTTTTAATAACAATTTTTTTTGGTCAAGAAAAAATTACTTTATTGAAAATATTCTTCTTTAATGTGCATGCAAATCATCAGGAGACCTTGTTAAAAATGCTTTGAAAGGCCGAGCACGGTGGCTCACGCCTGTAATCCTGGCACTTTGGGAGGCCGAGGTGGGCGGATCATGAGGTCAGGAGATAGAGACCATCCTGGCTAACACGGTGAAACCCTGTCTCTACTAAAAATACAAAAAAATCAGCCGGGCGTGGTGGCGGGCGCCTGTAGTACCAGCTACTCAGGAGGCTGAGGCAGGAGAATGGTGTGAACCTGGGAGGTGGAACTTGCAGTGAACCAAGATCTCTTCGCCACTGCACTCCAGGCTGGGCGATAGAGCGAGACTCCGTCTCAAAAAAAAAAAAAAAAAAAATTGGAATGCTTTTTTTTTTTTTTCCTAAGTGGAAGACATAATACTTTCACATGGTACAAGTTCCTTACTTTGAAGACATGCTAACCAAACTGTGGTCCTTGAACAAATTACGTCATCCTCACCTGGGGACTTTGAAAGTACAGAATCTCATTTACACAGAAAAAAATGCAAATTGCAAACATTAAGTGAATACCACTGGAGTCATTATCAATCTGAGAGAAAAAAAAAAAACTCTTTTCTCTTTTCCGTGGTAATCATTCTTAATTGTATCAACTTTATAGGCTTTTCATCTCATTTTAGTATTACTAAAAGTGAATTCTAACTTGCCTGCTCTTGACCCTCAATCATTTGTGTCATATTCAACTTCTATAATCACAACCTTTGCCCAGCAAATTTCCAGTTATCCTTTGTTACTGAATTAAACTAAGTTCATTTGGTTTATAGTTAAGATTTGCCATAATATGTCCCTCAACTTCCCTCTTAACCACATGCTTCATTATTTCTTCATGGAAATTCTATATTCCTGGCAATCTGGCTGGTCTTTGTCTATCAAATACACATTATTGTTTTCTAGCCTTAATTTTACTTTTTATTCCAAAAAGGAATAAAAGCTAAAATCCAACGTTGCAAAAATTTTCTCAGGACTCAGAAATGATTTCTATGTTTTTCATGAAGTTTGCCTTATATCTAGAAAAATTATATGCAAAAATACTAGGATACCTCCTAAGTGAAAGTTATTTTCATAGATTACAAAGAACCGCGAAAAATCAGAAAAATGTAAAACCATAGTAATAGGTAGGAAAGTATTTTATTTTTAGATAGAGTTCCACAAACCGCAGCTCACTTGTGCAAAAAACTATAGCAACGGTATTGACAGATGTGGCATATTTCTGAGTTAAATATTAAGTCATAGAAATTTCTAAACAGTAAACATACATGACAAACATAGAGAACAAAAAGTGTGGAGAGAAAGGTGAGTTTTAAATGATTCAGAGCCTTTTGGTGATATATCGTGTTCCCACATCTAGCAATTCTGCTTAACAGTTTTTCCTTCATTTACAAGTGTGAATACGATTTTCTTTAGTTCTTCAAGGGATGGGATGAGATTGTCTAGTAAAATATCCTTCACTTTCTTTCTTTCAACGTTCACACAACTGTCATGCATTGCACATTCACATCCTTATTTTCTTTTGCATGCCAGATTCAGATTTTTGTACCTCAACTGGTGAAAGAATATTTTGAGGTATTGTATGATGCTGCTGCTTGCTATTATATTTTGGCAATGTCTCTAACTTTGTACATTAGTATTTTTGTACTTCTGAGTGATTTATTTCACTCTTCTGATATAAATTTATAAAAAGAATATAAAATGAAAAGACAAGTTCTTAAATCAGTTTTAAAAGCATGATAAAAGTGGGGCAACATTGAAATTCATGAGGCATATCTAAAATAGCCTCCAGTGGACAATTTTTAGACTTACACTAGTCAACTATTGATTCAGTAGGGAAGCAAGATGAAGAAATGAACGAAACTGTATGTCATTCTATAAAGACAGCATTTAAATATTTTCTAAAGCAGCAAGTACAATAATGAAGTTTACTGTCTATTTTTATGTTGTGAACTCTGGAAATAGCATTTAGAATATCACTTTAATATCTTGATTTCTTCAGTTTTTCTGGAATTTCAGATGAAACAAAATAGGGAACTTTCAAAGTCTTGTCACTGGGGTAGAATCGTTCTCTGTCATGAGCTCAGGCAGCTCTATTGGCTTTAGTCCCTCTCTTCCAAGTCCTGGAAAAGGATTGACAGAGCTTTTCTGTAGTCATTGGAGTTCACTGTAGGTTTATCCTTATGTCAAATAGAACCTCCCGGGGCCATTCAAATGTATCCTCTGCTCTAGGTAAGAAGCAGCCATATCCTTTTATGTCTATAGCATGCAAACTTTAGGATAACTGTTCTTAGGCTTCACTTCGGCACAAAAATGAAAATGATGGTGAGTATTATACTCTCTAAATTTCAGCAAAAAGAAATATTGTTAAGTCCAGGAATTTGTATGTAACGTACTATTTTGTTTTCAAGGATATATTAAACAAAAAATACAGAGTCTATGCTTAAGAAAATATGTGACACATACATAAAAATAAGCAAGAAAATAAAAATATATATTATTGAAGGGATTGAATAGTTTCAATAGGACGTTGTTCAGAAGCGTGGTAACTGACAGCTGTTTCCAGAGGATACATTTTCCTTCCATTTCTACTGAGCAATGCCAAAGTAATTACCTGTGTATTTTGGATATATATGTGAAAAAAACATAAAATTATTGACATTTGGAGCTCTGTAGCATTCTAAAAGCTTAAATTATATCATTCGCTTTAAACATTTGTGGAAAAAATAAATAACGCAGAGACTCATGGATTGTTTAGAAAATGTATTATTCCAGACACTAAAGGAAATTCCAGGAAGGATTCTTAATTATTGATTATTTACATTCATCGATGAATTGTTCATATTTCACTATATGCTATTGTAGTTCATGAGGTTACTTTTAAAACAATTGCTTATAAATATTTTAGGACTTGAAGAAATTGATTCCTTTTAACAACCTAAGCATGACTTTGATATTTGTGATAGTCTAAAAGCAATTTCATTACAAGATATTTTTTCATATGACATAGCATTTTTCTTACAATTATTTTTACCTTTGAATTTGGGGAAATCTAATTTACTTGTCTTTTTATTGAAGTGTTTTCTAATTGACTAAACTCCAATACAGCCAAACTTCCAATCATATTATGCTTTACCCCTTCGAGGTTCTTTATATAACCTAGTCAGTCATCTGAACGTTTGCTAATATGTAGTCAATGGCATTTTAATATTGCTGAGCTCCCATAACTGTATATTTGCAAATACTGAAAGTTCCTTGTGACCTTTGTGAAAATTATAAAAATAATTATAAATGTCTGAACAGCTAGACAAAACAAACAGCACTAGGTATTCCAGGAGTGTGATGTATACCCACGGAACATCTGTGCTATGAATGTTTAAATCCACATGAAATCTGCCTTCATACAGCGAGCACCTAGGAAGACCAAATATCCTGGTGATTTTGTGTAACACGCTGGTCCAAAAGTAAGGAAATTCTGTCTAAGTATAATAAAAATCATAAAACATCTGCAAAGTCCTGATCTGGGTAAGATGACATTCTGGTCAGAGTGGCACACTTTGCCCTGTTAAGGTGTCTGTCAGGAGGTGATGCTGTGTAAAACAAACAAAAACATGATTAATATGTTTTTAAGTTGTTCCTCAAATAGTGTATGTTTACCTCATATTAAAAGAATCTTCAGTATGTATAATTTTAATGAACCTGAGGTCTCACCATATCAGCTACTTGTTTATTGTTGTTTCTTTTCTGTTGCCCTTAATGTAAACTACTGATATGTATGCTTCAACATGTTTACAAATTAAGGAGTAAACACCTAGAAAGTACAAAGTTTTTCTATGCCTGTTTTTCCATTTTTTATATAATTTTTTACTTCTCATACATTAAATAGGTAAGTAGCATAACTCAGAAACATAATGGACCTTAAAGTTACCAAATTATGTTCTCTAGTGACAGTATTGTTAATGAAGAGGAGTGATTTTACTGCTAGAATCACAGTATTTTTCAACTTTTTGAGTGAAAAATTGTGCTAGATTTCCCAAAGGTGTGTGACTTTTTCTTGGGAGAAAAATTAGGGTTATCTGTATTGACAACAATCATCTTTTTTAAGAACTATTGGATATAGATATTCTTAAATGTAATTCACAGACGCATTTAAGAAAAATTATATAAGCAATAGCCATACATAACAATGAACATTGCTAAATAAAAACACATAAATGTTCTATCTTCTAATTTTATGTGACGAAGTTAAAAGCATTATTTGCCAAGTGTTGTGCTAAGTCTATTATATCATTTACTTCTACAAAAACCTTCTAAGAAGCAATTTTTAATTCCTTTGTATACATCATAAAATTTAGCCTTAAATAGATAGGTAACTGGCTTGAGGTGTGAAAGGCAGAAAAGGATGGGACTGTGGGTGGAACTCATGTAATCCTACTGCAAACTTCATGCTCTTAGCCACTCAATCTGCTGGACATTAGACAACGAATAATACTGATTCTCAGGGACTACATGCCCCTTTACATTTCAATACATTTTCCTGCATAGAAGATGCTGTTCCATTGTTCTCTGATTTTGAACTGAAGCATAAATAGCAGAGGAGAAACTGTTCACACCATTTCCGATTGTACTTCTCACATAGAGACTGGCAGAAGGAAGCCATTTTATCACATTATGATCAATCACACTTGCAAATGCCGTAAGTGTCAACGTGAAAAAGTCTGCTCTTTCTGCTGGTTGCTTGGATGAGTTATTTCTGTCATTTAATTTTAAAAAGCAAATATATTGACCTATACTGACATTTCTCTTTTATATAAGCATAATAAAAAATACCATGAATATTTTTCCTCTCATGATTTAATTCATACTATCCTCAATTAAAATTTCAAAAGCTGTCATACTGTAGTGAACTTGTATAATTTAGATCCTTTAATTACCTTTAAGTATAATTTTCTCTTTTATCTACATGAGTAAAACAAAGGGCAGAACTGGAGTTTGGGGAGTTGGAAACGGCTTAAAAGAAAAACTTAATTATATTTTCATTTGATTTTCTTATAAAAATATTTGGTATCTTTTTCCACAGAAAAAAATAAAAAAAGTGTATAGTCAAAGTATTATGATTATTTTAAGAGAAGTGAGATTTCTGGTGGGAAGAAAAACATTTCAATTATTACAAGTTCATAATTTTCAGCAACCTCATTAGTCTCTCTAGAAGGTTTAGGAGCAAAGGATATGCAACTAGGATTATATGCCAAATTTTACAATTCACCTTGTATGTGCATGAGCCTGTGTGTTTTGCTTTGAGAAGAGAGACTCCTTACTGAACTGTATTTCTCTGATGCAGCCCTATTTAGTCTGAGGCATACATTCATTTGGACTCCTTGATGGTTGCAATGACATCCTTGTGATGACAGGAAGTTTGCATCTGTTTTCATTTCTTAACAAAAAGGAGAAAATGGGAGATAATACAGGACTAGAGGATTGTACTGGGGAATGAAACTTCCTCCACAATTGTTTTATTTATCACTAACAAGGCACTCTTCTTTTTACTCAAAACATTCATTAGTTCAATGTAATTCAATTTAGCGAATCTGCAAAGCGTTTCCCATGTGCAAAGACTGTGTTTGATTAAAGCCTGATTTTCCTCCACATAAACCAATGGACTCTCAGAAACATATCTAAGTGTCATCTTGATATCCTGGAAATGATTATTTAAATGCAATATATGATATTACAGAGTTTTTGGAATAGAAAGTATGCTTGTACAGGATCACAATTCTATGTTATTTTCTAGAACTAATGTTCATGTTCTCCAAATTCTCAACTGTGTGAAATCAGCTCTTTTTACACATTTTATTGTTGCTTACTTAAAGAAGAAAACACAAACCGGATATTGGACTAATATGATTTTCCCAACTTTAGGGAATCTCAATTCCTATTTCAAATTTTAAAAAATTTCCTAATCATGTATGGTTTTAGACTTAGATCAAATAGACAACAACCTGTTTTGTATGACTGGAGGAGTATTTTGGAAAAGCATCATTGAATTTGCTTTACACCTACCAGATATACACATTTCTAAATATTTCTCTCTCAGACTCAAACAACTGTCCTCATCGGCTGTCATTTTATTTCTAGACACCCAAGACTATTGTTTTATGTAAATTACAAGTGCCAGATCATTGAGGTAATTTCATTTAGATGTGCACAGGTACCTAAGGTAATTTTTCAGAAACTAACACTTAGTAGGGCAAGTTTTCCTTAGTATCTGTCTTTTAAGCTAGACCTCCCTGGGGAAGTTGGTTGGGCTACTGCAAGAAGTCAGAGTACTCAGGGAGAGAGGCAGGTACTGGAAAGATTAATAAGGAAATAAAAAAAGAAAAAGTCAAGACACCTGTATTTGGTAGAGGACTGAAGCCCACTAACCAAGAAATATGTAGATATTGATTGAACCCTGGCTCCCAATAGCTGACACTGTGGACAATCTACAAAGCTCTTCTGAGGATATTACACAGGATGCTTGTGTATATAAACTTTAATGTCCCTCCCAGTTTAGCAATTCATCTTATCACTTTATTTTCTAAAGACATCTCTGCCCCTGTTCTCTTCTAAGACACAACAACAAGGAAGGCAGAGGAGGGAGGTAATTATCCATCATTGATCCTCATTATACTGTAACTACCACCATTGAATTTTAATAATAAAGAGTAAAAAAATAATCACAACATATGCTGTAGCAGAAATAAAGGAGAAACAGACAAAGGAAAATTTCCCTAACACTCAACCATAAACGTATTGCTTTATCTCAAGGCACCACCAACAGCATCTTTCTTTTAAATGTCATCATGGGGAGACTTTCATAGGTTTCTACTTTTCCACACAGCTGGGGATTGTAGAGAAAATATTTATTTGGACAAAGTTAATTTGACACATGTGATACCACCTGCTGTCTCTACTGTATATTTCTCTGCTTCTTCCGAAATGGCTCTGATGTATCATCCTGTCTTTGGGTACCGAAAGAAATAAACCACCCCCACCACTCCTCTCCTGCATTTTCCCTCCTTTTTGAAAAACACAGGGCCATAAAAAGATGATTTGCAGAACTAGAATGAAAATCAGAATTTTACTTTTTATTAGGATGTCAACACATGCCTGCAAAGCACACACTGCCTGCTGCTATCATTCTTTGTTGTGTAGACTCCAGTGCTGAACAGAAGAATTGGAGCTTTGTCCTTCTCACTGGCACTAGTCTAATCATTCATTCCTGCCTCCTGCCTCCCACTCCTCAAACCTGTAGGCATATCATAATCTAGCTATTAAGAAGCTCACATTTAAAAATCACCTAACCTGCTGCTTGATAATGGGATGTTGAAAATGGATGGTCTGTTCCCTGGGAGGGCATTATCAACTACGAACATGAGCCCGACAGTACTTCATTATATCATCTATGCTCTGTCCTCAGAGACCATTCAGAAGCTCTCAGAGGCTCACTTTCTATCAAGCTCTGGATTGACATTGGCTGTTGTGACAGTATTATACTTTCTTCTGTTCATTGTAATCCCATGGTTTAAGCATTGCAAAGGATCACACACGAGAAACAAAGTGAGGGTGGCCAGGTGAACAGCCCAGGTACTCTGTGACTGGCTGTCTAGTGCTACCTCCAGGGTGAGAGGAGACTTCTCCAAACCAGAGCAAGGAGGGCCACTCTTCACTTTTGCTTTCTCTGAGGTTCCCAGGTACTAGAAACCCACTTTAATAGCTGGAACGGGGACTTAGATCTTTTGCCACCTGTTAGCTAGGATGGAGTCCAGCCCCACTGAGGTCTCAGCTCTGTACTATGAAAGCAGCATCCTCTGCGTCTGCTCATCCCTCTGTAGGATTCCTAGCTGGCCCTCCGAGGCAAGGGTGCATTGACATTTACCTTTGCCCTTTGCTTAATAACATTTAGTGATATTATTATTAAAATTGGAGTCTATATATTACTTGTTTATAATTCTTGTCCCTCCTGGAGACAGCTATAAAAATGTGCTACTCAGATCTCATGGGGGATGGAGCATGGTTGACTGACAGCTCCAGCTGCTGCCCCTGGGAATCAAGGACCCCATTTCTGCTGAGGTCCCATTCCCCAGATTATTCCCACCCAGTGACTGGGTGTGTTTGCAGTGTTAGTGCTGTCCTGTACCTACAGCTCATCTATGCTAACAGGCAACACTAGCTATGCACTCCCCACTGCCTGGACAGGGACTTTCTTAAAACTGTGGTGAGACCATCTAAGCAATCCTCCTTGCTTGCCCTGTGCTATAACAGGCCAGTCTTGCCTTGTACTCTGAGGGCTCTTTCTGCAAATTCCTGTTTCCTCCCATCTTTCTTTAATAGGCATTTTCCTTCACAGGTCCCTTGCCAATCATATGGTGTGTTGGTATCCGCTTCTTGGAGAATCTAAACATAGATTTACTAATTCTAAAAATCAGCTGAAATGGCTTATTAAAAAAATAACATAAATACTTACAAAATCAGGTTAAAAAAGTCTGAGAGACAGATTGGAAAGTATAAAGACCAGGGAGATTCTAGTTAATAAGCATTACCAACCAGGTAACATTTCGAATGGGAAACATAAATATAAAACCTATAGGAAAGCCAAGTGTAATTTTCAAATTTTACCCTGAACTTTCTGGCATTTGGGGGAAAATGATACATATAGTCAATTATACAAAATTCTTAGTATAAATGTTACTTATTTTGGCTCTCTGGTTAAACATTTTTGCCTGTTATAGCCATTTATCTGTACGGCCACCAGCTTCCTTAGGAAAAGTGTCCCTCTGTGTCCTTCTCCCTCCACTATTATCATGTTGTCTGAATAGAACTGCTTGCCCTTTCATGACTTTGCTTCCCCAGCTGCAGTGACAGACTGATGTGTAGACATAGGTCCACCACTCTGGACACAGTGAGTGGCTCTGCTGGACTTATTAGCCAAGACTTGCCAATCAGAGTTCTTGCCTAAAAGCTTTCAACTTTTAGGCAAATCAGCCCTGCAAATAAATGTTCTTCTGGTTTTTTTTGTTTGTTTGTTTTGTTTTTTTTTCTGGGACTCTGTTGCTTGTGCATAAACATACCAGCAGTCTAAGAAAATGATTAACTAAAATTGTAAGGTTTGCATCTTGAAAACAACAGAAGTGAGAAATTAAGTGTAGATGCTATACAAATCACTGATTATAAAAATTCCTAAGGCCAGTCCATTATTGTTCTTGCTGTGGTTTGACTATTCCATTCAATTCATTCGACATTTTTCTTAAAGTATCTTGAATTGATGTTCTGTTGTTTATGAGCCAAAAGCCTTACCTAGTAGCTGACATTGTAATTCTGGTATTACTTTCTTCAAGACATCTCTTTAACTCACATTGTGTGTATTATATGATAAAAAGCACCACAGACACTGGCAGAATGTGGCCTTTGCTCTTTATCTAATGGAATATAAGAGTTTATTTCATTAATTTTAACCATTTTTTCTTGTATCTTGCAGAATGTGGCCTTTGCTCTTTATCTAATGAAATATAAGAATTTATTTCATTAATTTGAACCATTTTTTTCTTGTATTTTATGTAACATTTAAACATTTAGGAAACTTTTAAAGAACAGTTTTAGTTTTACAAAAGTTTGCAATAATTTTAGAGTTCCTACATTTGCCACACCAAGGTTCCCCTATTGTTAACATTCTTGTGGCTCATGTCTCACAATTAATGAACTAATATTTATATATTTTTATTAAAGTCAATACATTATATTTTCCCATTTTTCTCATTTCTTCCTCTGTTCCAAAGTCTCATCTAGGTTACTACATTACATTTACACGTCTCCTTATATTCCTCTTTGTGGAGATAGTTTCTGAAATTTTTCCTATTGTTGATGACCTTGACAATTTTCAGGAGTTCTGGTAAAGTATATTGTCGAATGTCTTCGATTGGGAATTGTTTGATGTTTTTTCTCATGGTTAGATAGTGGTGATGGTTTTTTTTAGGAGGAAGTCCACAGAGGTAAATTGCCCTTCTCCGGACAGCATATTAGGGTAGATGCTATCAACATGCTTTATTGCTGTTGATGTTAACTTTGACTCCCTCCTTCGAAAGTGTTTGTCAGGTTTCTCCACTGTAAGGTTACTCTCTCTCTTCATCTCCTTTTATATAGCGTACTCTTTAATAGGAAGTCACTATGTACAGTAATGCTTGAGGATGCAAGAAAAATGCTCTACCTCAATGGAGTGGAATCCTTCTGCATGGGAAATTTTTCTATTCTGCCCTATTTATTTTAGAATTTACTTATATATTCATAGACTCATGAATGTTTATTTTATTCATTGAATCATAAATTCATACCACTTTATTTTGTTTCTCAAATTGTTACAGGTTTCGGTCATTGGGAGTTGCTTCAGATTGACACTTTGTCACTTTTACATGCCCCTAGTGTTTGTGTTTTGAACGTTTGCTTCCT
Source organism: Colobus angolensis palliatus (assembly GCF_000951035.1). Taxonomy (NCBI): domain Eukaryota; kingdom Metazoa; phylum Chordata; class Mammalia; order Primates; family Cercopithecidae; genus Colobus; species Colobus angolensis. Next base: position 761,206 of record NW_012114252.1, on the reverse strand, counting down.
TTCTGGCACTCCAGGATGCTGCAGGATCATCTTGCATGCTTCTTTGTCTTAGCTCTAAAATCACCCATATTTTTTCCCCATTGACTCTAGATTCCTGTTATTTGAAAATGCGATTAGAACCCAAGATCTGGGTGTGGGGGTATAACCATTTATTATTTTGAATGCAAAGTTCAAAACGTTAGCATAGATATATAGAAAGAGCTAACTATACTAACAAATATGTACACATGTATGCATCTAATAAGTGAGGGATTATGAGACAGAAAGTAACTGTTGGTATATTCCTTTTTTCAATAGTAGAACTCTTGGTCTACTTTCTGATTTTCTGTTTTCACTATTAATCTTCTTTTGTTCTTACATTTTTTCATTTTTGTCTAAATAGCCTCCAATAGCCTTTATTTCCCTCTTAGTTTTCAGTGACTCACCTATATAATAGGTTAATAAATAACTGTTTTTGAAATTGCATCTAGCCCTCTACAAATACAAGAACTTTTCATAGCGTTCAATATGAATGGTATTAAAGCTGACATTCTGGCCATCATTTACTCTGTTCAGAGTTCTTCCTTTTTCACTTTTTCCTTATTTTTTATTACATTTGTGTCTTGGTTTTTGCAGTCTTATCTTGGTTTTATTTCATAACCCAGAGCTACACTTTACAGTATAACTTCTAGGTACATTTGATGTTACTATGTCGTTAATACAAAGAGAGGATTAAACTAACAATTTGTTCTTTCTCTGGTTTAAATTATTACAATATGTAGTAGCAGCTCCAAACTTGGGTTTTCCCATTCTAATCATGATCCCCATGGAGGAAAACATTCAAAAAAACTTATTTAGACATTAAGCATCATGAAAACACATAGAAGTCAACTTTCATTTTCCCCTCTATTTTAAAGAAAACTGTATTCTCATAGGATAGTGAAAATCTTACTTACTCTTAATACTTATATGACAAAATGACTTTACTCTATTGCCTTGCTGACTTTTGTTTATAACCCCCTCTTTCTACCTTTATTCAGTACTCAAATTTTCAGTTTGTTATTTATTTTCAGTTTATTTATTCAGTTTGTTGTTTAATTTCTGACCAGCTATGTCATGATTATATTTTTGTTTGTTTTTATTTCTAAAATGCATATGACATGTCCTCTGAATCTCATTTCCTGATATTTAATTTTAATGTTTTTAACTGTGATTCACTCTACTTAGCTTCACAGTTGTATCTGATTTTTTATTGATAGCCATTATATGTTATTTTATGTCCAATTTGGTCTTTCATGCCTCAGATGTCAAAAGATAATTTGGAGCTCTTTTGTGATAGTTCCATTGTCCAGTCATTTGGAGTAGAGCAAATGACCACTACTGAGATACAAGGAAGGTCTGGAGGTGTCCAATCTTTTGGCTTACCTGGGCCACACTAGAAGAAGAAGAAGTATTTTAGCCCCCACACAAAATACAATTAAGCTAATGATAGCTGATAAGATGATTAAAAAAAAAAAAAAGAAAGAAAGAAAAAAAAAACACCTCATGTTTTAAGAAAGTTTACAAATTTGTGTTGGGATACATTCAAAGCCATCCTGGGCTCCATGTGGCCCAGAGGCCATGTGTTGGACAAGCTTGGTTTAGAAAATGATATTTAAGGAAGATAAGTCTTGACAAGCTGACTGTCTCTCAGTCCTACCTGAAATTGGACTTCAATCCTACCTGCCCTTTCTTTTCATCATGCTTATAGAGCTCTCATTTCTATGAATCTCCTACCACTAGTTATCCTGCATCGTCTAGTACTTGAAATTGAACTTCAATCCTACCTGCCCTTTCTTTTCATCATGCTTATAGAGCTCTCGTTTCTATGAATCTCCTACCACTAGTTATCCTGCATCGTCTGGTTCTTACAGCTTGTATCATCTCTTCCTACTATCTCAGGAGTTATGGGCTAACAAGAACACAGGAATCTTCTCTCTGTGGTTCTGGTCAGATGAGTACAGGATGACAGCAAACCAAATCTGGTTCAATAGGAGAAGAAATGTACCTTTCCCCATTTTGAGAGGTAAAGCCAGCTGGACTTCCTGGATCAAGTGCAGATTTGGAGAACTTTTCTGTCTAGCTAGAGGATTGTAAATGCACCAATCAGCACTCTGTGTCTAGCTAAAGGATTGTAAATGCACCAATCAGCACTCAGTAAAAAATGCACCAATCAGCACTCTGTGTCTAGCTAAAGGATTGTAAATGCACCAATCAGCACTCTGTAAAAATATACCACTCAGTGCTTTGTGTCTAGCTAAAGCATTGTAAATGCACCAATCAGTGCTCTGTAACATGGACCAATCAGCAGGATGTGGGAGGGGCCAAACAAGAGAATAAAAGCTGGCCACCAGCAGCAACCTGCTCGGGTCCCTTCCACAGTGTGGAAGCTTTGTTCTTTTGCTCTTCACAATAAATCTTGCTGCTGCATACTCTTTAGGTCTGCAGTACCTTTATGAGCTGTAACACTCACCACGAGGGTATGTGGTTTTATTCCTGAAGTCAGCAAGACCACAAACCCACCAGGAGGAGGAAACAGCTCTGGACGCACCACCTTTAAGAGCTGTAATACGCACTGTGAAGGTCTGTGGCTTCACTCCTGAAGTCAGTGAGACCATGAACCCACAGGAAGGAAGAAACTCCGGGCACATCTGAACATTTGAAGGAACAAACTGTGGACACACCATCTCTAAGAATTGTCACACTCACTACGAGCGTCCGCGGCTTCATTCTTGAAGTCAGCGAGACCAAGAACCCACTGGAAGGAACCAATTCCGGACACAATTTTATTCTAGATATATAAAGCATTGTGAAGATTTAAAGATGGAAAACTGCCACTGGTTCCATGATATCTGATTTCTCATACATTTTATCCTCTGCCAGCTTAATTTGCTTAAGGCAGGGAAAGACAAAGCACTAATTTTTGGAATTATTTATTGGCTTTCTGGAAAGGAAACTCTCACTCTGTCATCTCACTTTTACACATTCAGACATTTGGCTTTCAAACATATACTCAGGGACATTTTCATTAAGAATGAGGAAGAATCTGCCTCTGGTGGAGAGCATTTTGTTTGCACTGTATTCAGCATCAACCTAGTTGAAACATGTTTGCCAGTGAAGAAGGATAGCAGCTTATCTCTCTTTTTTATTGGTATCTTCCCATTCAGACTTTCTCCTGTTACCTTAGTCAAACTAATTCAGCATCTAACTTTTCTTTGATGCTGCAGAGATTCGTATCTCTTTATATAAGAATGATACCTTTTCTGATTCATTTTTTTCCCTATGTTTCAGTATAAGTATTAGAACTTCTGTTGGTTTTGATCTAGTTAAATTCAATGCCTTAAATTGAATTTTCAGTTATTTCTAGGAGAATTGAGATTTCAAACTGATCAGCACTGCAGAAAATGAAATCAAAGTAACGAAAGTTCCTAAAAAATTACTATAATATAATATAGTCATAGACTTTATTGAGTAGTGAAAAAGGTATTAAATTAACTTTTATTATTGTGACTTACAGACTAACTAGCACATTTAATGAAGTGTAGTCATAACTCAGTATGTATCAGTTATATATGACAGTTAATCTACATAAGGGATAGGTGGTTAACAGTGTCCTAACAGGTATTGAGATAACCTGCCAAATAAAACAGGGAAATTTCTAGTGAAACTATTTAGATTTCAAGTGGCAAAGGTAAGTTATGTTTGGTAAGCAAATTACAACAGAGAACCCAAAGTTTTGTAGTTATAATACATGAAAATGTTCAATATTAAGGAACCTGAAACAAAATAATGGTGTTCCATTAGGAGAGCAGAACATAAAAAGATGTGATATCAATGCAGGAAAGCTGTCTTTGTTGCAAGTTAGTATTTAGGGAATGAACTTCAATTTCCAGAGGATGAACTAGAAAACAAACAATATAGGAAGTCAGTCCTGTAAAAAGACTATGGAGCTTTATATGCTACTGGAACCGGAATTCAGATTCAGAACACCACATTCTGCAGACTGGGGTATGTAAAGGAGACTTATGCATTGAAACCTAAGTGCGAATACATGGTCATTATAATGCATGTAGTAGATTAGTAGGGAAACCAATAGTCAGAATTGGCCATTCTTACGCTCCTTCAGAGTTTTGACAAGATCATGATTGGGTTCAACTACAGAATGCTGTAGTTAGCCTCAGGATGTGGCTTTGCTAATGAGCAGAATAAGGAATTTTGTTTAAAAGCAATTCCCATTCACAGGACTAATAGTCAGTAGCCATTGTAAATTGGATTATCTAATTTCTCTCTAATCTGATGAACAGGACTAATAAAGAAGAGTCATTGATTTCTAAAGTCTGAGAGAGGAGCAGTCTATACTATCTTGTAATGGAATTGAGATCTGTCCTGTTACTAGAAAAAATCATTTAAAAAATTTAAAATTAGTAACGAAGAAAACATCAAGGGAAGACTGTAGTAGTAAATTAATACCTACAAACAGGCTATATAATCTGGGTGAAATTTTGTAAAAGTGCTTGAAGAAAAGTGATTTTTTGACTCAGAAAAAATAGATTTTTTTTTTTTTTTTTGAGATTGTCACTTACTCTGTCGCCCAAACTGAAGTGCAGTGGCGCGATCTCCGCTCCCTGCAGCATCCACCTTGTGGGTTCAAGTGATTCTCCTGCCTCAACTTCCCGAGTAGTCGGAATTACAGGTTTTTTTTTTAATACTTTCTAGTAGAGATGGGGTTTCACTATCTTGGGCAGGCTGTTCTCCAACTCCTAACCTGAAGTGCCTCCTGCCTTTGCCCTCCAAAGTGCTGGGATGACAGGGGTGAACTGTTGCGCCTGGCCTCAGAAAAAGAAATTCTTAATATACAGTGGATATTTCTACATGTAGAACAAATTAAGCATTCTTAGGTACTTTTGAGTTATTTAATGTGTTATATAGGCAACTACCAATTTCTTTCCACAACTTCGTAATAATCAATCGTTTCTACTTAATGTTTTTCTACATAATTTGATATGATTTAAAAAGACAAACTTATAGAATAAAGGGGCTGGAATAAAAATATCCCTGAAGAAAATAGTTTCTCATTCCTTAAATTGTTGAATACCCACGCTCTCCTCAAAAATTAGAAGAGGGAAAAAAGCGTAAGTGAAATGCTGAAGGCCTTGTGAGTTCGTGTGTAGAAGAGTTAGGTCTAACATTCACACATCATGACTTTTGGTGCAATGCCTAATATTCTCATTTATTTCATCTTTGATTTTGTACCTTTGATTAGCAATATTAGAAATATGAGCTGTCTGGAAAAGTTTTGGAGGGTGTATCCATAGTAATCATCTTTTAGAGTTACACTTCAATAATTCATAAAGAAAAATAATATTTGAAATTACATTAATAAGATATACATAACATCCTCCTTAATTCCTTTGTAATTATCAAGATTAAAATATTGACACTTTAAAATATGACTGCCTTCAATGATTTTTTTTCTGTGTTTAAAAGTATTTGCAATTTTTTTTTAACCTACTGAGAGTGAGTTAGGAAGCAATCACCAAGATGGTTCCTTTTCTGACACCCTAGCAAGTTCAGGAAGGTTCCACTCCACCTCAGTTTTGGTAATTTTCTAGAAAGATTCACAGAATTCACTAAAAGCTGTTATATTCACAGTTACAGCTTGTTACAATGGAAGTAGACAGATCATAATCAGCCAAAGACAAGGTACATGGGGCAGAATCCAAGATAATTTCAAAAATGGAACATCCAGGTTAGCTTGTTTTCACAGTCATGGACATTATAAACTTCTCCTAGCAAAGAACATTCATAGAGCATTGTCAACCAAAGACACCCTCTGAAGCCTTGGTGTTCAGGGTCTTTATGGGCTCTGTCACAGAGACATGATCCCCTGCCCAAATGATCTACCCGAGTCCCCAGATCCTCTGAAGGTACTAAGCTGATACCCGGCCACTCAAAGCCCTAGAGTATATGGCATGGCCCAAGAACAAAGACACTCTTACCAGGCAGAACATCTCCAGAGCTTAGCAATCACTTCCCAAGAGCTGAGGGCAAAGGTCAGATCACACTCTGGGCAAGGTTAAATTCTTTACTGTATGCTGAGAAATGTATTTGCTATTTTCCCTCACAGGAAAAAATACTTATAAGATTATTTCTAAATTAGGGGAACATAGAAACCTGAAAATGCTAAAGTAAATGTACTATCAGGAATAAACACAGAGGTTACCAAAATTAATTGTGTATCTTTAATTAGTTGACCAGATACAATAGGTTTTTGTGTCTTCTTGAAATGTAACAGAAAATCAAGGATGCTCAAAGTAGGGAATAAAATACATCAAGGGAAGGTATAAATTGAAAACAACAACAACAACAACAAAAATCACTGACACAAGCTCCTAAAAAATCAGAATGTATACAGACAATTGATAGATACTGAAACTTTAGTCTGAATATTGGTAAATTTATTTAAGTAAGTTAATCATTTTCCTCCCCAATCAAGAATAAGATGTTACATTACCAAAATAGAACACATTTCTTAAGTACCTGATGACTAAAACTAGACATATATGTGTATATAAATACATGTCTAGACATATTTCTATTTGTGTGCATGTGTATGTGTGTGTGTGTGTGTGTGTGTGTGTGTGTATAGTCAGCCCTTAATGTCCCTGGGTTCTATATTTATGGATCCAACAAACTATTTATTAATAATATTAAAAAAAAAATGGATAGTTGTATCCGTACTGAACATGTACAGGTTTTTTCTTTGTCATAGTTATTCCCTAAACAATACAGTATAACAACTATTCATATAGCATTTAAATTGCGTTAGGTATTAACAGTAACCTATAGGTGATTTGAAGTTTATGGGAAGATGTGTACAGATTATATAAAATGTAATATCATTTCACATAAGGGACCTGAGCATCCATGGATTCTTGTATCTGAGGGGGATTCTGAAAGCAATCCCCCACTGTATATATGTATGTACACATGTTTATTTGTATATGTGCATGTATATACATCTGTAAATGTGTGTGTGGTATGCTATAGAAAGAACAATATACTCTTCCATATTATACTATGGAGACAACAGAGAGATAATAAAATAATTTTGTGGAACTTACACTTGTATACATTTATCACCTCTGTTAACTTCCTTTCTGTTCCTCAAAGTAAGTTCCTTTCTACTTAATGTGCTTCTCAGTGTTTCTCTCATTTTCTTGGGAACTTCCTAATTCCATCTACTATTTTACTGAGTTAACTCTTCAAGTTAAAAATAAAATTGCTTCAGGAAAGCCCTGCCTATTCCTCAAATGTAAGCCAGATAATTTTGTTACAACCTGCTCCTATGAATATTCACAGAGGTTGCCCTGAAATACATGTAAATAAACATCTATTTGTAAATATACACATATTTATATATGTCTATATAGACACATGTAGAAATATGTCTGTACAGACATACATATTTATATGTGTGTGTCTACCATTTCTCAACTGGCACTGTACTTTAGCTTTTCAGTCCTCATTGAACGTGTCATTGAAAAATGATTGATATATATTTTTTTCAGATAAAACCCACAACAAAAGAACTATATTAATCTTGATCATTTTCTATTTGTCAAACAGCACAGTGGCTAGTCCATGATAGACTTTAAATTAATGTTTGTTGATATTAATATTTGTTGAAAGAATAAGTATATATTATAAATTAAAGTTGTAAAAGACAATGGTAAATCAATTATGAACCTAGAGAGCTAATACCTAGGTATATACCAGAAAAGTCAAGAGTCAAGTATCAGAGAGGACAATTATGGCCTCATTCAATCTCAGTAGTCACATAAGAAAAAAACTCAGGTAAGATGTCACTGGTTTTAGACAATGTGAGTTTATGCTGTCTCTTAATAAGTGTAATTAAAAAGTTATTGCTACAGAAGTATAAGCACCAAAGCCAAAATGCAATAGATTGAAGCTATTGTCTTTCAGGACCCACCTCGGCCTTCTAGATTGGCTTTGTGATGGTGGAACTGGGATCCTGAACACCACAAATTTGCCCATGCGAGGCCTTGAAAGGAGGCTGTGTGACTGGAAGAGGAAAGGGAGCTTGCTTCCGTCTGTCTGCTCACTCAGGCCTTCTCCTGAGCTTGTAATTCCTGTGAACCTCACTCCTGTAGGGCCTTCTCACACCTCCAGCAGGTTTTGTGTCAACAACTGAATCCATTTACCAGTTTTTCCCAAATGTGTCCTACCAGCTTCATGGCAACTGCCTCTCAGGAGCTATCTAACCAGTGCTGCCTTCCTCAGGGCCCCTCCCAAACTCAGCTACACCAGAACCAGCTGAACTGGCGATCCTTCCTCAGGGCTCTTACTTTAGTCTCTGCAGAGATCTAAGTAACTTCTTAAGTTTCTAAGGTTTAATAATTCCAGAACCTTCCTTCAGTCCTAGGAATGACAGTTGCTTCCCACAGCAATTATTTCCATGCTACATAAGTTTTTTGTTTACCCTTTAGTAACACTTTCATACATTGGCGTAAGATTTTTTTTATATCAAATTCTGTCCTTCCAACAACTTGGTAGATACGGTTGCCTGACTGGACTCTAATTGATACAGAGAATAATATGCATTGAGAAAATAAGTCGTGAGAGAAGATAATTTGATAGAAGTGACTGCAATAAAGAGAAGAGAGACAGATGTGGCTTTAAAGAATTGATGCAAGGCGTACAAAAGATCTGAGGATATTCTGGGACAGAAAGGAAATGCGAGTGGAATGAGAAAGCTTCAGAACGGGTGAAATAGAGGGAATGAATGAGACTAATGGCCCCAGAGGCAGTAGAAGTCATTAATTCTAATGGATAACGGCAATGTGATTAGTCTGCAAACAGCCTTCCCTAGAACACTGGAATCTTCCTTAGAAGCAGAAGGAAAAAAGGACAGGTAAAAGACAGTTTAATGATACAGGAAGATTTTCCAGGGAAGAAAACAACTCAGGTATAAAAGAGAAGGAGATTGAGGAATTTAATTCTTATTGAAGAAGAAGGTTTTGAACATCTGGCAAAAGAAATAAATGCAAGAAATTTTTAAAAAGGTAAACATTGAGACTGCTTGCTGTGTAGGTTTCCTGGTCATTTATAGATAATTTATATAATATTTAGTTTGAATTCTATGAGTGAGAGCACTCTTGGTTTCAAGTAACAGAGGCCCAATTTGAATTTAATGAATATATACCAGGGTAGCTTTCATGAGAACTTATGATTCAGGGAAACTCACAGTTTCCCTGTGGTGAAACGTGGAATTTGAACAGCAACACAGGCACCATCCACCTTCATACTTGCTATGATCATTTATTCATGCTTCCCCGTGGCCACTGATGCCATTTATTCTTCCTCTGTGATAATTTTGTCATCCAGCAGGAAATATGGCCAAAGGAAGCTTCAGGGTCATATGGCTGATCCAGATAGAAAAGACACATGCATTTCAGGCCCGGCACAGTGGCTCACACCTGTAATCCCAGTACTTTGGGAGGCCGAAGCGGGTGGATCACCTGAGGTCAGGAGTTCAAGACCAGCCTGACCAACATGGCAAAACCCTGTCTCTACTGAAAATACAAAAATTAGCTGGGTGTGGTGGAGCATGCCTGTAATACCAGCTACTCGGGAGGCTGAGGCAGAAGAATTGCTTCAACTCAGGAGGCGGAGGTTGCTGTGAGCCGAGATCATGCCATTGCACTCCAGCCTGGGTAACAGAGCGAGACTCTGTCTCAGAAAAAAAAAAAAAATAGACACATGTATTTCAATACAAGCAATCTAAGTAAAAGATGCCATATAGCCTGATGATTGCCATTGGCAATCACGATGACTCAGTTAGAAGTCTAGTGATGGCCCAGTGTGGGTCAATAGCCCACAATGTGGACACTTGGGAAATTGGCAATTCCCATTCAAAATGTGCATTGGTGTTGTATTGGTTTTCAATTGCTGTGTAACAGATGAGTATGAACTTAGTGCTTAAAACTACACAAATTCACTATCTCACAGTCTCTATAGGTCTGAAGTCCAAAACTGGCATAACTAGGAACTAGGTTCTCTGCTCAGGGTCTCACAAAACTGAAAACAAAGTACCAACTATGGCTAAGAGTTCAAGTGGAGCTCAGAGTACTCTTCCAATCCACCAGTCCACTGCCCCTTCCCCAGCATCAAGTTCTTTTTATGTGTAGGAATGAAATTCCTGTCTTCTTTCTGGCTATCAGCAAAGAATTTCTTCCCACTTGTAGAGGCTGGCACTAGGCCCTGGCTGTATATCTCCTCCATGGACAGTTTCTAACATGGCTATTTGTTTATGTTCAGGCTAGCAGAAGAGGATCTCAATGATGCTTCACCTTCCTTTAAGGAGCTCACCCTATTGGCTCAGACCCATTCAGGATAATCTCCCTTTTGAGTAACTCAGACTCAACTGTTTAGGGACCTTACTTATGTCTCTAAAAAAATCCTTTTTGCATATTATATAACATACAAATAGGGGTGTTATTTCTTCATTTCACTGGTGCTCCTCACACTCAGGAGAAGACATACAGACCTTGTCCATGGGAGATGGGGACACTAGGGTCTATCCTAGTTTACTCAGGTTGGCATAAGAAAATGCCATAAATTAAGTAACTTATAAACAACAAAAATTTATTTCTTGCAGTTCTCAAGGCTGGGAAGTCCAAGATCAAGACACCAGCAGATGTGATGTCTCATACATGGCACCTTTTCACTGTGTCCACATATGGTGGAGCAGGCAAGGCAGTTCTCTGGCCCCCTCCTTTTTTCTTTTTTTTTTTTTTTGAGACAGAGTCTCACTCTATTGCCAGGCTGGAGTGCAGTGGCACGATCTCGGCTCACTGGAACCTCTGCCTCCCAGGTTCAAGTGATTCTCCTGCTTTAGCCTCCTGAGTAGCTATGACTACAGGTACCTACCACCACACCCAGCTAAATTTTGTATTTTTAGTAGAGATGTGGTTTCACCATGTTGTCCAGGATGGTCTCAATCTCTTGACCTCGTGATCCGCCCGCCTTGGCCTCCCAAAGTCCTGGAATGGTACTAATTCCATTCATGAGGGCTGCCCTCAGACCTAATAAACCCTTAACAAAACCCACCTTGTAATACCATCAAATTAGTAATTAAGCTTTCAACATATAAGTTTGTGAGGGGCACAATTGTTCAACCATAGCAGGGAGGAGTCATCTTAGTATTCTGCCTGCCACAGTCTACTTCCTGGGCCCTACTGATTCATATCCCTCACACAAGCAAATCTTATTCACCCTCTTCAAGCATTACAAAGAGTCTTACTCTATTATATTATCAGCTGAAAGTCTAAATTTCTCATTATCTAAAGTAGGTGTGAATGAGGCCACTGTGTGTAATTCATTAAACACAGCTCTTGGGCACAATTCCTCCCCACCTGTGGACACGTGAACTTAAAGATGTAAGGTATCTCCTCCCAACACTCCTGACATACAGTAGAGGAGTAGGTATTGCATAGTAGTTAAACACATTTGGGCTTGAAAAAGCAGTCAAAGGTGCCAGGTGCAGTGGCTCACGCCTGTAATCCCAGCACTTTGGGAGGCCAAGGTGGATGGATCACCTGAGGTCAGGAGTTTGAGACCAGCCTGGCCAACATAGTGAAATCCTGTCTCTACTAAAAATACAAAAAATTAGCCAGGTGTGGTGGCGGGTGCCTGTAATCCCAGCTACTCAGGAGGCTGAGGCTGGAGAATCGCTTGTACCTGCGAGGCTGAGGCTGCAATGAGCAGAGATCATGCCACTGCACTCCAGCCTGGGTGACAATAGCGAAACTCCACCTAAAATAAAAAAAAGAAAGAAAAAGCAGACAAAGGAAGATGAGAAGGAATGATTCATCCAAGTTAGTTCTGAAATCAACACAGGAAAACAGTGTTAGAATTTTTTATTAGTTTTCAAGGACTGGGAATAATCACCCATAGCTTTTGACTTCGTCCTCTAGGCTCTTGGCTCCATTCTTCCTTTCTTTATTGAAGAAGCAGCATGTGTTTGCTGCTAAAGAGTTTCATTAGCCTTCTGTTGTTAGAATTTGGGATCCAAGAGCCTACTTTAACTTCATCTTCTCTTAGTCTTTTCAGTATAAGACAAGATTATTTCTGCTAAAACAATGTTCTCAAAAACTTTGTATTTCTTGTGTGAATGTCACTGGTTTTACTTCAGTAGTCAAAGGCATATCCCAAAAGATTTTTGAGATATTTTTTCTCCATCTTTGGCTTCCACTGAGATGACTGAGGGACAATACACTAAAGCCTCATAAAGGCCCACTTGTTTGTTTGAGAGGATCTGTGAGGGATATCCTTAGTACGCTACAAAGACCCTTTGTGTTATTGATTGTTTTGACCTTTGATCTGTTTGATGTTTTAGCAAAGGTCATATAGTGACACATCAGCTTCTTCTCCATGCCAGGTTTCTGGCAGCCATATGAGAATTTTAGAATATTTCACCATCCAGAGACCTTGAAAGTTGCAAAATCATCTATTCTTTGTTCCTCTTTGTTTAACATTTCTTCCCTCAATTTCTCTCTCTCTTCATGATTTTATTATAAGTAGCAGAAGGAAACCAGGCAGCACCCTTAACACTGCGATTGGAAATGTCCCTACCTAAGTTCATCACTTCAAAATTCTGTGATCAACATCGTGTAGTTTCACCAGGGCTTCTGCCACTGTATGAAAAGGACCTCCTTTCTTTGGATTGCAGATTCTGTTTTTAGCTCTCGTAAGCATTATCCTTAAAATCCTGATTTCTATTAGCAGTTTGTTCAAGATGATTTAAATTTTCTCTTAGTATGCTACTCAAAATTATTCCAGTCTTCACTCACTGCCCGATTTAGAAGCTGTTCCCAAATTTTAAGTGATCCCAAATTTTAGTATCAGCACCACTCCACTTCTAAGTACCAAAACACACGTTGGTGTTCTTTTGATGCTACAATGAATTACTGAAAATTTAACAGTTTAAAATAACACAAAATTATTATCTCATGACTTCTGTAGATTAGAAAGTCCAGGGGTAGCATAATTGGGTTATCTTTCTAGGACCTCATAAAATTGAAATTAAAGTGTCAGCTGGGGCTCCTTTCTTATCTGGAGCTCAGAGTTCTCATCTGATTTCATTCAGATGGTTGACAGAATTCAGTGTCTTGTGTTTGTAGGACTAAGATCCTTATTTTCTTGCTGGGTTTTGGCCAGTGGTCCCCTCAGAGGCTTCTAGATGCTTCCTCCAGGTCATAGTCATGTGGCCTCTTGTGTAGGCAGTTTACAAAGTACATGGCTGCTTGGTTTAGGCCTGCCAGAAAAAATCTCAATGATACTTCGCTGTCTGTATTAGTCTATTCTCACACTGCTATAGTATTCATACTACCTGAAATATGATATTTTATAAAGAAAGGTGGTTTAATGGACTCAGAGTCCTGCATAGCTGGGAAGGCCTCAGGAAACAATCGCAGTGGAAGACAAATGGGGAACAAGACATGTGTTACATGGGAGCAGGAGAGAGTGTGAGCAAGGAAGTGTCACACTTTAAAACCATCAGATCTCGTTAGAACTCACCCCCATCACAGAAACAGCATGAGGAAAACTGCCCACATGTTCCAATTACCTCCTACCAGGTCCTTCCCTCAACACGGGGATTACAATTCAAGATGAGATTTGGGTGGGGACACAGACCCAAACCGTATCACCGTGTTCTGAATATCTCCACATGGTTATGTAAGGGCCACCCTCAAAGTTAAGTGGTTAGCAACCTATTATGGAGGGGATATCCCATCATACTCAATGGTCTCAGCCACACTGAAGAGGAGGGAATTATACAGAGTATGTGTGCTGTGGATGGGAATCATGGGGACCATCTCAGATTTCTTCTTACTGCAGGTGGAGACAGTGCTTATTAACATTCTCCCTTTGCAGTGTGTCACTCTGCCTTAGGTGGAAATTTTGCTGTAAAGCCAGTACTATGGATATCTTTTAAATGTCTGTTTCCAAACACAGTCAATTTCAAATAACCAAATGGCACTATCCAGCTTATTCGTCATGGCCAAAAAGGAAGTCATTCCTAATTTGTCTCTTTTTCTCACACCCACTGTGTAATCCATTAGCGGGTCCTATCTTCATCTTTTAACCTAACCAGCATCATCTGTCCTGACACCTGCAATAGCAGGGAAGGTCTTCCACTTCTGTTCTGGACTCTTTATGATCTACTACTGTCCACATTGCATCTTCTAAAAATGTCAGATATATCTTCCAATATAATCAGATCATGTAAATAAAATACATATTTTTAAAAAAATCATTTCTGTCTAGGCACAGTGGCTCAAGCTTGTAATCCCAGCACTTTGGGAGGCCGAGGCAGGTGGATCACTTAAGGTCAGGAGTTTGAGACCAGCCTGGCTAACATGGTAAAACCCCGTTTCTACTGAAAATAAAAAAATTGAATGGGCATGGTGGCAGGTACCTGTAATTTCAGCTACTTAGGAGGCTGACGCAGGAGAATCCCTTGAACCCAGGAAGCGGAGTTTGCAGTGAGCCAAGATCGCTCCACTGCACTCCAGGCTGGGTGACAGAGACAGACTCTGTGTCAAAACACAAACAAACAAAAAACTTTTCTGATAACTACCCATTAAATTCAGAATAAAATCCGAACTGTTTACCATGGTTCACAAGTTTCTACTGTCTGGTCTTTGCCTACATCGTCCCTAACATCAACTTTTTATTACTCTCCCTACTTAACTCATTTACTCACTTCCAGCCACATTTTCCATTTATGCATTAGGATCATTACAAGTCTTTTTCTTTATATATGAGACCTACAACCTTGCTCTTGACATGACTATTTCTTCATCATTCTAGTGCATTCTCTGACTACTCTACCTGAATTGCAATGTCTCTTTCACACTCTTTCCTATCAAACAGATTAGCATTTATTTATCTTGTCCTTTTTTTAAAAAAAAAAAAGATTATTTACTACATCTTCCTAACCTATGTCCTCATGTTTGGAAGTCGTCTCTGTTCCCAGAGAAGGACACAGTTCACTTCTGCACTGTGATGTTTCACTCTACATCAAGAAATAAGTGTTTGCTTCCAATCTCGTTCTCAAGACTTCACTATATGGACTGTCCTGCCACCATAAGTCATACCACAGTTTCCTTTAAGGGCAAGTGGGCAAAGGTGGAAGTGATGCTGTATAATAGGAATATTGTATTGGTCCATTCTCACACTGCTGTAATAATACTACCCAAGACTGGGTAATTTATAAAAGAAAGAATTTTAATTGACTCATAGTTCCACATGGGTGAGGAGGCCTCAGGAAACTTACAATCATGGCACAAGGCAAAGGGGAAGCAAGCTTACACCTTCTCGCGTGGCGGCAGGAGAGAGAAAAGCAGTGAAGGAGGAACTTGCCAAACACTGGTAAAACCATCAGATCTTGCGAGAACTCACTGTCATGATAACAGCATAAGGGAAACCACCTCCATGATCCAGTTATCTCCCACCAGGTTCCTCCCTCAACTCCTGAAGATTATGGAGATCATAATTCCAGATGAGATTTGGGTGGGGTCACAAAGCCTAACCACATCAAATATAAACTTAAAAAAATTAGATAACAAATATTAATGCAACATTTGTTTAAGATACAAACTAAGTGTATATGCATGTGAAGTTTGTTTAATTCCCTCTGTTATTTATATGATTTATTTGATCCATAAATGCTTTTATTCAGTTTATTATTGAATGTCAAATTTCATTTAATTTCAAGTCATGTTACATATAATCAAATGCACCTATCATATTTACATGCTAAAATTACTTTGAATTCAAGATGGTTTTAAATTTTATATAGTAAATATTTAAATTTCTAAGTTCAGTAAAAATGTTTACTAATTTTTAAAGGCAAATATATTTAAAGGAATAAGCAAGGAAATTTGCATTTCTTTAAACATTTATTGCAAGGTAAATTTCTACGCAAATAGATAATAAAATAGCTGCTCCATGTTCCATAAAGCATTGTTATTTACTTAGACATTTTAAAATGCATTTATGGAGATGCAGTAGGTACATGTAGATACGTGTGGGCATATATGCACATAAATATGTAAATATGTCACAGTGATTTCAAACAATCTGATTTCAAGTCCTAGTTTTGAATACTACTCATAGAGTTCACTAGTTGTGTTGCTTTTAGAAAGTTACTTTTCCTCTCTAGATTTGTTTTCTTACCTGTAAAATGGACATAATAACATCCAAATGCAGAATTTTGTAAAGAAGCAATTTATATGGAAGTCCCTTGCTGATGCTGCTCACATGATAAGCCTAGAGTAAGCAAATAATAAGGCATATAATTATAGTAAATTAATGGTTTGGAGACTATTAGTTTTCTATCGATGTCATAAGAAATTATCACAAATTTTAAACACCTTAACATCACACAAATTCATTATCTTATAGTTCTATATTTCAGAATCCCAGCACAGGTATTACTGGGCTAACATTTAGGTACTGGCAAGGTCAAGTTACTTTCTGGGAGCTGTAGGGAGAATCTGTTTTTTGTTTTTGTTTTCTTATCTGGATTTTTGGCAGAATTCAGTTCCTTGCAACTACAGGACTGAAGTCTGTTTCCTTGCTCACTATCAGCTGAGGTTTGCTCTCAAATTTTAGAGGCTGCCCACCCTTCTCAACTCATGGCCCTTTGCTCCATCTTCATAACCAGTCCCAGCAGGCTGGGTCTCCCTCATGATTTGAATCCTTCCTGTCTCTTCTCTCACATTCTCTGCCCCACGCATCTGTCTTCCTCTTCTACTTGAAAAAGCCTGAATTGGACCTAACTAGGCCCATCTGGATAACCCAAAATATTTTGCCTATTCTAAGGTATGCTACCTCAATTTTATGTGCAAGATTCCTTTTGTTATTTGAGGTAACATAGTCTCAGGTTTGCTGACATCTTTAGAGGACATTACTCTACCTGCCGCAGACACCATTCTGAAAAAGCTGCTGTACTTCTCAAAAGAAGACATTTATGCAGACAGGAAACATATGATAAAAAAAAAAAAAAGCTCATCATCACTAGTCATTACAGAAATGCAAATCAAAACCACAATGAGATACCATCCACACCAGTTAGAATGGCAATCATTAAAATGTCAGGAAACAACAGATACTGGAGAGAATGTGGAGAAATAGGAACACTTTTACACTGTTGGTGGGAGTAGAAATTAATTCAACCATTGTGGAAGACAGTGTGGTGATTCCTCGGGGATCTAGAACCAGAAATATCATTTGATCCAGCAATCCCATTACTGGGTATATACTCAAAGGATTATATATCATTCTACTATAAAGACACATGCACATGTATGTTTATTGCAGCACTGTTCACAATAGCAAAGACTTGGAACCAACCCAAAAGCCCATCAATGATAGACTGGATGAAAAAAATGTGGCACATATACACCATGGAATACTATGCAGCCATAAAAAGGATGAGTTCATGTCCTTTGCAGGGACATGGATGAAGCTGGAAACCATCATTCTCAGCACACTAACACAGGAACAGAAAACCAAACACCACACGTTCTCACTGATAAGTGAGAGTTGAACAACAAGAACATATGGACACAGGGAGGGGAACATCACACACTGGGACTTGTCGGGGGTGGGGGGCTAGGGGAGGGTTAGCATTAGGAGAAATAGCTAATGTAGATGACAGGTTGATGGGTGCAGCAAACCACCATGGCACGTGAATACCTATGTAATAAACCTGCACATTGTGCACATGTAGCCTAGATCTTAAAGTATAATAATAATAAAGCAGCTACACACCTTCATATGTAAAATCCACTTAAAATACCAATTTAAACTATTTTCTGACTGTCTATACCCTTTAAACATATATATTTCACTAGCTTGAAAATCACTTTCATAAAATCAAATACGTATGTAGGAATCACTTAAGAGTGATGGCATCAACACTAAGCAATGAAAAAGATGTAATTTAGTATCAGACTACATACACAAGCAGACTGTCACACACACATATATATGCACATATTTATAAATTTCCATTTATGCCTAAAATTAATATCCAGGTCTAACTGCAATGTGATTCTTATGTTCACTCTTCAGGCTTCACTTGGGAATTCTGAATATGATCAAAGGACACATGACAGTTCTATTTGCAGCTGATGTTTGTATTTCTTTTTTGTTTCCTAATTCTAAATTTTGAAGCATTTATTTGCCTTAAAACAATGTCTTTATCAAAAATCACTTCCTTTTCAAAGTTAATTATTTTTTACCAAGATTTCTTAATTTATTTGCCTATAGTTACAAGAATCTCTGGTGCTATATATGGGTTCTTCATTATCTGAATTTCTAGAGTTCTGTTGATATACTTTTTTCCCTCTATTATCTGCTCCACAATCTCATCCCATCTGGAAATGTAAAGAGGAGTATTTTTCTATTCCAAATTTGATAAAATTATGCCTGTCACAGCTGCCTTTGACCACAAAGGAACAATTTCATCTTTGTGCTCCAAAGCCAGGAGCGGAGTTATAAAGATTGACCTAGTTTTGTCAGAGAGAAAGCAACTTCTAGAAGGAATCATACCTAGAAAGTATTTCCCAAGATACAGCAAACATTTATTCCATGTATAATCGCTTTGTCCCAGAATCAAACACCCCTGCTGACTGCAGCCACCTGGGTACTGCTGTTTCACTCTCCAATGCACACTTCCATAGACCTTTGTCCATCATGGTTTTGTATTTTCACAAATGTAATTCCAGTCTAGAGAAGTATGCAATTTTACATTTAACGCTGTATGACAACTTAGAGTAGCTAGCAATTAGCTAGTGATTTAGTTAGTTATCAATGACAAAATAAACATTATAGGTTTTTAAAAATGACTATTCACTATTTATAAAATAGATCTCATTGCTTAAAGAATAGAGTACCTAAATTAACTTAAAGTATCAATATAGTATTTATTCATTTTAGTTACTTATGGATCTATGATTAGATTCATACTTGTCTTTCCCGTTTTCATTTGTAAGTTCCGCAATTGATATAAGCATTAAAAAGTACTGAAAAACCTCTCCTAATCTCCTATTCTATTCCTTGGATTTGACAATTTCTGTTCTCACTTCTTCTAATAGTCACCTCTGTAACTGTAAGTTAATATGTTTGTATACATTTATCATTTATGTATTCTATTTATCAACATAAACCCTATTGCTTTACTCTCTGCTGTGAGAGAGAAGATAGGTGTGTGACTTACACAGTTTTGCCTTGCTACCTTCCCATTCCCTTTTTTTTAGATTTATCTTTGGTTTTTATTTACTTTTTCTGAATACTATGTTCAAATGTAATCTTGATCCACCAGATTTAGATAATATATCTTTGCTCATTAGGTGAAATTCTAAAACGTGTACAACTATTTCTCTGTACATTTCCACTACTCTTCCTCTCAGCTTGACAACCACATTGTTTATTTTACCATGTCAACATTTATAACATTTACGTTTCATTATTTAGCTATAATTATTTCATGCTGTTTCTGATTGACTCTGAAAAACAAAATGTCATAAACACTTTCTGTTATAATACAGTGATATAAATACAACCTTTTGAACAAGAATATTATTGAATTTGTATGGGATATGAAATCTGCTTTCTCTAAAACTTACTGCTTTGAAGGAAGTTGGTACAACACCCAAGACTAATTGGAATCACTTTTTGAATACTACATTAACTGAATAAAGTCATGTTACCATCCAGTTTAATTCATATTTGGACCAAAAGTTACATGACTATATTGTTTTTCTAAAATTTTTTATTTATATTGTTAATCAAAAATTGTAAGCCTTTCTTTACTACTTCTCTTATGTCATAAAATATCTTAATTCTGCTAATTATTAAACAGTAATTATTAGATTGATTGTGTCGGTTGTAAAAGGTGATCTCAACATTTATTTTCAAGGCCCTGCTGGGTGAGAGCCATTGTTTTTTCAATCTCAAAGCACATAATTTCCTTCATTTGGGGCTTTTTCCAGTAAGCTTCCGTTCCTTCCCTCCATGAATGCAGATTTTACATTTATAAAACTAGCTTTTTTGCATGATATTTAAAGGAACACTGGACAGAATTAGCTGGACAGAATTTTTTAAATGTTCATCCATATTCCTCTAGGTTTTTAGTACTGATGTTGAAAATTTTGACAACAATAAAATTTAGCTTTGAGACTAGTATCCTTATTTTTAATGGTCTGATGTATGATTGAGCTGGGTGGCTGACACGCACCTGTAGTCGCTGCCACTTGAGATGTTGAGGCAGGAGCATTCCTTGAGCCCAGACATTTGAGTCAATGAGTCCAGCCTGAGCAACATAATGAGACCCCTTCCTTGAAAAAATGAAAATGAAAGGGTGTGAATTAATGTGTTGATGTGCGCCACCTCTATTTGAAATGCATTTTAAATCTAAATTAATCTTCTGTATTGATCCTTTGTGTTTTATAATATTCTAGCATATTTTATATTTTTGCCTTTTATTCATGACATATAAATTTCAATTCTACTTTACATTATTCTATTTAATAATAACAATAACAATTATTAATGAGAGGAAATACGGTATCTACTTACAAGTCTTATTTCTTATTCTCTAACTCTTCTTAAAAATGGAGTATCTCTGGGGATACTTGTATATATAACCTTGCATTTGGGATTTTCGTATTTCCTCTGAGATTCAATTTCTAGTATGGCCATTTTTTTTTCCTTTTGTGCTTTAGGTTTTCCTTGCCATCTGATTGGGTCTTTCTGGGCTCATCACTATTGAGAAAGGAAGACTGTTAATTGAAAATATAGTTGTAATCATGGAAACTATAGTTAATAGCAACATATTGTGTATTTCAAAATTGCTAAGAAAGTAAATAAGTGCTCTCACCACAAACAAGGTATGTGAAATTATGCACGTTACATATTTCAAAACATCATATTGTACAATTGTATGACTATATCCAGTTTTTATTTGTCAATTAAAAATGTTTAAATAAAAAAAGAGGTTGACTGCTTGGCCTTTCCCTGTTGTGACCACACTTCTCTCTGTATTGTGGTGATGTTAGCAGTATGCTCTATCTGTGGTGGAGTTGTGTGTGGACATGTGGTTTCACTTGATCTTGTGTAGACTGTGATCCGGCTAACGAGTCCCTTCTCTAAGGGACTGGCTCTCGCATTCTCACCTCCACCTGGAAGGTGATCATTCATCCTCTTCAGACAATTCTCCCATCTGGGAACAAAAACCATTGAAGCCAGGGTGAGAGTGGCCAATCATGTGTTTTTATGCAAATGGGGATTCCATGGATTGCCCCTGTGTCGGCCACATCTCCCACACCTATAGGAGACTGAGCGACTTGACCCCAGGAATGCCTTTTGGTTCCTCAGAGCTTGTCTAGTCATTTGCCCTAGTAATGCCCCAACGGCATTGAGTCTAGCCCTGCCTAATGGTCACTGTTGTTCCTCTGACACATAGAGTAGCATATGGAAATTTAGAGTACATGGATGACCAGCATGAAGATTTGTGGTCTTTTTGAAATTATATTTTAAAATTTGTTTAAATATTTTTCTTCAGAAAAAGTTTACAGTTAAAATATGCGAAAAAATTATCTCCTTTTTCCAGTAGTTGAAAATATAATTGCATCAAATCTCCCCTCTCCCAGCTGTATACCCTGGACCTAGATGGTGCTGCAACATTGGATGGTCAGGGAACTCATTTAAACAGAGTAACGGGCCTGAACAGAATCAGTCTTTTGAGAGTGTTAGTATAGCAACCAAAAGCAAGTTATACATCTGGTAATTTACAGCAATTACTTGGGAAGGTCTTTTCCCCACCTTGACAAGTTGTTTAACCCTTAATAGCTGGCTGTTTGAGAGCTTGCCCCTCTTCGAAACTCACTCTCATATAAAGTCTTGAAACTTGTTTGCATATCTTGTTAGCGTTTCTCTTAGCTCCTCTCACTCAAAGGCTCTCCCTTATCTTTGTTATAAAGCTAGCCCCTGTAATCCCAGCACTTTGGGAGGCCGAGTCAGGCGGATCACGAGGTGAGGAGATCAAGACCATCCTAGCTAATACTGTGAAACCCCGTCTCTACTAAAAATACAAAAAAAAAAGAAAAAAAAA
>NW_012114252.1:695603-738683 GCF_000951035.1 Colobus angolensis palliatus | reverse complement strand
AAAATGTTGAACATCTTTCTGACCTCGAAGCAAGCAAAGTAAAAGCTCCTCTTAGATGTCAAGGAAAGAGGGGGAAGGAAGACAATTCACACATTAATATACTGTACAAGAAGCACATAGACAAGCTGCAATGATCGAGATAGCCATCACCACATGGCACTCTTTTTTCCTCTGAGTCTTCGTTCATTACTTATATTCAATAAATCAAATTCACAGCCAATGGGTATTTGCTCATCAACTCAACAGTCTCTGGTAATTATGTAGGAGACAGCCATCTCTCTCTCTCTCTCAAGTTAATGTATAATGGGGCAATGTGCAGTTGCACACACTAGAACCTCTGTGTTCTTAAATTTATATTTCTCCCCATAGCATATTTTCCTGCTTCACCAGCACAATAGGTTGAAAGAAAAGAGAAGGATAGCTCACATAAAGAGTGGTTAAGGGCATTTCTCCATCTCTTTTTTTTCTACTCACTATTTTAAAACATACAGGACCATTCAACTACTTTCTCCAAAAATCTCCTAAGCAGATTCCTAAAACAGTACATTCAGCTCTACTTGTACTGATCGTCCAGTTCTTGCTGCCCATAGAACACCATGAAAGTGCATTACAACTCTTATGTGTGTGTTTCCTCAAGCCCCTATGGTACCTGTGGTCATGTTTTGTTGAGAATTGCTGTGATGCTGTGAACATACCACTAAGATTGGTGTCACTCATCAGCGCTAAAAGGCCAGTGGGATGCTATCACCATTGTGATGTGCACATCGATGGTGTTGTTGCTATTTTCTTTTTACACATGTGCTCCCTGGATGCCACGTTGCTGTCCAGTGCATTCACTGTAATGTAATAGAGAACATCCGTTCACCAAATGAGCAGTTCCAAAGTTGCGATATTTTTGTGTCAGTAAAGAGCAGTTCTTTGCTTGGTTCTGTGTTATGCATATGTATATATATCAAATTATATATATATATTTATAACAAATCATATATACTTATAACAGATTATATATATAAGAAATTATATATACTATATATATATAATTTTTTTCCTCTAGAGAATTAGGCATGAGATCATGAAAGACCAAAGGATGGACTGAACGTTAATGTTACAAAGCTAAGTAACAGACACTATTATATATTCTAGAATTGGTCCTCAAACAAAAAGCTCAGTTTTCTAAGGAGAGCTGTTGAGGGAGAGGTGAAGCAGGCTACTGAACAGACATCAGGCTTTCAAGAAAGAACTGCCTTTCTAGTTCTCTGACTGGCATAGGAACTGAGCCACTTGCTGGTGTTGAAAACTCTTTATGATGAACTTTCTGGATAGAAAGTGACTAAAGTTTCACATGCCAAAATTTTATGAGCCAATACTTTAAATTTTGATAATAGCTCAAGTCTTTCTGATTATACCTCAGGAAGCCCTTAGATTAATGCAATAGTTGTATTTTTTGTTAGTCTCACTCTCTCTCTCTTTTTTGTTTTTGACACAGTCTTGCTCTGTCACCCAGGCTGGAGTGCAGTGGCACAATCTGCGTTCACTGCAACCTCCACCTTCTGGGTTCAAGCAATTCTCCTGCCTCAGCTCCCTGAGGAGCTGGGATTACAGGTGAGCCCAACTATGCCCAGCTACTTTTTGTATTTTTAGTAGAGACAGAGTTTCATCATGTTGGCCAGGCTGGACTTGAAGCCCTGAACACAAATGATCAGCACGCGTTGGGCTCCCAAAGTGCTGGGATTATAGGCATGAAACATTGTGCCGGCCTAGTCTCACTCTTTAATGTGTTTCAGGACAGAGCATTTCTCTGAGTTGTCCTAACTATATGAGTAAAAATTTGGTAGAAATTTGTGGGCTACTGATTACATACTATGTCTCGATTTTTAATGTCCTCATTAAAAAAAAAAAAAAAAGAATTTCTTGGCTTACATCAAAGGGGGCACATATCTTTAGACTCTGTGGGAGCTATTCTTCTCTTAAAGTGAAGTTCATATCTCTGAATGAGATCCTTTATAGTGAAGACTTTTGCAAGGCCAGTCATGGCTTGTTCTGATGATAATGTACAACTAAAATAAAGCAACAGAGTATTTCCTACAAAGAAGGATTTCATGCTTTTATCGTTCTATTTAAATTAAAAGTAGGAATATACCTAGGGCTAGAATCTATTATTCAAAAAGATCTGTCAAACAATACGAATTTTAAAAAGCAATGCCAGGTGTTAAAAATTACTTTCTGTGAGCAAAGCAAAGTGTGAAGTTTATGACAAAGTTGATAGCAGAGATTCTACTTGATTTTAGAACTTTTAATATTTTGCCTATAGCCTTTATGATTCTTTAGTAATAATACATTAAAATTTGCCTGGTGTTATACTTTTTATTAATTTACTCTATGAAGATTTATTTTCTACAATGTTTATATTTTTTTCTACATTGTATCAATATCTTCCAAAACATACTCAGTTATATTAGACAAAACGTATGTTCAGTAATAAATATGTGAAGCTACTGTGTTTCCTATTAGCTATATTATATTGAACAACATAAATAGAAGAGAACATACAATACTTATGTAATAATTGATGGTTTCTATTATTAAAAATTGAGACCGTGTTATAAAAATACCTAGCACAGTATCTGGAAACGATTTGGCGCATAACAAATGCCCCTTCTCTTATCTTATGCCCTTATAATAAAAAGAAGAAAGAATGTTAATCAGAGCAATAAAATTTTACACTAGGAAAATAACTGCTTCACCCAGTCACAGTTTTTAGCTTCAGGCAAAGTACACATAAAAATAAATATTTAGGTCTTCTAACAGTAAAAAACCAGTACTGTATACTTAACACTTCTTGGACAGATTTTCTCATAATTTAAGAGAATGTAGCCTGTTTTCTGGACTAAAACCATAGGTAATAAATTGTGTAAATTTATAGAGTTTGAAATTATATACCAAGTTTTCTTGAGATAAGAATAAATTGAATAGGACCATGATAACCTATCATTTATATTCCTCTATTTACAACCTAAATATTCTATGCTGCATTTGGTAGTTACACATTATTCCCTTACCAATACTCTTCACTCTACTGCATTTTAGTAGTTCTCCAAAACAAACTCAAGTGTAATAATAAGTTTGTTACTTGTGCTTTACAGTTCGATGGCTGTGGAATCAAATAGGAATGATTTCTTGTTTGCTTAATGTAGATTTTAAGAATATATATAAATATATTTTTTAAATTTAAGAGGATCATTTATTTGAATTGCATAAAGAAAAATACAATTTAAAAGTAAATTTTCTTGAGCTAAATGATCAGTTTTTTTTTCAAGCATGTAATGAAACTGCACCTCTGTCCTCATTTTATGATTACTACGTAAGTTAGTTTTAAATATTTACACAAAATATACACACTTGCTTGTTTATGGATTAAAGATTCAGTAGCTTTTTTTAAGCCAAGGGTATTTTGCAAGTAACATAATAAAATGTATCAAAGAGTTCAAATTTCAGATTGTGGAATAAGCTTCATTTGAATTCAATGAAAAATTTTCAATTTACAAGGCAGATCATTTTCAAATTTTCTTTCTGACAAAATATAAGAAAATCGCTTACGTTAAAGCAAAATTGGTGCTTTAAACCTAGAAGTTTTAAATATAAAATATTTTCATAGATTAACATTTGTAAATACTTTGGGGTATGCTGAAAGTAATTTAGCATGAAAACATCAACAGAATGTATTATTATTCTTCACCTTTAAGACTGACAGAATATAACAATATTAAAGACGGAAGTTGTATGATTTATAGTATTGTTATCATCTGTCAAATGTCAAATGCGTAATTTTATAAAAAGTATGCACTGAGATATTTACAGTGTTTATTTTGGCATGTTCTAATATACCATAATTAATGGATATACATAAAACAAAGTTATAGAAATTAATAGGTAAATAAAATGCTACTTAGTTGTTCTTTGTATCCTTTTCTAAGTAATTACCAGGGACATGTATTAAAATGAACCAGCACCTTAACTGCATTTTATTCTTACAGCATTATATCAGAGGGATATTTTCTAAATAATACAAGTAGATTCATTGAGTAGATCTTTATTGCCTCTTAAATCAAATTTAACTATTTGAAATAATTCAGTTTATCCTCATATAACATACAAAAAGAATAAAAATGACATAGATTTTATAAGATAGGTCTATCTGTCTATCATCTATTTATCTGTATCTATAACATCAATTTACTTTAATCTCTCCAAGCGGCTTTGAAAGCAAGCTACTTTTTTCTGCAGAAATTATATTTATCTATTTTTTCTCTCATTTGTAAACTGATGAGAGTAAATTATATTTCTTCAGACAGCTGAGATACTATAATCTAAAGTCATAACCTTTTGAGTTATATGAGAAACACAATTACCCGTCCAAACACCAAGAATTGACTTAAAGGCACAAAGAACAGCAAAAGTAAGACTTTTTAATAATGGTCTTGCAAGATTAGTGTCTGGTGGGCGGGCACATTCAGGGCAGTCACAATAGGTAACTTATCTCCTAGCACACAGGTCCCTCCCTGAGTTCCTCATTGATCGACTACTGTGGGGTTACAGTCTTCCCAGACATTGCCTAAGTTTCATTATCCCCCTTAGAAGGTTACACCCAGGTCCACTTCTCTGCTTAAGTTTCAATTTCTCAAGGATGAAACTTTCTTCCCTTTTATGAGCTGATCCCTCCTCTACATTCTATTCACTTATTGTGACCTTCTAGGTGCAGGAGCTGTGTGGTTTGTTACATTTGCAGGCTGGCTACCAGTACTTAAATTTATCGTGCCTTGAAAGGGACCATTTAAAATGTTTTCTCACAAATTCCCTCCTCTTTTCTATTTACTTCCTTTGGTCTTATTTTCATCTAAACCCTTTTGGTCCTCGAATTGCTCTAGAAGTTTTTTACTTTCTTCCTCATAGGAGACTGAGTTTAATTTGATTTCAAACAGTAGCAGGTTATTCTGCCAGTAAGTCAAGGGCATTTGTTTATTAATAGCTATTTCAATTAATCTCTGTGTTAGTCTCCTCACACAAGGGATAATGTAACATCCCACTGTTGTTAAGACTCCTGCCACAATTATGAGAGATGTAAGAACTGAAGCTACCATGCCTTTCCATTTTCCAAACCAACCTTCTTGCCATCCCGTAAATAGGTCATCTCGGATCCAGCCTCTGCAATGCAGAAAGAACAATGACAGACTCTTACACGTCTCATTTCATCATTCATCCTTGTATTGGTATAGAGCCAACATGCAGTGCATTCCTTTAGGATTGGGATTCCATCCTAGGGGAAATGGAACCGCCTGTACCTGAGGTTGTCCCGCAGCACACATATAGCAGTTACTCTTGTTGAGAGCTTGTACCGAAAATCTTAACACATTCAACCCAGGCGTTCACATCCCCGTACTCTGTTTCAATTTCTAAGGCTTGCCTTAAATCCTTTACCTCAATTATTTTTACTCTTTTAGGGTCATTATTTGGTAGATTAAGTGATTATTAGGACCTGGGGTTGGAGTAGTCCCAGGCAAATGGGAGGCTGAGTTCTTGATTAGTTTGAGAACAAATCACCCTAGAGTGTCTTTTCCTGTGATGTCTGCCCCTAACCCAGATACCCGAGATGCTTCTTTTGGTTCTTGGTCTGGAATGGCTGGATTGTCAATGGTGATGAGTATAGGATTGCATTCTAAATTCTGGCAGTTATTTGGCAGGGAGCACTTGGACAGGTGTGGTTTATTCTCCAAGGGTCTCCAGTTCAGTGTTACCCACTCCATGTTTACTATCCAGCCCTGAAATTGGGTAGTCCAGCAAACATCATTCCGGTTGGAGTAGGGTGATGCCCTTATTGTAACCTGCATTTGGCTCAGGGCAGAGATATTTATCTGCCTGTGAGAGCTGTCTCTGATTTTCAAAATTCCCAGAAGGTAAAACCAGGCAGACACCAAATCTTTATTTTTTTATTTTTTTATTTTTTTTGAAACAGAGTCTCGCTCTGTCACCAAGGCTGGAGTGCAGTAGTGTGATCGCGGCTTGCTGCAACCTCCACCTCCTGGGTTCAAGCGATTCTCCTGCCTCAGCCTCCTGAGTAGCTGGGACTACAGGCGCCCGCCACCTCGCCCGGCTAGTTTTCTGTATTTTTTAGTAGAGACGGGGTTTCACCATGTTAGTCAGGATGGCCTTGATCTCTGGACCTTGTGATCCACCTGCCTTGGTCTCCCAAAGTGCTGGGATTCCAGGCTTGAGCCACCTTGCCTCAGCGGCATCAAATCTTACAGTCTGGTGTGCTACAATCTTGGTCACATTAATCACCAACCTGATTGGGTAGGGAGGAGTCCCCTGCCAGTTTCCATTCTGACCTTCTGCTCTTTGTATAGTAGCCCATCCCAGCCATATTAACTTCCAGAAATGGGGCCAGCCCATGTTTTCTTTTTAGATTTTTCTCAGAGTTAACTTTAAGGGTTCCTCAGACGGCTCATGCACTTTCCACTGGTCTTTTCCCCTCCTTTCAGGGTTTTCTTTTACCAGTCCCTTGACTCGAGTATACTGAGCCCACCCCTGTTTCACTGTTCACACTGCCATCTCAGTGGCCGGGGACACTTGATAGGGACCTTCCCAGTTTGGGTGGGGCTTGTCTTCTTCCCAAGTCTTAATCAGCACCAAGTCGCCAGGCTGGAAGTGCTGAACCATGAACCCAAGAGGTGGAGTTTGAGTCAGGAGTCCTTTTAACCTGAGGGATGACAGGGTGGAGGATATGGCCGGTATATAATTTCTTAAGAATTGGTTCTTGGTTTCCATAGTAAGAGGATCTGTAGCCCTGCCCAAATTTGGGAGTCCATATAATAACCCATAAAAGGACAATCCCGAGTCTTTTCTTGGGGCTGTCCTAATGCTAGGGAGTGCTATTGGGAGACATTTGGTTCAAGGCATCTTAGTTTCTAAGATTAGATTGGTGATATGCTTTATGAGAGTTGATTTATTCTTTCTACCTTTCCAGAGGAAGGGGGATGCCAAGGGGTGTGATAATCCCATCTAATTTGTAAACTTTCCATAATTTCCCTTAACACCCTTGAGGTAGCTTCCTTTCTAACTTCACGCAGTTCAAAGAAATCATTTCTCTTCTAACAAAGGGCAGCCTGAAAGTTCAGGCTGTAAATCACAGATAAACAGCTTAAGCACAGAAGGAGGGTTAGGGGAAAGACTCCTGGGTAATCACCAAACTTCACACTCCTAAGATGGGCCCCAATAAAAGCAAGGCCTTAATAAGTACATTCCTTTCCCTTTAGGCACACTAAGATAGGGAAGCTACAAGAGGACTTGGGGGGATGCCTGCAGCTGCAAGAAGATGTCTGGGAACAGACACAGAAACTCTGCCTTCCAGATAAGCAACCCAAAGGAGGATTGTATAGTGACAGGCAGGGTTCTAATAGTCCATTTTTAATCAAACCCTCTATTACTGGTTGGAAATCTTTTCTCCCTTCAGTGGAAATGGGATATTGTTTTCTGCAAACTACTTTTACTGGTTGCTTTAGTTCAATCTATAAAGGTGTGATTTTTAACCCTCTCCTGTTGCCTTCTGCAACGCATGCAAGGGGATTAATTTTTTCTTTCCCCCTCCTCTGTTAGGAGGCTCATCTTTACTTTTATTTGACCTTCCTCTATTCCTTATCCTAAACTGAATCTCACATTCAGTCTCTACCTAGGAGGTTAGTTCCTGCTTCAGGAACACAGAAGAATGGCCAATTTGTTTTCATCCCAATCTAAGTAACATTGTCTTGAATATCAGAACTGGAAATCCCTCCCCTTTTACCCCTTATACTGTCAATTTTTCCTAGAGAGTTCTGTACCCCTTAGTTGGTGAATTAAGGAGGAGTGAGCCTCCCCAGTATTAACCAAATATGTCACTTCTTCTCCCTCTGGCCCTATCTTCAAACTTATCAAGGGTTCCTGGTGGGGCCTACTCAGAAGGAACCCCTGAATCCCCCTAGTCTTCATTAAGGATCATGAGGGGGGTCACCTTTTCTTCTTTTTTTCCATTCAGGACATTTTCTCTTAAAATGCCCTTGCTTTCCACACTGGTGACATCTACTTATAAAAAGTAAAGTAGAGGTTCCTCTGCAAAGACTTTCCTCCCCATCTAATCATGAATAAATAATAATTTCTCTTAGAAGCAAAATTTATTCAAAGACCTGTGCTAACATTCTTAAATATCTGCTAGCCATAATAAAGAAATCAATGTATTTTATGTTCCTGGCTCCCACAATTTAGCCTAAATATTTGCCCTGGCATGCTTATACTGGTCCAAGCAAGCATTAGGTTATAGCCTGTTCCTCTTCCTTATTTAAAAGTGTTTTTACCTTTTTCAGCATTCCACAAGTTACTTCCTCCTTCCTTTGTTCTCCTCTACCTTTTCCTCTTTTAAAAAGTTCTAAGTTTCTAGCCAATCGGGACAAACACAGAATGCGAGGTCCCGTTCCACTCAATGGAAACTGGACACAGCAGTAGGGTGGACGCATCAGGTTATAAATGACCCTGTCTCCTTTGTTCAGTGTACTCTCGTGGCAGAACTGTAGGCGAGTGTACCCTTTCTGCAGGAAGTAAAAATGACCTTACTAAATAAATTAAATTTATGTTCAAGTGCTATTTCTTTACGGCACTGAGAAACAAGTATTTCAAAGACACTCATGGTCTTAGGAGCTTTTCCCTGCATCTCCCTTCTTTGTGTCAAAATCCAACGCTCCCTTATCTCCTGCCAGGGGGATCTTGATCTAACCTTTTTCTGACTACCTCTTCCACGGTGGTCACCATGATTTTCGCTTTTAGTTTCTACTTCTCTTCCTGTCTCCTTATAAAGACATGAGCTTCCCTCAGGAATTCCTCAATCCGTTTTTTATTCCATCCATCAATCTTTTGCAGTTTCTATCTGTTCTTCCTTATGTAGCCCCACCAGCCCTTTTGCAGCTTTACCGACAGAGGCCCCTGCTGGACTTACAGCCTCTCAGTAAATCAACCAAACCTTTTTTTTTTTTTTTAATTTTGAGTCTCTCTCTATCTCCAGAATGGAGTGCAGTGGTGCAATCTCGCCTCACTGCAACCTTCACCTCCCGGGTTCAAGCGATTCTCCTGCCTCAGCCTCCTGAGTAGCTGGGACTACAGGCACGTGCCACCATACCCAGATATTTTGTATTTTCAGCAGAGACGAGGTTTCACCATGTTGGCCAGGATGGTCTCGATCTGATCTCGTGATCTGCCCGCCTAGGCCTCCCAATTCGGTAATCACACCTGGGATTACAGGTGTGAGCCACCGCGCCCGGCCCAACAACAAAATCTTAACGGTCATCTTATCCATTTACCCTTCTGTAACCTGAATTCTTTCTACTGCCTCCTGACAAACAGCTGTCTAGTCTTTGCTGTAGGCAAATCACTACTCCTCAAACAGCTTGACCCTACACTCCCCTCCACATCCCTTTCTCACTTGCATCCCCCAGTTCCCAGGCTCTGTCCTTCCTCAGTGGCCACACTGTTCCCTTTCCTTGCACCTCCTTGTTGCTTGAGCCCTCCAGCTGAGAGGGGAGACGTGTCCCACCTGATTTAGGTGGCCTACTCTGTCTGGGCAATACCAGCTCCCTAGAGAAACCATAGATCAACTGGAGACTGTTATTCAGGAGATAGTGGAGATGACACAGGGAGGAAAGCAGGTACCGTGGCAACGAAGGCAACCTCTTGCATGAGCCAAGGTGGGAAAGTTGGACTGCAAGTCCTGCCTTGGTGGTTTGGGCATTTTCGGAGATCTCGGGGTGTACAAGAAACCTCCAGTAAGAGGGGCTGAGTACACAGGGAAAAACTCAGACACAGAGACTGGCTGAAAATGGGGACAAAGGAAAGAGTATCCCGTCCGGGATCTCTGTGCCTGTGACCCCTCCATTACATTGTGTTCACTAATTTTAATAGAAAAACTGTAGTATCTTACAAAATCTTTACAGAAAAAATAGAGTTTTTAGCATTAACGTATAAACTTTTTGTAACTATAGTTATATATCTGAAAATTTCTCATCAAAATTCTCTATATGCAAGCATTTCAACTTTTAAACATTTTAATTTTTCAATTCATTTAAATCTATCAAAATTGTCAGCTAGTGTAATGAATTTGAAATGAGTGAAAAACTAAATATTATGAAAAATCAAGAAGATGTGATACGATGTAATATATTCATGTATAGATTCTTACATACATTGATAGTGGAAAAACACCTGTCTCCATTCACACAGTATTATATATACGTAGCAAAATTATGAAAATTGGATTCTACTAAAAGAAAATTATTCACTCAGTCTTTGAAATTACAGTTCTTTATAATTGTCTTGGACCAATAGCTAATGAACTAACACCGAGGCATAACAGAGAATTATTAAATACCTGTATATGTGTGTGTGTGTATATATATATAGTTAGGGCGTAAGGCATTATGGTCACTAGACTCAGCAAAATCAGGATCAAATCTGATTTTCTTAAATGAGTATCTTTGATACCTCAAATTAGTCATTTGCACCTCTCATGAAACTCAGATTATTCTTTCTATAACATTAATAAAATGGTAGCAATTGTTTAAAGACATTTTACCTGTCCTAAAAATTAATTAAAATAATGTATGTGAAGCACCCATGAGGAATACACATTTTTAAAAGATTTCTTCCTCTTTGTAAAACAAAAAATTTAAAAGTAATGATGTTTGACCAGGTACAGTGGCTCACATCTATAATCCCAGCATGTTGGCAGGCTGAGGCAGGCGGATCACTTGAGGCCAGGAGTTTGAGACCAGCCTGGCCAACATGGTGAAACCCTATCTCTACTAAAAATACAAAAAGAAACCAAATTAGCTGGGCGTAGTGGTGCGTGCCTATAGTCCCTGCTACTTAGGAGGGTAAACCAGGAGAATTGCGTAAACCTAGGAGGCGGAGGTTGCAGTGAACTGAGATCATGCCACTGTACTCCAGTCTGGGTGACAGAGAGAAGACTCAGTCTCAGAAAAAAAAGAAAGGAAAAAAAAAAAACAAAAAAAAACAGATAATGGGGTGTATTGTAAAATGTCTCTCCCAGCCAGGCACGGTGGCTCACGCCTGTAATGCCAGTATTTTGGGAGACCGAGGCAGGTGGATCACTGAGGTCAGGAGTTTGATACTAGCCTGGCCAACATGGTGAAACCACGTGTCTACTAAAAATACAAAAATTAGCCGGACATGGTGGCAGGCGCCTGTAATCCCAGCTACTCGGGAGGCTAAGACAGGAGAATTGCTTGAACTTGGGAGGCAGAGGTTGTAGTAAGTCGAGATTGCACCACTGCACTCCAGCCTGGGTAACAAAGAGTGAAACTCCATCTCAAAAAAAAAAAAAAAGTCTCTACCTGGCCTTTTCCCTTCTCTGCCCACACTCATTGAATTTGTAAAAGAAAACAATTCTGATGTTTTAAGTCCATATTTTGCCTGCCTTTTCATGATTATACTGGTTGACAATTAATATTTTCACTGAAAAGTGAAGCTATCCATTTCCAATTTTCTCATAAAATGCTGAAAATTTAGAGAACTCTACTTTTATATATTGGAATTATTCTTTAGCTTTTATAATTGTTGGTCTTAAAACAAAATTTACCTTGTCAGGTTCTGTTTATGATGGAGCTGTGTTTACTGGAGTAGCTCTGTCACAGGTAACAATCACAAACTCTAAACATGATGCAAAAATTGTTTGAAGGGTCTGCGGACAGAACATACACAGACAAGAACTAGAGGCACTCAGCTCCTGATTAAAAGGTTGCAATGTGATTGCATGGCAAGGTCACCACTAGAATGACATGATAGCAGGAAATATAAGGAGCATATTCATGGATGAAAATATGTTTAAGGAAACTACATTTCTTATATTGTACTTGCAAGTTTCTCATCAGTTTGAGTTTGCTTCAAAACAAAAATAGGAAAAATAAAATATGTAAATATAGGCACTGTGAATATTAATTGACAGCACATCTATTGTACCAAATAAGCATACAAAAGCCAGTGTCGCTATTAAGATAAGGCAAATTCTATCAAAAATATTGTGATAGAAATATGGAGGTAGCTGCTGCAAAGGAACAAACCTAATATTCCAAAATAAGAGAATTTTTGAAGGTATTTTTAAAAATGAATCACTACATTTAGTTAGTAAAATTGTGTGACATACAAATCTAGCCAGAGGCATCAAATTAAAACACTTGGTATCAAATTATATCAGCTATAAAATCATCATCTTGTAGTTAATCATGAAACAGTCAGACCCTACCAGTGAATAAGTAAGTAAGATTAGATTTTATTAAAGAATTTCTCTTTTTTTTCTGTAAAACAATGGAAACATTAAATAAACATCCCAATCTGACATGAATCACAGTGTTGCAAAACCAATTTCAACTTTAAAACATCTATATGGGAAGTTTTACAAGCTAAATCCAAAAAGGACACTTTATCTGGTATGATTCTGTATCTACAGCTAAAGATTCTGAAGCAAAATAATGAATGGAGTTTTTCTAACTCAGGTTGAAATGTAGGGTATATTATATCAGATTAGACAAGCAATGCAGCTGAAGGCTCTGCTTATAATCTGATTGCAGTGTTGAAATGCTGTTCTACTAATTCCTATTGGTGACCAAATATTTGAAAGTAGAATATATCATTAGAGCATGGTATTTTGATGTTTGTTATGATTCATGCATTTTTAGATACATAGCATTTTTGTCATGTCCAAAATATATGAAAATCTGCCTTCTCTTAAGTTCCCCTCTTAAAATACCTGAAAAGAAAATGCTTCTAGCCTTTCTGGATAGGGCACAAATATTCCAGAATAGGAGTTTATTTTATAGGAAACTTTCTCCTGATTTTCTTACCAATGATAGCAAATTCATTCATAAAGACTAATTCCATCTTTCTGACTCTAAACCTTGAACTTACCTTTACTCCCTGTTCAGTGTGCTTGCGTGTACCTCTCCATTCCTCCTGACCCTTGCCCTAGAGATCACTGCCTATGCAGGTAGCTATCAGGAGTATCCAGAAATTATATCACTTTTTATTATTGTGTGGAAAATCACAAGCAACAACTTTGGTTACAAAAAGACATGCAGGACAGCTACATCATTAACTTCTCCCTCTGACTTTTTGCAATCTTTGGGTTCTTGTCCATTCTCAGTTGCTACGAGATCCAATCCTTGTTAGAGTGTTCATCTTCCCAGAGTTACTTTGGTTTAAAGTTTTTTTAATGAAATACCTCCAGGTAACCTGTAGAAATTTCTCAAATGGTGGTTTCTAGTATATCACAATTGTAGCTATATTCCCCTTGTACTGCAAAAATCGGAAAGCTCATGAAGCTGACTGAATCAATCTTTTTTGCCCTTCTCAGCGTAGTCTTTATTCTCTTACAATTCTCATTGAGATACCCTATTTCTGTTTACATAAGCCTGATTTTCTCCTACATCAAGTGCTATTTAATATCTCTGACATTTTTCATGATACGTTTCCACCCAATTATGAGTTTATATTTTAAAATAAGCAAATTTATATGGATAAATTGTAGAACAAACATAAACCATCTAGTTTTTGTAACACAAAGGGTACACAGAATATAAAAATTTGGAAAGATTTGCTACATATCTTTGTCAAAAAGTTTACAAATCTCTACCCTTGATAGCATCCCTCAATAACATTACATCATAAGTATATTCTGGGTTTGCTGTACAAAGGTGCCCTCTGTGCAAAGCTGGATGAACTCCAGGTAGTTTATATGCTGTTGTTGGCACAATGCACAGATTTATATATCATTCTTTATTTTGACGGTATGCTGACATGGAGTTGAGCCAACATACAGACCTTGCAGTGTCCATTTGGCTCTGCCTCTGTGAGGGGTTGGGGCACATTATGCTTTGAGCTTGTACCTCACAAAAGAAATCACAATGAACTTGAGAAGATTCTGTAAGTTGTAAGTGTTATCCAGAAATTTTTCACAGCCGACTGAAGTTTCTATTCTTGTTGTATTTCTTATTTGAATGGCTTGAGGTCAAGTCTGACTTCAGTACAATTCCTGGTTGGACTGAATTCGGAAATAATACAACTTTTCTTTTATCTCATTCTCTCCTTTACCTTGGTTGATTTACCCTGACTGCCAGCCCCACTGCAGTACATGCAGACTGGATGTTATTCCCCTACAAGCAACTCACCCTAAGTGCTTAGTAGTTATTAAGCTGGAAAAGATGGATTTAAAGCTCTTAAGAAATGTCTCACTTCTTATTATAGTAATTACAGTTTCCTAAAGACTAGCAGGTATCTAAAAAAGCAAAAGCAAAAAATAAATCATTTATAAAGCATTTTGTGTAATGTGGTCTATAACAGATACTTTTTCTCGCTACCCAAAACCAGAATAAGTTTTCAGATGCAAAATTTTAAAAAGGACAACAATGCCAGCTAACAATAAAGATTACTGGAATCTATACTGGCTTGGCAAAAACAAAAGGATTAAAATCATACTAATTGTACATAGATAAATTTAACTAATGTAATATTATCTTAAAACAAGCTAGAATTTGTGCCACGATAACAATAAAATATGAATAATACCTATCAATTAAAAAGCACCATGCAAAATGCCCTCATTTCATCAAAATACTTTTAAAATAACTTCTTTTGACAATGTTTAATCTTATGAAGGTGATATGTTCAACTCTCTTCCAAACTGAATTCCATTTCAGAGTATGATTAAAAAAATGTCAATGAAGTGTCTATCATCATTGAAATCAAGGATTTCAGAATATATTTTATCTTCTTGTATTGGAATATCAATTCTGGGTGCGATGACCTGAATTCTGAAATATCTCATTTTCAAAAGCTGTTCTAGCCTAAAAAATGAAGACATCTGTGTCTTTACCTTGAAATTAATCTATAGATAAGTAGGATAGACTTAATGACCTTGGGTAAGTTATCTTTACCAAACAGAACCTGAAATTCAATTATATAAAAAAGATCGGATCAAATGAATTGTGACAAATGACCTTCTATTTTATTTCAACTCTGTCTAGGTTGTCTTTAATATTTGGCTATCTTGATCAGAAATTACTAAGTCCACACAATTGACCATCGAATAGGGTTCTTAACCCTGGCATGATGGATATTTTGGTTCAAGTATTCATTTGTTTTGGGAACGGTCTTGTACATGGAAGCATGTTTGTGGCGTTCTTCGCCTGTGCTTAGTAAATGCCAGCATCAGTGTTAATCATAATGCAGCAACCAGAAGCGTATCCAGATATTACCAAATAGTCCTGTGCCTGGAGGTGTAATCACCCTTGGTTGAGAACTACTGCTGTGGAAGAAAAGGAACAGTACTTGTATCCATACTGTTACCTTAAATGTATTAACATCACCATTTTTTCAATTCATTCATTCAAACTCTGATACACTAATTCCATAGTATTTGGCATTGGAAATGTGTTTGATTTCCACTATTCATTATTCTATTTTAGAAATAAAATATCATCATGTAATTCTCTTACATTTGAAAGGAAATGAAAGTATGTCAGTAAACAGATTATTCAGTTCAAAGTACTTTGCTTAATTACTTCTGCCAGTTATTATTTAGTACCTGAGTAGATACTACAGAAAAAAATTTTTTTAATTCTTAAGAAGCTTACAGTCTCAGAATGTGATTAGAAAATCCAGACCCAACCCATCATATTCAAATAGAAAAAACGTTATAAAATTTTCCTAAATTTCACATTTTCTTAAAATCATTTTATTTATTGCATTGCATTTACTGAAATTTAAAGTAAGAAAACAGTTTTCATTTTTTAGGAAAATTAGTTTTTCTTACTTACTGCCTTTAAATATCAAGGTACAGATATTCGAGATCTTTTATTTTGAGACAACATTGTTTCTGTCCTTATAAGTTTATTTCTTAAAATAAACAATGTATACAAAGTTATAAATAAATATGGTATACTTAAGTATATTTAAGTGAAAAATATATTATTCTTCAGATTGTAATGTGTTGCCACATTTGCTTTAGACATACACAAAGATTTCCAAATTACACTAGAAGAAATAACATTGGTGTTGTTTGGAAACTTTCTAATAAAATTCTGTAATTTCAAAAATGTAAGAATGCCAACCTAAGATCTAATGCTGAAGTGAGTCATACATTTGGTCAAATAGGAGAGTTATAGAGTCATCTAAACAACACAGAATGAGGCAAGTAATTGATAGTTATTCATCTCTAACAGCTTAAGAGTTCTTCAGCTAGGGCGGGCACAGTGGCTCACGCCTGTAATCCCAGCACTTTGGGAGGCTCAGGTGGGCGGATCGCGAGGTCAGGAGCTCGAGATCAGCCTGGCCAACATGGTGAAACCCCGTCTCTACTAAAAATACAAAAAATTAGCTGGGCATGGTGGTGTGTGCCTGTAATCCCAGTTACTCGGGAGGCTGAGGCAGGAGAATCGCTTGAACCCAGGAGGTGGAGGTTGCAGTGAGCCCAGATTGCACCACTGCACTCCAGCCTGGGCGAAAGACCAAGACTCTGTCTCAAGGGGGAAAAAAAAATGGTTCTTCAGCTAATAGTCAAGGTAGATTAAGCACTCGACATTACGGTTTCCCCAGTGATACTTTTCTCTTCCACTTTGACTTTTAGAAGCTGTCAAGTCCTACTGTTGCTTAAATATTTAATTCAATTCAACATTTCAGTATGTTAAGTAAGTGTGAAATGCTAAAATTTAAGTGTATATTGACCCGCACTTTTTCATTAATTTTTTTCTGTACCAAAAAGGAGACTGCATGTTTTATAAGTATTATATATGATCACATATATATGCATATAACTATGCCTATATGTATAATACATAAATATGTACACACACACACCCCTATGCAAGATTGTGTGCATGTGTTTGCTTTTTTCCCTGATAAAAATAGGCAAGATGTATTGGGCCCTGACTATGTACTATATGCTGTTATGTAACTTCATAAGCATATGATCTCATTCATTATTAAAGCCATAGGCTGGGAGTGGTGGCTCATACCTGTAATCCCAGCACTTTGTGAGGCCGAGGTTTGGGCAGATCACTTGAGGTCAGGAGTTCGAGACTAGCCTGGCCAACATGGTGAAATCCCATCTCTACTAAAAATATAAAAATTAGCCGGGCGTGGTGGCGGGTGCCTGGAATATCAGCTGCTTGGGTGGCTGAGGCAGAAGAATCACTTGAACCCGGGACGTGGAGGTTGCAGGGAGGCAGAGATTGCAGTGAGCTGAGATCCTGCCATTGCACTCCAGACTGGGTGACAAGAGCAAAACTCCATCTCAAAAAAAAAAAGGCCGGGCGTGGTGGCTCACACCTGTAATCTCAACACTTCGGGAGGCCGAGGCAGGCAGATCATGAGGTCAGGAGATCGAGACCATCCTGGCTAACACAGTGAAACCCCGTCTCTACTAAAAATACAAAAAATTAGTCGGGTGTGGTGGCAGGCGCCTGTAATACCAGCTACTTGGGGGGCTGAGGCAGAAGAATCACTTGAACCCAGGAGGTAGAGCTTGTAGTGAGCCGAGATGGTGCCACTGCACTCCAGCCTGGGCGACAGAGTGAGAATCCATCTCAAAATCAAACAAACAAACCACAGTATAATTATAATTATATTTTAACATGACGAGTCAGAGAGGTTAAGCTTGAATCTAGAGGCCACATTATTATCCACGATACTATTTTGTTAGGTTAAACAGAAGGAAAGGAGAAAAATATATTTCGATAATTTAGACACTAATTTCCAACAAAAATTAAGCAGAACAAGTTGAGAAACTATGCAGCTCTGGTACATTAGTTGGCATTTTTTCCTTAATCCTGAAACTTACAAACACATTGAATCTTTTTTTTTTTTTTTTTAACCAGAATCTGAAGGACTCTTTTGTAATGTTTTCTGACAACATTTACACCTGTAGTTTCAAATCATGGAAATTAAGACTGGGAGAGATGAAACATCTTTAGCTCTAAGAGGAGATTAAACTGATTTTATTAACTAATTGACAAATCATTTCTTTTTGTGATAAAAAGTTAGTTTCATGGACAAAAGAAATTTCTAAATTTCTCTTCATGAGGGGAACCACAAGAGCTAATAGGTAGCCTACTAGGGATTTCAGTAGGAGCTACCAATTCGAATGCAC
Source organism: Colobus angolensis palliatus (assembly GCF_000951035.1). Lineage (NCBI taxonomy): Eukaryota > Metazoa > Chordata > Mammalia > Primates > Cercopithecidae > Colobus > Colobus angolensis. Next base: position 720,451 of record NW_012114252.1, on the reverse strand, counting down.
ATTGCGGCCAGTGAGGAAACATAAGTAAATGACACATGACAAGAATAAATGGCTATGCAATTATTGTGCAAATGGTGGATGCTGGTAAGGGGCTGCCTGTACCCCTCTGAGAGAAGTAGCTGCTGCTCAGTCTATGGATAGCAGTTACCACGTGGAATTGAGTCTGCTCTCGTTTGAAGTTTCCATCTGTTTAGGAGATTTCAAAAGCATGTGTTTATGAATATTAAGTAAATTATATAATTTAAAAAACATTAAAAAATATATATGTAGGCCAGCTTTTCGTGGCTCTTGGGCTCTTGGTTTATCAACAGGTTGCTTTACAAAATAGTGGGTGGGCTATTAGGAAATACCTAACATGAAATATCTCACAAGGAAAATCTTCAACTAGAAAAGGAATAAATCATTTTCCTAATGTTGAGGATAGTAGATCATAGGTATAAGGTTGGAGAGGGTACTGTACTAAGGTGGCATAATCACCCAACATGAACGGATGATGTAGATTGGCAGTTTAAAGTGGAACTCAGCAATGTACAGGCTCTCCTACAACCATTTGGAAAGGACAAAGAGAAAGTAAAAGCCATCTTTAAGAATGCCTTAATACATTATTTGGGTGATGGATATCTTAAAAGCCCTGACTTCACCTCCATGCAATCTGTGCATGTAACAAAATTACACTTGTACCCTATAACTTTATACAAATAATTAAAAAGGCAGTAGCACTTATAACTGTAATTATTTGATAACCTATTTAATATTTCTTCCCTGCCATGGAATCTAATATACTGGTTAGACATGGATGGCATAAAGTCAGACTGTTTAGTCAAATATGACCCCAACTTGTATTACCTCTGTGGCTTTAGTGTTTACAGATATGCAGGTAAAACTGATAGTAGACATAAAACTAGATCTACCAACTTGAAATCAGTGAAATAATTACAAATTTGAAGAAGAGAGATTTGCAAATAAAATCTCTCTGGATTTCTATCTCAATGGAGATAGAAATGCTGGGCTTATGTATGTGTAGGGAGATAAAAGGTGGGTTATCTGTGAATACATTGACTGGAAAATTGCTCTGAAGCTTGGATAATGACACCCTTACTTCCAGGTAATACCACCACCATTTCTGGGAATACTTTTTGCTGCTCTAAATTTATGACTATGACAGAGTCCTGTTTAAACATGTCAATAAAGTATATTACAGGTATAGGACCTTTGACTTTGATCAAAATGCTGATGTAGTTGGAAGCATCTGGGATACAGCACTTTAACCCTTGGCATCAATTTGATGTTATGGATGACCAGACTGTACACCATTTGAGTGTGAATGATATGAAAAACTAACTTGTAGTTTGTTGAGTCTCACCACTAGCCTCTATTTTAAGACCTTGATGAGTGTTTCTAAGCATCACCTGAGTAAAAATAGACTTGTATTGAAGCCAGCTGGATCTTATTCAGGAATAAATTTCAGACAGGCAAAGAAACAGCTGGAATACAGTTTCTCCTACATGGGGTGCCAGAGAAGATGTATGGTTGGGTGTCCTACAAATATGAAAGGTATTAAATGTCAGATGCTTATATGTTTTTTGGTTTAATAATGTGAGCTAGCAGAATAATGTAAATATAGTAAACTTGAAATTTTCTTTATCTGCAAAAGTATGAAAACGTGTTTGAATTATGTCAAGCCCATGATAGTTTGAGATTTTAGGTTTTTGAGTGTAAAATATATTAAAAAGTATAGAAATCTTGGGCATGAAGTTTAATTTTCCAAAGTAAATATGTACAGGCAATTAACAGACAGATCAAGGAATGAGTGGTGGCAATGTGCTAGCAGCCCTCACTCTCGGCGCCTCCTTGGCCTTGGAGTCCACTCTGGCAGTGCTTGAGGAGCCCTTCAGCCCACCATGGCACCGTGGAAGCCCCTCTCTGGGCTGGCTAAGGCTGGAGCCTCCTCCCTCTGCTTGCCGGGAGGTGTAGAGGGAGAGGCACCGGCAGGAATGAGTCTGAGCTTGTGGGCCAGTGTGACTTCCGGTGAGTGTGGAGGTGGGGGGGCTTAAGCAGTGAGGGGCTTAGCACCTGGGCCAGCAGCTGTGAAGGTTGTGCCCAGGTCTCCTAGCAGTGCCGGCCGGCAGGCGCTGCACTCAAATTCTGGGTAGGTTTAGTTGCCTCCCAGCAGAGCAGGGCTCTGGACCTGCAGCCTGCCATGTCTGAGCTCCTCTGGCTGTGGTGGGCTCCCCCGGGCCTGAGCCTCCTGGACGGGCACTGCCTCCTGCTTCCTGGCGCCCAGTCCCATGGACTGCCCAAGGGCTGAGGAGTGGAGGTGTGACTCGGGACTGGTGGGCAGCTGGGCCTACAGCCCTGGTACAGGATCCACTGGGTGAAGCCAGCTGGGCTCCTGAACTGGATGGGGACTTGAAGAACTTTTATATCTAGTGGGAGGATCCTATGTGCACCAATCAGCACTCTGTGTCTAGCTCAGAGTTTGTAAATACACCAATCAGCACTCTGTGTCTAGCTCAGGGTTTGTAAATACACCAGTTGGTGCTCTGTATCTATCTAACTCTGTATCTAGCTAACTCTGTATCTAGCTAACTAGCACTCTGTGACTCTGTGTCTAGCTCAAGGATTGTAAACGCACCAATCAGCACTCTGTCAAAACGGACCAATCAGCTCTCTGTAAAATAGACCAATCAGCTCTCTGTAAAATGGACCAATCAGCTCTCTGTAAAATGGACCAATCAGCTTGCTGTAAAGTGGACCAATCAGCTCTCTGTAAAATGGACCAATCAGCAAGATGTGGGTGGGACCAGATAAAGGAATAAAAGCAGGCTGCTGGAACCACCCAGCAGCAACCCTGTGGGGTCTTTTTTCAGGCTGTGGAGGCTTTGTTCTTTTGTTTTTTGCAGCTCACTCTTTGGGTCTGCGCTGTCTTTATGAGCTGCAATACTCACCACAAAGGTCTGTAGCTTCACTCCTGAAGCCAGAGAGACCATGGACCATGAATCACGAACCCAGGGGGAATAATGAACAACTCCAGATGCGCTAACTTTAAGAGCTGTAACACCATGAAGGTCTTCAGTTTCACTCCTGACAGTGAGACCACCCACTAGAAGGAAGAAGCTCCAGGCACATGTGACCGTCTGAAGGAACAAACTCCAGACATACCATCTTTAAGAACTGTAACACTCACCATGAGGGTTTGCAGCTTCATTCTTGAAGTCAGTGAGACCAAGAACCCACCAATTCCCGAAACAGGAATAATGTGATAGTCCAGTTCCTCTGTGCCAGCACTCCAGAACTGTCTCAGTTGTAGACCCATTTCTCTCTGAAAGCATACATTAGCCTAACTTCTAGCACCATAGGTTGGGTTTTCCTTTTACAATATTGACTTTTTTGTCTAGCTTTCAGGTTATTTGTGTGTATGTGTGTGTGCATGTGAGTATGTGTGAGAGAGAGGAAGGGAGAAAGATTCAATCACTTAATGAAGCATGTTTTCTTGGTAATTGTATTATATAATATTGTATCATTACGAAATTATATGTGTTCTACTGTTGTACAGCAGTTGCCACATCTCCAGTTTGAGATTATTGTAAATAATGCTTCCATGAACATACATCTACATGTCATTTGGTACACACTTTTACTTGTACCTGATTGCTATATAGTAGGAAAAATAACTTCTGGTTCTGGAAGATACAAATAATCTATAATATGCTACTAAATTTTCTGGAATGATTGTATTAGTATAAAATTCCTCCAGTGTCAGCACAAATAGAAACACTGTCACGCAAAATTTGTCATTTGTTAGTCTTCTAATTTTGGTCATTTCTGCTGGTGTGATTTCCCGTTGGGATTTAAACTGAATTTTCTCAGTGGTAAATGAGGTTGAGCACTTTTCTCATATGTCTCAACAGTATTTGCATATCTTTTTTCTTTAATGCCAGTATCACATTGCATTAATTACTGATGCCTCAGACTCTTGGTTTTCTTCGGCTCTTATGACTTCCATATACATTCTAAAATCAGCATGTAAGGTTCTAAAAAGTCAAATGATATATAAAAACCTGAGATTTTGTTTGAGAATGCATTAAATATACAAAGCATTTTTCGGAGAATTGACATTCACAACATTGGGGATTGTAGTCTATGAACATGGATAGTGATAACATTTAGATTGTATTCATTGTTGTCAATAATATTTCATTGTTGACTGAGTGGAATGTTTGTACAATGTTTATTAGGTTTATTCCTCGGTATTGAAGTTTGTGATGCTCTTGCAAGTGGTTTCATTTATTAATTTCATTTTAATTATACATTATTGGAATACTAAATTACATTTGAATTTTGTATACTGATCTATTCAGCACATTTCAAAAATTCAATTACTGATTCTAATTGTTTTTTAAAGATTAAAATATTTTGTATACAAAATCATGAGTCTACAAAAAAATAAGAATTTTATTTCTTCTTTTGTATCCTTGTTTTTCATTTCTCATTCTTGCATTGTTCAATTGGATAGGTGTTACAGTGGCATTTTCAATAGAGTTTGTGAGAAGGGAGATTCATGTTTCCTTCTATCTTAGGAGAAAAGCTTTTAATATTTCACCACTGAATACATTGAATGCTGACATTTGTTAGGTGTGTGTGGTAAGCAGGATGCTTAAATGGCCCATGATTTCTGGCCTGTGATATACCTACACCTTCTGCCATGTATTCAATCAAGTACTAACCTAGTTTTGATTAGTTTTTTGATACGTTGTATCATTAAACAGCATTATACTTTTTCAAATTATTTTTATTCGTTGAGAACATTGTTTTTCATTTTTCTGTGAATGTGAAATTGACCCAATAGTACCATAGACAGTTTTTTGGAAATAAACAAGAAATTTGGCCTTTTAGTCTTAAAGCTTGAAACTTACGTTTTTTAAATCTCAATATTTTCCTCAGGAAAGGACCCCCAGGCCTCTCAGAAAGTATCAAAGAACTGAAACTCACCAGATCACTGCATCAGGACAATGAGATGCAAAATCCTTCATTGGTCATGATCGCTTCCTGGCCCCTCCATAGTTCCTGTTTTCTTACACATTGTTACATTTCTTCTCTGTCTCATAAACCCCTAGTTTTAGTCGGTCAGGGAGATGGATTTGAGACTGATCTCCCATCTCCTTGAGTGCAGCACAGGATTAAAGCCTTCCTTGGCACTTCCTTAGCATTACTTTTCATCTCAGTCATTGGCTTTCGGTGTGGCAAGCAGCAGAAACTAGAGCAAACTCCTGGTGTTTTGGTAGCAAATGTGGTAAATTAAATGATTTTGACCCTTACAATATTAAAATAAACCTCACTTGATCATGGTGCTTATATTATTCTTTTTATATATAGCTGTATTTACTTTGCTAGGATATTGGTTTGTGTTTTATTTTGTTTTGTTTTTGAGATAGAGCCTCACCCTATCAACCAGGCTGGAGTGCAGTGGCATGATCTCGCCTCACTGCAACCTCCACCTCCTGGGTTCAAGCGATTTTCCTGCCTCAGTGTCCCGAGTAGCTGGGATTACAGGTGTGCGCCACCATATCCAACTAATTTTTGTATTTTTAGTAGCGACAGGGTTTCACCATGTTGGTCAGGCTTGCCTTGAACTCCCAACCTCATGTAATCTGCCCACCTCAGCCTCCCAAAGTGTTGGAATTACAAGTGTGAGCCACCGCGCCCAGCCAGTGTTTTTTGTTTGTTTGTTTTGTTTTGTTTTTCTTTTTTTTTTCTGTGACTATGAGATGGGTGGACATTGAACAGTCTACATATAAAAATAGAATTTTGACCCACAACCTGCAGCAACCCAGAAAACAGATCCCTTTTTGTAATAAAAAACCAGGAAGTTAGCCTGTTGTGAGTTAGACTTGTTGAAAACCAGATTTCTCTCTAGTGACAACTCAGAAAGCTGAACAGTAACTTCTATAACAATTGGATCTAAATGGCCAGGACTTGATTAATAGCTGACAGCTTTTCCCATGTCTCCTCTTCTAACTTAGGACGATGTGGTTTGCCTGTGTCCCCACCCAAATTTCATCCTGTAGTATAGTTCCCACAGTCCCCACATGTCATGGGAGGGACACCATGAGAGGTAATTTAATCATGAAAATGGGTTTTTCCTATGCTGTCCTTGTGATAGTGAATAGGCATTGCAAGATCTGATGGTTTTATAAAGGGCAGTTCCCCCGCACATGTTCCTTGCCTGCTGCCATGTAAGATGTGCCTTTGCTCCTCTCTTGTCTTCTGCCATGATAGTGAGGCCTCCCCAGCCACGTGGAACTCCACGTTCATTAAACCTCTTTTTATTTATAAATTACCCAGTCTCAGGTATTTCTTCACAGCAGTGTGAAAGTAGACTAATACATAGGATCAGCCATAAAAAGCTTAATATGCGCCCTTAGTCAATCATGTAGGATGCCTCTCTTCTGATTAACCCGTGAACAGCTTCCCCATCAATGGCCTCCAGTCAGAGCTAACTGAAATCTTCCCATTTCTCCACTATGAACGTTTCCCACTTTTCTGCCTACATTTGAGTCTCTGCCAAAATTCAACTGAAGGTTGCTAAGTTTCCTACCATAACAAGTTCAGAATAAAAAGCCTTTGCTATTCCCATTGCTTCTTCCATAATATAGTCATGTGTCATTTAATGACTGGGGTAAGTTCTGAGAAATGAACCAGTAGGTGATTTCATTGTTGTGTGGTCATCAGAGTGTACTTACAAAAATGTAGATAGTGTTGCCTACTCTATACCTAAGCTATATGGTAGAGACTACTATTTCTAAGCTATAAATCTGTACAGCATACTACTGTACTGAATACTGCAGGCAATTGTAACACAGTGCTTAGTATTTGTATATCTAAACATATCTAAACATAGAAAAGGTAAGGTAAAAATATGATATAATCTTATGAGGCCACCCTCACATACGTGGTCTATCATTGGCTGCAATGTCATTATGTGGCACACAACTTTACATATATTGGACAGAAATCATCTGGGACTTGAAAACTTAAAAATATTTAAATTAAACTTTCTATATCTTTAATATATATAAAACTATTTAGTTTTACTGTTATTTATTTCAACCAGAATATTCCGTAACTTTTGTCTCCATAGTCCAATGGCATCATCAAAACCCATGATTAGCTTTGCAGCCCATTACTGGCCACCTTCTGCTGGACTTGCTAACTCCCACTTAAATTTGGCAAATACTTTGAAGGAATTTCTGTCACTTTCTCTTAGGAGCTCTCTTCTGATAACTTGAGTCCTAAAATTCTGTTTGAGGGTAGATTTCTCATGGTTTCAACTCATTTTTTTGCAATATTATAATTGTTTAAGCATGTTTTCTAGCTTTTCTAAATATTCTTTGCTGGTATTATTTAGTCTTATTTCAATCTAGTATGTCATAGTCAGAAGTAGAAATTTGCCCTGATTTTAGTGAAAGGAATAAGCAGTTAATGACAAAGCTTTTTTGTTTTGTTTTGTTTTGTTTTTTTGTGTGTTTTTGTTTGTTTGTTTGTTTTTCTTTTTTGAGAAGAAGTCTTACTTTGTCACCCAAGCTGGAGTGCAGTGGCATGATCTCAGCTCATTGCAACCTCCACCTCCTAGGTTCAAGTGATTCTCTTGCCTCAGCCTCCTGAGGAGCTGAGACTACAGGCATGCACCACCACGCCCAGCTAATTTTTGTATTTTTAGTGGAGACAGGGTTTCACCATGTTGGCCAGGATGGTCTCCATCTCTTGATCTTGTGATTCGCCCTCCTCGGCCTCCCAAAGTGTTGGGATTGCAGGCATAAACCACCATGACTGGCCTGATAAAGTTTTTTAATACCCTTATTTTACTAGGATTTGAAATAATGACCATTCCCTATTCCTGCACATAGAAATTTATTCTATAATCACTTTTCAAATCTCTATTAACACAGCATTCTCTTTCAGTGATTACTGTAAATAATTTTGCAAAGTTTTTTTTTCTAAAATTCATGAAATGCCCACTATTAAAAACAGGAACAGTCATATCTTTGTATCAAAAACTGTTTTGGAGTTATAGAATACTCTTGTCATTCATGGCAGTTAACAGCTGCCATTTTAACTAACAAGTGAGACTAAATATTTTCATTTTACTGTGGTGTGTATTTGAATCATGCTCCCTTAAGTGTGCAATGTGAGAACACATTTCTCAGCTAGGGGAAGACAAGTGGAGAGTCCAAAGCCAACATTTCCACTACATTTTTTTTCTACTCAGAAAAACATCTGTAATACTTGTAAAAATGTGGAGGAAAGATGTTTTCTGTTCAGCTACAACTTACTGTATCTTGTGGGAATAATGATATGCCATAGTATATCTGCAAATAAAATAATTTATAAAGCTTTGGAAAATTTTCCCACATTAGTGAATTGTTAAAAGCTAATTTGATTGAAAATAATTGTAACTTTCCCGTTCAGAAACGTATTTCTACTCAGTAAGCTTGGTGATTGGCCTGAATGAAACCTATATTATCTTGAGGAATTAAAAACAACCTAAAAATGGTGGCCATATGTCTGCCTGACTTGGATCTTCCTTCAAAAATAATTTTCCATTTAGCTATAAGGACTACAGCAAATGGAGCAGCTTTCTGCTACAACGATTTTTTTTTTTAACAACCATTGGTTTTAAGCCCAAGCCACACATTTCTCTAGCACTCCCTAGATGATGACTAAGGAAAGCCAGGCTGCCAGATAAAGCCTGACCACTTCTGCCCAAGTTTGGACTCCACTAAAAGCATTCTTTGCTCCAGAGCTCCACATTGGATTGACCAATGTTTCATCTAATTTGCGTCATTATTTAAGGCTCACCCTGCCCCATCATGCTTCCTGCCCAATCATGCTTCCTGTCATTTTTTCCACTTTTATCTTTTACAGTATTATCTGCCCCTCAACACACATCCAATTCCTCAAAGACCCAATTGCTACTCTAGTTTAAACCTCCCCAGTTCATGCACATGATTCAATCAAGTAGAACTTCTTCTTTTCTTCCTTGACTTTATTTTATTTTATTTTGGAGACAGAGTCTTGCTCTTTCACCCAGGCTGGAGTGCAGTGGCACAATCTTGGCTCACTGCAACCTCTGCCTCCCGGGTTCAAGCAAATCTTCTGCCTCAGCCTCCCTAGTAGTTGGGACTACAGGTGTGTGCCACTACATCCGGCTAATTTTTTTGTATTTTTACTAAAGATGGGGTTTCCTCATGTTAGCCAGGATGGTCTCGATCTCCTGACCTCGTAATCCACCTGCCTCAGCCTCTCAAAGTGCTGGGATTACAGGTGTGAGCCACTGTGCCTGGCCCCACTTTTTTTTTTTTTTTTTTTTACTTTTTGAGACAAGGTCTCTCTGTTGCCCAGGCTGGACTACAGTGGCACAAATACTGCTCAGTGCAGCCTTGATCTCCTGGGCCCAAGAGATTCTCTCGACTCAGCCTCCCGGGTACCTGGGAGTGTAGGCACACACCATGAAGCCTGGAAATTCTTGTTTATTTTTTGTAGAGACAGTTTCACTATTTTGCCCAGGCTGGTCTTAAACTCCTGAACTCAAGCAATCCACCCATCCTCATCTCCCAAAGTGCTGCACTTGGCTCAAATAGAAATTTTTTAGTACTTTACATTTTTAAAAGGACTCTGGTCTGATATGGATGTTAGAAATATCGTTAGCGGACATAGAATGAAATGAAGACTTGGCCCAAACTTTCTTCTCTCTTGCCTCACATTTCACTTCCAATTGTCCAAGCAAAGTTTAATGGAATAGATGGAATGTTAACTAATGACTAGGAAATTGGCTTAGCTACTGTGGGCCACACATTTTAGCACCTTATAGAAAATGTCACATAAGATAACGTAGGTATCAGAGTTTCTTTGGAACAAGTACTTGCCACTAGAAGGAGAAATGGTGCCTCATGCTTTAAAATTCCCTCTTTTCTCATTCTCTCCCCCATGGCTCACAGCATTTGATGATTAAATCAGGGCATAGTTCTCACTGGTCTGTTTCTCCTGGAGAAAGGGCATATAGGTGCTCATTTTCAATATTACAATTTCAAAAATGGCTTGGAGAAACTGGAGTTCAAGCATTATTGCCTTGAACTATTTTTCCTTAGGTAAGAAGTGAAGTCTCAGTGATCAAGAACTAAATTATTATTCATTTTCATGATGTTTTCTTGTTTAAAAATTTCAAATTAAAATTTTAAACCTAAAATTCAAAATCTAAAAACTGAGTATAATTCTAATTTCTTATTTTCAATAGCAAAATCAACATGACAATATTCTGTAAGAAATTTTCAATCATAGGCTGGTAACCAATTTTTCTTTATATCATTTCAGATGTTAAATAACAGTAATGAAAATGTTAGGTATTTGTAGCTCTAAATGACAATAATTCTGTCTTATGTTAAAGGCTATATTTATTAGAGCTTTTCAGAGCAACATTTATTGGAATTTTCCTGCGTTTCTACCCTGAACCCATCTTAGCTTGAACTAATCTTGGCTGTTGTTAACTTGTGGTATTGATACCGGAGGGAGACAAGGAAGTGCTGGGTAGAGAAGGGCGGGTCCCTGGTGAGGGCTCCCCTCCAGGCCTGTGCCCATGAACCCAGGTGGGGACAGGCATTTTTGTTTTCATGCCCAAATGTTGCATTTCCCAAGAACACCCTGGCCTGCCACATCCCCATCCTGTGCCTATAAAAACCGCATTAGCTCGCCTACAGGCACCGGCAGATGCCAGTAGACCATCAGCAGTGGAATGACATGAATCTGGCCAGGTGGTCTAAGGAGAGTCCAGCCACTGAGCACCCCAAATCCAGGAGAAAACCACTTTCCCACTCTATTCCCCTTCTGGCCTCCCCATCCACCTTGCTGAGATCCACCATCACTCAGTAATAAACTTTGCACTCATTCTCCAAGCCCATGTGTGATCTGATTTTTCCGGTATGCTAAGGAAAGAACCTGGGATACAGATAGTCCTCTGTCCTTGCAATAAGGCAGAGGATCTAACTGAGCTGATTAACACAAGCCACCTTCGGACGCCAAAACTGAAAGAGCACACTGTAACACACGCCCACGGGGGCCTCAGGAGCTGTAAACATTTACCCTTAGACACTGCCATGGGGTCAGCGCTCCACAACCTGCCTGTGTGTATGCTCTCCTAGAGGTTTGAGCAGTGGGGCACTGGAGAAGGGACCCACTCCCATCGCGTGCCCTGTGAGGTGGATAAGGGAACTTTCCCATTTCAATATCAAAGAGTGATTTTATATCTTTACTCTCATTTTGTTCTTGAATGCTGGGAAGGGAGTGACACCTGGCCATGTGCAACATGGCTAACTTTGCTTCATGTGTATCCTTCTAACTCTGTACTGAAAGGTCGTTTACTTATAAAGAGCTTTGCACTCACAGCCAAGGGAACCATACATTCCAACTGTCTGAAGTGACAATAGATCATGTAATGATGAATAAATCCTTGCATATTCCAACACAGACAGATTCTGAGAAAGAAGAGTTACACTCTTCATCAGTGCCTTAGTCCCAGATTTAGACAGAACACCAGGGGAGAGATGGATTCGGACAAATTGACTGATAAACTCCCAGTTTCACTGAAATTAAATTACCACCAATTAACAATATAAATATTCAATTTAATTACATAAAACATAGTAAAGTCACATTTCTTAACACTTGAATTCAAAGTAGAGATGATCTACTCTCTCTTTTTCTCTTTACATATACACACACCCCTACAAATTGATTTTTCTTATAAATAGTGAATACAGGATTCATATTATTTGATTTTTCAGTTATAGTAAATAAATATATATATAAATAAAATAAAATACTCTTTCATTTTCTTACATGTAGGTCTACTTCATTTAAAATTCTTCAAAGTACTTTATAAATAGATATAGTATAATTTATCTAACTGTATGCCTACTGATGAGTACTGACAGTATTTTTTGGTTTTATTTACACAAACAATATTGTGAGAAGCTTATTAATTAACTGCCTATTTTATTTCTGTAAAAAAATGAGAATACCGGTCCAAGGGAATGTGCATTTACCATTGTGAGACATCCGAGCAGACTCAACAGAGAGATGACGATTGCTTTCCAAGACTTCTTAAAGACTTATTCACTTTTACCCATTTTCTGTCAAAAAAAAAAAAATAGCTTAATCACTCTTGCTGGAAAATCTAAATCAAGGTATATATGGGGATAAGTTTTTCTAATTTCAGTTTGTCTAAGTAAAATAAGGGGACTGCTTATATTTTCAGGTACTGTTGTTCTTCAGTAGTTTTATTGGGGTCTTTTTTTATTCTTAAGTTTTAAAATGAGCAATAAGTCCATCAATAGATGGATTCTTTAATGACAGTTTATATTCACAATAGTCTTTCCCTCTTTCGTTCAGGTCATTGTACTAACTATATATAATTTTTTTCCTTCAAATTTTTGGCATCCTATGTAATACTTTCTAGTGAGATTAACTATGAACAACTTAAGAGTAAGTTATCAGCATAAGCATCTAATTTGACTTTAATAAAAATTGTTTTCTAAAAGTGTTACTTATAACTGGCAACTATCTGATGTTTCAAATACTTCCCTCTGAAATTACTATGAACATCAAGGTTATGATAAACTCAAAATTAACTAAATAGTTGTAAGGTTGTAATGATGTATTTTACCCAAGAATATTCCTACTTGACTAGCAACTTGACAAGTAAACATTAGACCTAAAATGAGTATCTGCATATGATGAAGTAGTTAATAAAAATAACTTCAGCTGGGAAGGAGAAAATATTTTTGCTTTTTTTTTTAGCATTTTAATGAAATGTTTATATGAAATGTATGCCAGTTTTCATCAAGATAATTACATGATATGTTGTACATGCTTGGATTTTTAATCTTTTGCTAAAATTTGTATCCCCTTTTCTACACCTCCTTTTTTTCTGCATTGTCATTTACAATATGACTAAACAATGCGGGAATGCTGCTCTTGAGACCTAGTTGTAATATGAAAGGAAAGAAACCTTTAAAGATAATATAATGTGTGACTTATATATTTTATTTTTCTTTCAAAGCTGTTTGTGGATCATTTACAGTACCTACAGTCACTGTGACAGCAAAACAATGACTCTGTGTTAAGAGGAAACAGAAGTGATGTCTCCTTTGATCCCAGCAAATAAAATTCACCATGTCTTATGTGAAATAAATCTGCTTTCCTACAATAAAATGTGAGAATAGTAGGCTGGGCGCAGTGGCTCGGGCCTGTAATCCCAGCCCTTTGGGAGGCTGAGGCGGGTGGATCACGAGATGAGGAGATCGAGACCGTCCTGGCTAACACGGTGAAACCCCATCTCTACTAAAAATATACAAAAAAATTAGCCGGGCGCAGTGGCGGGCGCCTGTAGTCCCAGCTACTCGGGAGGCTGAGGCAGGAGAATGGCCTGAACCCAGGAGGTGGAGCTTGCAGTGAGTGAGATCGCGCCACTGCACTCCAGCCTGGGCGACAGAGCGAGACTCCGTCTCAAAAAAAAAAAAAAAAAAAATATATATATATATATAAAATATGAGTTAATAGTAATAATAGTAATTCTAAGAAGCGTTAAATGTTTATTCTCATTCTAACTGAAATTTTAATTATTGGTCACAAATTAATTTCTATAATGGTAAGTAAATAAAATCTTTTATGTTGTACAATGGTGTAATTGTATTCACTTCTCTTATATGGTTGCCATGAAAAAACTTGTGAGTGATTATCAAATATTTGGGATTCAGATTGGAGGCTGGATGGGCAGAAAGTGTGGGGACTGCTTAGTATGAACTCTGCAGAGGTTCTGCTTAAGGCACTTTAGCAGAAGGCCAGTTCAGATGGAAAAGCCCAGAGCGTCTCTCACGTGAGAAGAGTATTGTCTGTGTTTTCCAGAACAGCTCATTTTAGTTTCAGATTGGAAGGAAACAAAGTGAAGGAAATCTTTGACATTTTCTGGAGGGAAGAACAGTGCTTAAAATATGTAAATTGGACAATGAAGTAAAGAAGGGAATTGAAAGTTGTACCTAAGAACAGGATGTGCCAACACTCAAATACATAAATGTTTAAGAGCGGAGTTTCTTCTTTTATATTCCGTTATCACCAGAAAAGGACCGACAGTGCAAGCAATTAAACCAGAATATGCAAATAGAAATGTCATAATGAACTCATTTCTGTGGAAATAGCTACTAGAAAATGTTAGCACATAGATGAGAGATTCTGAAAAAAATTAGCTATCAACACTAAATATCTGAAGAGAATAAAAACCTTGAAGCTATTCTTTTATTCTTTTTCTTCTTTTCTATCTTCAATTTTACCTGATTATTCATTCATCTTCATAAAACTACCTGTTATTCTCTCTGATTTAGAATAATTAATATATATAGGTAAAAAACATTAAGCTTTGGGAATGCTTGAAGTCTGGAGATTCATAAAATAAATGCATAAAAATTAAACTTTTCAAAATTATTAGGAATTAGTTATCTCACATATTGTCTAAACTATATTTAAAGAAGAAAAAAGAGTTAGGAAAGTGACTAAAATTGAGACCCTGAAAACAGTAATGCTCGAATGTTATACTCCCAATTCCCACGCAGCCTCAAAGTAACTTGAAGGACAGCATGCACTGCATGATTAAGATGATTTTATTCAGGCTGTTGCATAGGAAGGATGATCATAATGAGAAAGATTTCAAATAAAAAGAAGGATATCTTGGATATTATAGAGGCAGGTGAACAAAAAAGACATCTGCAAGTCTTCCTGGAGCGGTGAAAAAGAAGAGACAATGAATAACATAGGGAAGGGTGGTTCTTTTGCATTCCCCTGGAATGGTAGATCCAGTAGCAGCTTGCACCATGCAGCTGTAGCTTGCATACTTCTATGCAAGTAGCAGCTTGCATAGAAAAACCAGAGACACTCAACATCAGCCCATGAGAGCAGTAATGGGGATAAACCCTGCAAAGTGACAGAGCTGCCCAATGTCTTGGGAGCCCACCACTTGCATCAGTGTGCCCTGGATGTGAGACATGAAATCAAAGGAGGTTATTTTTGAGCTTTAAGATTTAATGACTGCCCTGCTGGGTTTTGGACTTGCATGGGGCCAATAGCTCCTTTGTTTTGGCTGATTTCTCCTTTTTGGATTGGGAATATTTACCTAATGTTTGTACTTTAAATGTATGTTGGAAGTAATCAACTTGTTTTTGATTTTATAGGCTCATAGGAGAAAGGGACTAGCTTTGTTTCAGAGGACACTTTGGACTGTGGACTTTTGAGTTAATGGTGGAATCAGTTAAGACTTTGGGGATCTGTTGGGAAAGCATGATTAGTTTTGAAATGTGAGTAGAACATGAGATTTGAGAAGAGCCAGGTGTGAAATGATATGATTTGGATCTGTGTCCCTACCAAATCTCATGTCAAATTGTAATCCCCAGTGTTGGAGATGGGGTCTGGTGGAAGGTGATTGGATAATGGGAGCAGTTCCTCATGAATGGTTTAGCACCATGCATTTGGTGCTGTTCTCATGATGGTGAGTTAAATCTCATGATATCTCATTGTTTAAAAATGTGTACCACTTCCTCTCTTCTCTCTTACTCCTATTCTGGCCATGTGATGTGTGTGTTTCCCCTTCTCCCTCCCCTTCTACCATGATTGTTAGTTTCCTGAGGCCTCCCCCTGAGCTGAGCAGATGCCAGCATTATTCTTCTTGTACATTCTGTGGAACTGTGAGTCAATTAAGCCTCTTTTCTTTATAAATGATCCAGTCTCAGGTATTTCTTTATAGCAGTACAAGAACAGACTAATACAATCATTCAGTTGTCCTTGAGAGAAAGTAGATACTCTTGGAAGAGCTTCTGATTTTAGCCCTGACTGCCTTTTTGTATTTTAAGCTCTCCCTCTTTCTTTTATCCAAATATAATGGAATCCTATCTTTAAATTCAGCAACTCCTTTATTTGCCTCCAGCTCCTTGAACTTTGTTTCTTCTGTTTCAAATTTCCATTTATTCAGCTGGCTAATTGCTACCAAACCTTCTGGCCCTAGTCTTTGTATTGCCTCATTGGGAGGAAATGGCCTAATGTACCTGTGGTAGACTTTCCAATTAGACTTGTAGTTCCTTTCAAAGCATTCATTGTATTGTAAATACATGCTGAATTTCTATAATCTCTACATTAGGATTATTTTCTATGGAAGGATTTGTACAGATATAAAATAAAAAATGTATTGAATATTTCATTTACCTAATTATTGAGATGATGTTTTAACCAACGAGATGGAGAATTCAAAGAACAGACACATTTACAATTCAGGAATTCAAACGACTATGTAAATGGAGGCAATGAAGGATTTTTACATGGAGGTGGAAGGAAGTCAAATGAATTTCCAGTGGGCAGTATTTTGTATATCTATTAGCAATAATTATTTTGCATTGCCATCAGATATCTATAAGTTGACTGAGTGGTAAAATAGCTCAAATAGAAGGAAACATTAAAATTGGATAATCTGGAAAAATGTGATCTACTACGCACATGGAAACCTTTTTTTCCTTTCATTCAATGGATTAGCAACTCCAAGGATATAAGGAATCTGTCACCATGTTCACAAGATATTTTCCTAGAACCTATAAAAGTGCCTACCTTAAAATAGTTATAATATTTTTTGTTAAAAATTAGATAATATCTTCCAAATTTTTCACCATAGCCCGTGTCTCTTTCTTAAGAATTAAATAAATGTCTAATTCCTCCAGTAGATAGTCCATCTTCATGCACACAAGCACCTCAAACAAAGCATTATCAAAATTATATCTTGTTTTCATTAAAACAGTTGTTTCTTCAGTGTTCCAGATCAGCTAATATTTGTGTGTTCCAGATGGGTTAATGATGCAATAAACTATCTGAACTTCCCAGAATTTAAACCTATGTGTCAGCTTGGAACTATCCACCTGGCATCTTAATTGCATATAGATATACTTAATTTTTCCTTTTTGTAAACTTAAGATTTTTCCTAGCGTAGCTCCAAGTGTTTATATTGTGAAAACTGTAAAGTTTCTGTGCAGTTCACATGATTCTGTGATTCTCTGCCTTTTATATCCTATAATACTTGAGTTCTATTCACCTGCTAAGCCCCATTTTAGTAGTTTTTTCTGTGCACATTGAACTTAGGTCAAACCTAGTCTACTTCACTCTATGCTTCTTTCCACACGAAGGAGAATAGCTTACTTCAACCTTCATGGTACCACAATACATGACACTTGGCACATTCATTTACTGTGGTACTTCACCAGCTTCTGGGAATTATTTTGATTAAAAGTTTGTTTCCTTTACTCATCCATAAGGTTGCAGAAGATAGAAAACTTATATTTTTTATCTTTGAAACTCACTTGAGTAACAACAAATAAATCAAAAGAATAAATAATATAGGAGCAGAAAAAATCAATTCCTCTTATTTTATAAAAGAGAACAGTCTATATTCACATTTTGAAGAGTAAAACAGCCTTTTATAATATGATATACTAGTGGAAAAATAAAAGTTCAACTAAATTTCTTGAGGTTTCAAAGCATTTTCTATCTCAAAAACCATAGTGATGAAAGAAACACATATAGGGCATTCATAATTGTAATTGCTGCCAAATCATGACCAACAGCTTTTTGCTTAAAATTGATATTATAAATGTTTCAATCACTATAGAATAAAAGACATGAAGGGAGATTTTTATCTAGAAATACAGCTTTCTAAAAAGCACAGTCTTATAATTTGTTTTTCTTTTCCAACAATGCAGTGTCAAATTGCAGTGTAATAGCACAGCATGGAGACATTGCTGATGGTCCATCAGACATCGCTGATGGAGTCTGAGCTGTAAGGGCTAGCATATGACTTCAGCTCCTCCTAAACCTCTTCTCTTAGAGGAAGACTGTAGAAATATTGTACAGCATAATCATATTTTGCAGAATATGAAAGACTTTCTGAGGCAGAATGCAGAGTATATTTGTATTTTATTTTTTAAAAATAAGAGTTTTGCAACAGGTTCTCTTTCCCCATAGTTCCGACCACTGACCTGTACAAAGCACAGTTCATCAGATCTCATTCTGTGTGTCTTTTTCACCACTATCTTTACTATTGCAGTCAGTTTCTACTCCAGTCATGCAAATTTTCAGCAGGAGCGTAGGTATTCTGTATTTATAATAGAAATTTATCTGTGTTTAGCCAGAGATGGAATAAGAAATGTGAATTCAAACTCCTCCAACATTTTACAGAGTGAGTTGTACAAAACATTAGTACTATGAGATTTCAGCATTTTAGGGTAAATTTTAGATAAAATCAAGTAATTCCTATTTTAAAAAGTTATAAGAGTATTTAATATAATGTGCTTTCTAAATTTCTAAAAGAACAAAGAGCAAAATTTTTATTCAGTTATATTTGATGATGTAACTTTTCCTTGGGAAGAAATTCCAGGTAACAATATTTTATAGACTATACTAGGAAATGATTTTCTTTCCATATAGTCTTGTTTTGAAAGCAAACATAGACAAAAGCACCTCATCTGTTAGTATATAATACTGCTAATATCTTCTCATTGTTACTCTTGCAATTTCCATTTCTAGAAATGTAACTAACAAAAGTACAAACAGACACATAATAGACACACAAAATATATATGTTTTTCTATTGTTCATCTGGTTATTAATAATCTTGGCCAGCCTTGCTTTTCTGTAGATTTCCCCAAAGATTTCAGGGCTTGATTTTCATGTGATCTGAGCCAGGAACTCATGATTAGTCAGTGATCAAACAGAAGCTATGCTTTGCTGAACATTGGGAAAATGTCTATAAATTTATTTTTAATAAAGATGGTAGAAAAAAATAAGAGAACAGACAATATTGACAGTTTTTAATTGATTGTTTACTCTGTGCCATTGACTATGCTAAGTAAATCACTGAAATTATCTCATTTACTTTTCACAGGAACTCTAGGGTAAAGCTATTACCATTCCCTCCATGTTACAGATGAGAAGACTTAGGATTCCGTAGGTTATGTGATTTGACAGTGCCCTCCTAGTAAGAAACAGAGCAAGATTCTAACTGAGGTGAGCTGACCCTCAAGCCCACATTCACTGATGGTCAGTGTGTTGCCTCAACCAGCCCTCACTCTCACTATGCAATGCTTAGAAGCAAAAGTGATTCGTTCAGTTGGCCTCATTGATGAATGAGGCTTTTAGAGTTAAGTTTAGAAGAAAACCATAAAAGAGATGAGAGAGGAGGTTTGCTGCCTGATTCATTGTTACCATCTTTGATATAAGAAAAGAAAGTTCCCTTGAGTTGCCAGTTTTCTTTCATGCCTTTTCCATGGGGAATCCTTAGTGTGTGGAATGCAGCTAGTGTGGAGATGAGGTGAACCATGGGGTCTCCATTATATGAAACGTGTGGTGTTCTTTTAACAAACTCAGGTATTAGCCTTTAGAACATTGCCAGAACTATGGAAGTGGTCATGTTCTTATCACCTCTAAAGCCATGGCTGCCCCCATACACTCACAGATGCTTAAGAAGTCCTTCCTCCGAGCCTAAGAGTGAAGTGATTAAGGTATGATGAACATTCCAACAAGTTGTAGTAGTTCAGTGATGGTTTGGACACATGAACAAGATCATCTCACAAATCAGACCAACGTATAAATATTTTGTACACCGTCTCCAACAATTTAAAAAACACAAACAAAAAAAACTAGTGATCTAACCATCCCAGATAAGAAGTTGGCTTCTACACAAAGTGCCTCTCGAAAATAATTTTCTACAAATTCAGGTTCTTGGGTATTTTTTTGTTTTTGTTTTCTGTAGCAATGGCTTATTAGTCAGGGATAGTAAACATTCTCATTTTGATAGCTTGAAATATAGTCCTTTAAACCAGTGTTTCCCCAATCTCCATTCTTAATCTTTCCATTTTTTCACTGACAAAATGATCAAAATAGTACTATTACCTACAGTGCTTTTTCTTCCAGTCTCAACTTACTCTTGTTACTTTTCCTCCTACAAATTTGCTGAAACTACAGCCTTTGAGAGCTCAATTCACCAATGACCTACTAATTAACAACTGCAATGGTGTCTTCTGAGTCCTTATTTGACTAGTTTTCTCTACAGTAATCAAAATCATAGATCACTTGTTCCTTCTTGGAAAACTCTTATAACTGCAGGAAGAAAATGAATGTCTCTTTCTCTTAGAGAGACTGGGGAGAAGAATACCCTTGGCTGAAAATGTAATCAATTACTTATAAGAAGTAATTTCAAGGCTTCCACCTGGTCTTAGTGTAGCTAAGGTAGCAGGCTGTAAAAGATATACAGTTTAGCATTAGCCATTTATTATTCCAGGTAGACCTGAAATAGCATGTTTTAAAAGGAGGGTGGGGAGCTGAAGGAGAGGAATTATCATGGCGCTGCATAACAATGAGACTATGCTAACTCTGTTGCACTTATGTGAACTTGTGAGTTATGAGGCAGTTAAAAACGTGTTTGTTTTTCTTATTTAGGCTTGGTACTATTTTGAAACGTCTATGCATATGAATAAATGCATTTGAGAGAGAAACGGAGACAGACAGATAGATAACAATTGGAAAGTTGGAGAAACAAAATGTTTGTGACTCCATCTGACCTTTGGGTAACAACTACAGGATCCAGATTTAAAGTTCCCAGGACCACTCCTGGATTGCATGAAGAAACTGCAAAAATAGGCAACTCCTGAGTGTTCTTGTAATGTCTACATGGTTTTATTCTAGCTTGCATATGACTAGACTAGTGACACTTAATCTTAGATGGGAGCAACCTTAATAGATTTGCTGTAAAGGAAGATAATTTTTCTAAAATACCTCTAAAAACAATGCGAATATCAACAAAGATTTCAAATATGTTTAATGTATGTATCTGTTTCTTCTTCATCAATTTTCGTACTCTTGGAGCACAATCATTCTACCTAAGTTTCGTTGAACATCATTGTACCTCCCATAGAGGCAACAATAATTAGTAAGTGCTCAAAAAATATTTTTAGAATTGAGCTGTTGAACTAAACATAGACATATGTATGGTAAATTAGTCATACACGAAATGTTATATTAACTTTGATAAATTTATTTAAATAAAATACATATAAAAGTAGATGAATTGGAACATATGAATATTAAACATACAAAAATTAGCAACATGGTGTGCACACAATGAAATAGTGAATATCTTGATATTTTTGGTAGAAGGAGAAAGTAGGAACTAAGCTAACATTTACTAAGTGTCTTTAAAATATCAGACATTTTTCATACATCATCTTATAAAATATAAACAAATTCTTTAAAAATAAGCATTTTAATTCCAATTTATATCTGAAGATTCAGCCCAAAATTCCATGATGAGTAACTAGCTAAGGGAAGAGCGATAGGTCTCAACTTTCTTGCAAACACCTACCAATTTATTCAGGCTCAGATGAATGATTAAAAATACTCTTTGGCTGTATCACCATTCAATGAGAAAGACTCCCCATGCATCAGTAATATCTGCTTTAACCTCAGAAAGAAAGGGAAACTGATCACTAGCAAGTATTGCTATCACAAGTCCGAAATGAGAAAGCAAGAATATGAGTGTATGGACACGTTTATTTACAGAGAGATGGAAGAGAGGGCTGAACAGGATTTGAGCTCACATACATGCTCCTCTCAAAAAGAACGATTTCCACTATCACTAATTTAATTTTAAAACATGGGAAAGATATAAGTTTTTTGATGAGTGCATTATTAATGACAAATGTCATGGTAAGAGCGGACTCAGGAAGCATTAGTTCAAATTAAAAGTATCCTAATGGATAATACTATAGGAAAAATTATGACTAATAGAACAGAAGTTGGACAGGAGTCAGCTCTCCATTTCCTTTTTCTGTTTTTGGCTTTCCCAGACTGGTTTTGCCATTTTTGTATCTAGTCATCTTTGTGAGCTTCAGGAAAAAAATATACACAAATGTTTTGACATATTACCACCATAAAACCAAGAAAATGAAATACTCCTGAGTTTACATAGTCTTCCTGTTTTGGACACTGGGTCATACTTTTCAAAATAAATTGCACCAAAATCAAAAATAATATGTAGTTTCTTTAAAATTTCTATTTATAAGCAAATGTTTTATAAAATAAAATTTATTTGCTATGAAGTTAATTCTGGCCTATAGATGGATATATTAAATAAAATAACTAAAAGATGAAATTCAATACCTATTAAGTTGACAAAAATGAAGTAATGCGAATCCCCCAAATTACTGTATATTTTGTTTTAAAGTAACAATGCCACTGACATTGTGGCTCTGTCTTCCAAAGCACAGGCATTAGCTGGCATGGGGAGCTGGTAATTTGCAAAATTAGAAATAGGCTTTCTATACCACTTATAGTTCAATTAAATGAGTTTATAAAAATGTTACCACAAGGAGGTGGAGCAAGATGGCCAAATGTAAGCCTCTAGAGATTGTCTACCCCACAGAAGTAACAAATTGAACAAGTATCCACACAAGAAAGCACCTTTATCCAAATCACATATAACATAATGACAAGGAAAGAAGCAAGGAAAACTATAAAATATTGACATACAAAATTGAAGAGGACAGGGAACATAGAAAGATATTTAAAATATATTTAACAGATAAAGATATTTCACAGATTGGAAAAATCTTATTGCTAAAATGCCCATGTTACCTAAAGCAGAGATTCAATGTGATACCTATCAAAATACTAATGATGTTCTTCACATATATAGAAAAAAAAAATCCTAAAATTTACATGGAACCACAGAAGACCCAGAATTGCCAAAGTCATCCTGAGCCAAAAGAACAAGACTGGAGGAATCACATTACCGGACTTCGAATTATACTGTGCTATAGTAGCCAAAATAGCATGGCAGTGGTATTAAAACAGACACATAGACCAATGGAACAGGATAGAGGACAAAGAAATAAATCTACACATTTATAGTCGACTCATTTTCAACAAAGGTGTCAACAACATCCACTGGGGAAAAGTCAGTATCTTCAAAAATGGTGCTGGGAAAACTGGATATTCACAGGCACAAGAATCAAACTAGACTACCATTGCTCCTCATATACAGAATCAATTCAAAATTATTAAAGAGTTAAATCTAAGACCTGATGAAACAAAACTATTAGAGGGAATCATTGGGGAAATGCTACAGGACCTTGGTCCGGGCAAAGACTTTTTGAGTAAGACTTGGAAAGCACAGGCAACCAAGGCAAAAATGGGCAAATGGGATCACATCTAGCTAAGAAGCTTCTGTACAGCAAAGGAAACTATCCGGACACAAGATGGGAGAAAATATTTGCAAGCTATTAACTGATATGAGATTAACAGCCAGAGTATTTAAGGAGCTCAAAAACTCAATAACAAAATAACTAAGAATCTAATTTAAAAATGGGCAACATATTTGAATAGACATTTTTCAAAAGAAAAGAATGGCCAACAGGTATATGAAAAAATGCTCAGCTTCCCTAATCTTCAGAGAAATGCAAGTCAAAAATATCATCTCACTCCAGATAAAATGGCTTTTATCAAAAACAAACAAACAAAACTGGATGGCAGCAAGTATATGGAGAAAGGGGAATGCTCATAGACTGTTGGTGGGAATGTAAATTTGTTCAGCCACTGTGGAAAACAGTATGGAGTTTCCTAAGAAAATTAAAAATAGAACTACCATATGATCCAGCAATGCCATTGCTGCAAATACATTCAAAAGAAATGAAATTAATGCATCAAAGAGATATTTGCACTCCCGTGTTTATTGCAGCTCTACTCATGGTAGCCAAGATGTGAAATAAACCTAAGTGTCCATTAATGGATGAATAGATAAAGAAATTGTGGCATATATACACAATGGAATATTATTCAGCCATAAAAAGAATGAATTCCTGTCATTTGCAACAGCCTCAGTGGAATTGGAGGTTGTTACATTATGTTAAGGGAAATAAGCCAAACACAGAAAGACAAACATTGCATGTTCTCCTTCATATATTGGCATTACAAATTTGATCTCATGGAAGTTAAAAAGTAAAATGATGGTTACCAGAGGCTCTAAAGGGTACTGGGGAGGAGAGATTAAAGAGGGGATGATTGATGGGTATAAAAATACAGTCAGAAGGAATAAGATCTAGTGTTTGGTAGCTAAATGTGACAACTTTGGTAGCTAAATGTGACAACAGTTAATAATAATTTATTGTGTTTCTTTCATTCTTTCGTTCTTTCTTTCCTTTCTTTTCTCTCTCTCTCTCTCTCTCTCTCTCTCTCTCTTTTTAATGATGGAGGCTCGGTCTGTCACCAGGCTGGAGTGCGTGGAGTATAATGACACGATCTCGGCTCTCTGCAATCTCTGCCTCCCGGGTTCAAGCTACTCTCCTACCTCAGACTCCCGAGTAGCTGGGGCTACCGGCGTGCGCCATCACGCCCAGCTAATTTTGTATTTTTAGTAGAGACGGGGTAGCACCATGTTGGCCAGGATGGTCTCAATTTCTTGACCTCGTGATCCGCCCGCCTCAGCCTCCCAAAGTGTTGGGATCACAGGCGCGAGCCACTTTGCCAGAACTTATTGTGTATTTCAAAATAACTAGAGGAGTGAATATGGAATGCGGAATGTTCCCGACACAAAGTCAGGGTAAACGTTTGAGATGATGGCTATCCCAAGTACCCTCATTTGATCATTACCCATTGTATGCTTGTGTCAAAACATCACATACATTCTATAAACATATACAATTCTTTTTTTTTTTTTTTTT
>NW_012114252.1:626663-695553 GCF_000951035.1 Colobus angolensis palliatus | reverse complement strand
AAAAAAAAAAAAAAATTAGCCGGGCATGGTGACGCACACCTGTAGTCCCAGCTATTTGGGAGGCTGAGGCAGAAGAATCACTTGAACCTGAGAGCCAGAGGTTGCAACCAGCCAAGATGGCACCACTGTACTCCAGCCTGGGTGACAGAGTGAGACTCTATCTAAAAAAAGAGTTAAATAAATAAACAAATAAATAAATAAGTAAAATAAAACAAGTGTAAGTTTCAAATTTAAGACCAGAAGGTCAGTTTCTTTTTCTGTTGTTGTTCCAATTTCAGTATATGTGCTGACTAAGCCAGCATAAGAAGGGTCAATTTCTATGTTTACCCCAAAAAACTTCTATGGGACTATGGGGTTGGTTTCATATATACATACATAAATACATGTATGTGCATATGAATGTGTATATTCCTCACAGTTAAATAAATAAATAAAGTCTTCACCACCACAACCCCATTAAGATGAGGACACTGAGACCAAGCAAGGTTAAATAGTTTCTCCAAGCTAAACTCAAGGAAGTTTGGCATCAGAGTCCATGTTTTTAATAATTATGCTACATGAATATCAAAAGCTTGATATTCTTATGAATATCAAGAGAACATTAGGCCAACAAATCCTGTCTCCTTATCCGTGTTTTTTTTTTTTTTTTTTTTGACAGTCTCACTCTGTTACCCAGGCTGGAATGCAGTGGCATGATCTCAGCTCACTGCAACTTCCGCCTCCTGGGTTCAAGTGACTCTCTTGCCTCAGTCTCCCAAGTACGTGGGACTACAGGTGTGTGCCACCACGCCTGGCTAATTTTTGATTTTTTAGTAGAGACAGGGTTTCACCATGTTGGCCAGGCTGGTCTCAAACTCCTGACCTCAGGTGATCTGCCCCCATCCGCCTCCCAAAGTACTGGGATTACAGGACTGATCCACTGTGCCCGGCCTATACAACTCTTATGTACCCATAAATTTTTTTAAAAAAAGTTAAAATTTAACCATAATAGAAAACATGGTCTTTTTCTTCATGGTGAACCTTGAAAATTTGAACATAGATGAATTATGTGGTTATATTTTTTACTTGCTCGCCCTATCCATTTTTGCTCTCATCACCTCAGGTGTCACGCCATTTCGTTATTGTCCCTAGGGACCCGATGATGGATGGTTTATGATTAGATTTAACACAGGGACAGCACCAACAAGAGACTGGAGGGCAAGAGTGAAGATCCCCCATTTTCCTTTGCTTTGAGGATGCTTTTTTTTTCTTTCTTTCTTTCTTTCTGTCTGCAGCTGCTTTTCTCCACAACTACTTGGGTAGCCCTTCTGCCAGTAGTTCGAGTTCCCATTGAGGAACTGTAAAAATGTTTCCTATCCTTTTTTTCTTCAATCTATGGGCAGAAAGGTCTCTGACATTGCTAGTATCTGGATGCCTCACTTGCTGTACCTTTTTTGTTTCCCTAACTCTGCCTGAAGCTTTTGAGAAATCTTTTCAATGGGTTAAATTTTATTTCCTTTTGGGACAGTGATCAACCCAGATTGTGTTCCTGGTTTTAGTAGTCTTATTTTTTATTTTTTTATTCCTAAGGCTTGTAAATTTGTTTGTGTTTATGCTCTGGGTTTAGCATCTCTAATCCACACTCTGTCCTTGGTGCTCAAGGACATTTTGTTCAATTTGTTCCTCTGATTTCTTCCTTTCTCCTTCCACCCATTTAAAATAAGTTTTCTTTGTAACACATTTCAATTTTGTCTGTCATTTTAATTCACCATAGGGTTCAAATGTGTGAGAATAGCTGATAATAGATCAAAGTGCTCCCTCCTAGGTAATATCCTAGTATTTCTATTGAACAGTAGTGATGCATTGAGAATAGTCCTGAAATTTAAGGAAAAAGATCAGCATCTGAGCTCAGCTCTGGCATTAATTATTTCACATTGCAAGGATCTATTAAACATTTATTCTTCTGTGGCAGAGCAAAATAATTTGCTTGTGAAGGTGAAGCAAATAGTTTTTAAACCTAAAGCAGATTTGAATATATTTTATTTCTTCTTTCTTTATGAGCCTTTATTTTCTTTTTATTTCCTTTTATTATCATGCAGTGATTTTTCTGTGGGGGGCGGTAACTACCATAGCTTGTACCTGTTACTTAGTCCTTACACAAATATGTGTAAAATTGAATTAAATCTTCTCTAAGTTGAAGAACATATGTTCTAAGTTCTCGCTTACATGAAATTTTCAGGACCAGCTGTTTATTTGTGGCACTACTAAAAATATGTTGATGGATTGATATGTTTAAATTGTACTCCCTTTAGATAAAACAACTAACTTGGTTAATATCTTTGGAACGACCCAGGAAATTTAAAGAATATTAAAATGCTCATTCATTCAGATTTATTTTTAATACAATCTAATGTTTAATCAAATTATCAATAGTTATTTAAAGGTTTGCATCATGCAGACATAATGTGTTTTTTTGTGGCAAGGAGGGGCAGTGGATATATTTGGAAAATAACAAAGAATAAATTCTACAATATTTACATTTGGCTTTTAAAAGTTATAGGTTTCAAATTCACATTACCCTATTTCTAGAATAATTTCACCCATTGAGTAGACATATTGATAATTTTGAAGAGATGAAAGTAAATGTAAACAAATTATAATGATTTCATATAAAATTATATTATTTTATTAAAATTGAAGAAGTTTTCATTTGCTCCCTCAAACATAATTTAAGTATCTGAGCATTAGAGCAATAAGCTATTCTTTTATAGTTTATTGATATCCACTCAAATATCAATGTGTAATTTTGCTCTGTGTCAGATAGTATTTCATCGTATCATATGATTCCATTGTTCTTGAATCACTGGGCTGTTTCCTAAGATAGAAAATAAAATTAACCTGGTTTTGCTACTCTTTGGATAAAGGCTGATAGTGAAACAGTTAAGTAAACACAAAGTTTCCAAGAAGAAGCACTGAAGTGCATATGATCTAACATAATGTGCCTCACAGAAACTAGAAATTGGATTAATATTGCTTGCTCATGCTTGAAGCACAGAAAATTGCTCAAAGGCAGATGGATGGAGAGTGAAAATCTAAAAATAAAATTCCCAGTGGAAATGAGGATTTTCACAGTTCAGACTGGTTTCGTCTAGGATATAAGTCTCATGGCATGGACGAAAACCTTACAAGCAGGGCACTTATGAATATTGTAAATCACATATATGTGTGTTTGTGTATGTGTGTGTCTGTGTGTGTGTGTGAGAGAGAGAGAGAAAAAGAGAGAGAGAGAAAGACAGAGAGAATAGGCCTAAAAGACATATAAATTAAAGAACAAGAGAGTTAAAACTATTCATCATTTGTGGCAAAGTGTCATTATTTATTGATGTAACCTATGATTTCTTTTATAGACTTCCAGCAGTAGGCATTCAAAATTTGAACTCGTATGATTTTAGTGAAAATAATGCAATGAACTTTGGCATGATTTTTATTGTTTTATTTTAACAAAATCTATATGGTGGATATGTTCCCCTTATGGTTTATATTTACTAACTTCTGGAAAGATCTGGAGTCTAAATGCTGCAGTTTTAATACCTGCATATAAATCAGCTTTACTGTGTATAATGTGATAAATGATCACAGCAATTATGAAGAAAAGGATGAATTCTAAATGAAAATTTATTGAAAAACATTACATTATATATAGCACTGAAATAAATTCCTAACCACATATGCTTTGTTATTTTTTATTTTATTTATTTATTTATTTATTTTTGAGATGGACTCTTGTTCTGTCATCCAGACTGGAGTACAGTGCCATGATCTCGGCTCACTGCAACCTCTGCCTCCCAGGTTCAAGTGATTCTCCTGCCTCAGCCTCCTGAGTAGCTGGGATTACAGGCATAATCCACCACATATGGCTAATATTTGTATCTTTAGTAGAGATGGGGTTTCACCATGCTGGCCAGGCTGGTCTCAAACTCTTAACCTCAGGTGATCCACCCACCTCCCAAAGTGCTGGGATTACAGGTGTGAGCTACTGCACCCAGCCAGATTTAATACATATGTTTTAGCGTAAGGACAATTCATAAAACTGGTATTTTTTGTTGCTGACCACATATTATCTGCTAATTTAATATAGACACAAGGACAATTCATAAAACTGGTATTTTTTGTTGCTGACCACATATTATCTGCTAATTTAATATAGACACAAGGTAAAAAGTGTGCCCGTTTATTAAGAATGCATTTATGTTTCTTCTCTTTAATTCTAGAAATTTCACTCAAGTGACTGTAGTTAATACTTTTATTAGTGATAAGACAATTAAATCACCTTATTTTCTTTATGTGAAAAAGGAGATGTTGCTCAAAAATAATACTGTGTCTCGTCTCTCACCAATGCCAACCTGTAACAAGTGCAAAGACAATTCAATCATTTATTGTTAATTTATTTCATATTGACTTCATTTGAATAAACTTTAAATATATAAACTAAAATATTAGGAAAGTATTATGGGAGGGGTTATTAGATTATATTAAATAATACCCCCCATTACGCTTTAATGGAGAAGATAACCAACTTGTAAGGGGTGAAGCTTTCTGTCACAACTTAAGACGTTTGACTAAATTGACTATTGTTTGCTCATCTGTCCAGTGGTTCTATGAATTAGCTGTAGGCGAAATCACAAAATGAATTTAAAAAATTCTTTAGACTGAAAAGAAAAAGCCTTTCAAGTGACCCAATAATGTTCTCAAGGCCCTTCCAAAGGCTGCTCCTTTGGTTCTAGACTCTTCATGGATTTCCTGATTGACCTTCAATGTTATCCAATACCATTGCCATAAATGGAAAGGACTGATAATCTGCCAAGGCCTTTCTCAGGCTTAGAAATCCATTTCTAGAAAAAGATTTGACAATTATTCATCCTCACTGATAACAGGGCAACATTATAAAAAAAATAAAAAGGAAAAATAAAACATTGACTTAAATTTCAGGAAGATTTAGAAGGGTAAGAACACAAAGACAAGTCTTTTCAAAAAATAGCAATCTCTTAAAATACTTTTATATATGCCCACCTAAATGAATTTAGAATCAAGTTAGTTTTACCATAGATACAGAAGAAAGAGTATTAATATTTCTTCAAATTGTATGAATTTAACATCATAGGAATAGATATATAAAATAATATAAACTATGGAGAGATTGTCTTTAATATCAACATTATTATTAATTTGCAAAAAATTTTAGGGACTAATGCAGTTTTTTTCTCAAGTCCTGGAATCAGTCTCTGTGTACCAATAAATGAAAGTTACAGCTTCCTGTAGGGTACATAGTCCATGTTCAACATGCTTCCCCAATTACAATGAAAATATTTGTCTAATTTTTAGTTTTCTTCCTAATTCTAGCATCAACTAAAGTTGTCCTTCTTCCTGAACATAGGATTAACAGTAAATTAGATTACAAAACTATATTTTGATTATTAACCATTCCACTAGTAAGAAATAAAATACCTTATTCTTAGCAATTTTTACTTTTCCCCATTTAAGAGGGGAGGGTATTTCTGCTTAAGCAAAAAATGTTTCAGTCACAAAATAAAACATATCAGATGATAAAAATGTAAATGTATATTCATTGGAATACTCATTTTGTTTGAGCAAATCATTTTAATTCAGAAATTAATCAAAAAGAACTTTACACCTAGAAAAGGAAAAACACATTAATTACAGAAATTTGAAAATTCTCCTAAATATGAACGCCGTTACTTGAATTTTCTTGAGTCAAATTTACCAAGATTACTTTATTATGTTTGATTGAATGGTAAAGTAAATCACCTAAAAAAACTTAAAGAAAAATTAGTAGTCTGATTTATAAATCAATTATCATATATTTAGAAGAAATTTTCTTAAATTAGTTTATTATCAGTAATAACACAGTTTTTGAAAAGATAACCTGTTTATTATTCTGTATCTGTTTTATCTGAATGTGTAATTTGTATATATGATTCTTATTATTTTAGATTCCTACATTCTATTCATTAACATTTCTTGAAAATATGTATTAATTCTCACAAGTATTTAGACATTAGTGCGGAAAAATACACACCCAAAACTACCGTAACTTTCTACCTTAGAAATCACTGCAATGGTTTGCTATATTTTAAATCTCATCTGGGAAGTATTTTTCTTTTTGTTAATTTGAAAACATAAAATAGTGCCCTTTACTTTACGTAAAATAACATTTTCTTCAAACTTGGTACTTAGAGCACAGTTACAGAACCAGAAATACAAGGAAATTGCCTGGTAAGATATTGAGTGTCCTATAGCTTACACACTTAACCTGAAGAGGGAATGACAGAACTGCTTGTCAGCTATGTAAGGTTTTAGAATTGTTCATAAAATTACCTTTATTGATTTAAGTAGCTTGGTTAGAAGGGACAGTAAATCAGAAGCCTCACCTGGAATCATTCAGGCTGGAAAGAGAGAGAACATTGCAGCTTTAACCTGGAACTCTTATCTTTTGGAGTTGACTGAAAGTAAAGGAATTTATACAGACAACAAAGCACAGAGTTTAGGTGATCACTTAAAGCAGGAAGCATATCACTTTAACCCTATGTTCTGAGCATCATCGTCATTCTGTTCCACATAGCAAAAAGTATTAAGCAATTGAAAAAGTTTTGGAAATGTTTTTAAATATTTAGCCAAAAACAAAGTTCCTAAGGAATAATGCATATAAAAAGGCATATATTTATGTGAAAAATTGTATTCTCCACATACTCCAAAGTGATAGATGCATGAGATCATTATTTGTAAATCACAACATGTTGATACAACAAAAAGACTGACTTTAAAATAATATACAATATATAATAAAAATATACAAATACTATGTATTACATTATGTATTATATATGTATATACATATATTACATATTATATATAACATAATGTATTGCATATATTATATATTATGTGTATAATAGATGTATGACTTTGATGCTCAATAAATGTTTATTAGCAACAATAAAATAAGGCCCAATAACAGTAATTGCTCACAGTGAGATAAAGTAGTAGTCTAAGCAGACATAAAGTCAAATTAAAAAGAATAAGCATATTGAAAATTAAACGAATGCATGGAATTTCATCATACTGTGAAGTTCATCATTACAATTCACAGTGTAATGTAAAACAAATACATTTTCCATAAAACAAATTAATATAGTAATTCATCAAAAGAATTTATGAAACTCCTACTATTATGCATTAAATGTTGTCCTGGTACAAAAGGTTGAAAGGCAGTTTTAAGGACAGAAGGAGATTGAAAATTTTCAAAGAAATTGTATGTAGTCTCTCGAATTTGTGGCAGTTTTCCAGTTGTCTTTTACTTCACTATTATTATTGTGCTTTCTCCATGGGAGAAATTATCAATTTTAATTTTCCATTTCCTAAATGAATAAAATAGCATGCTCAAATAGTTGCCTAATGCATAATTTTATAGCTTTATTGAGATATTACACATATTACAAAATTCACCAGTTTAAAGCACACAGTGGAATGATTTTTAGCATTTTCAAAGAGTGTACAACCATCAGCAGAATCTACGTTTGGAATACTTAACTGGTGCCCAAAAGCCCCATACACATTAGCAGCCATATTCCATTCCGGCTTCACACCCTGCACTCTCTCATTCGAGACCCCACTTTCAGCCTCAGCTCCAGAGATCCAATTATGTATTTTCCGTCTCTGGATTTACTTAGACTAGTATTTCACATAAATAAAATTGTTCTTTATGTAGTCTTTGTGACAGCCTTCTTTCACTTAACACGATGATTTCAAGGTTCATCTTTATTTTAGCATGGATTAATATTTCATTATTTTTATTGTCAAGTAATATTTTAGTGTACCATATAACATGTTATATTTATTAATTAATAGATATTAAACATTTTCGTTTTTCCCATATTTTGGCTATGAATAATGCTGCTATGTGCATTCACCTATAAGATTTTTTGTGTATCTAAGTTTTCATTTATTTTGGGTATACACTGAGGAGTGAAATTTCTGGGTCATATGGTAAATTTATGTTTAAGTTCTTGGAAGAACTGTAAGTTTTTCAAAGTGGCTATGCCATTTTAACTTCCTACCAGTGATGTATAAGGCTTCCAATATCTCCACATCTTCATCAACACTTCTTATTGTCTGTCTCCTTTATTTTAAGCATTCCATCATATGAGAAATGGTATTTCCTTTTGGTTTTAATTTGCATTTTCCTAATGACTAATGATGTTCAGCATCTTTTTATGTGTTTATTGGCCAATTGTACTTCTTTTTTCCTTTTAGCAATTTCTATTTAAATCCTTTGCTCATTTCATTACTTGTTGTTTTTATTGTTGAGTTATAGAATTACTTCATGTTTTGTAGATATAAGGCCTTGGTCAAACGTGTAATTTGAAAATAGATTTTCTCATTTTTCCACTTGACTTTTCACTTTCTTGATTACGACCTTTGATGGGCCAAGTTTTTAATTTTGATTAATCCAAATTACCTTTTTTCAATTTATATTGCCAGTTGTGCTTTTGGTGTGGTATTTAAAAGATCCCTGCCTAACCTGAGGTCATGAAGATTTACCCCTATGATTTCTTCTGTAACTTTCATAATTTTGACAATTACTTTATGTCTATATACACCTTGAGTTAATTTTTTTGTAAGATGAGATAGAAGTCTTGGTTTGTTCTTGTGGATTTGGATATTCATTTGTCCTATCACTATGTATGAAAATATTACTTTTTTCTCCATTGAATTGTCTTGGCATCCTTGGTCAATTTATATTCAATTGATTTATGGTCAATTGCATATCAGTTAACCATAAGTATGAGTTTATTTCTGTATACTCAATCATATTCTTTTGATCAGTATGTTTATTCTCAGGCCAGTATTGCTTTGCCTTGATTTCTATAATCTGTCATAAGTTTTGTATCATTTTTATCCCTTCAATTTATGAAGGCTTATTTTTGGTCTAGCATATGGTCTGTCCTGGAGAATGATTTTATACACTTAGGAAGAATGTGTATTTTGCTGTTGTAGGTTGTAGTATTCTAAACATGTCTGTCAAGTCTAGGGGTTTCTAGTGTTGCTCAAGTGTTCCACTTCCTTGTTGATCTTCTGCCTAGTTACCTCCTCCATTACTGAAAATGGGTTATTGAAATATTCAGCTATTATTGCTGAATGTTTTATTCTCATCCACCACTGTGCAGCAGAGCTGAGTTCTCTGAGTTAAACACAAAACATCGCCACAGTCTGAGAACAGAGATTTTGTAGTAATCTGCAAGTCCAAACAAAATATTGCCTGTGCTCTGGGAGTGATGCCTTGAAGGGAACTCTAGAAGAGGTTAAATCTCATTGTCTGTAGTACTGCTGTATTTTTGCTACTGTGCCATTGATCTGGGTAAAAAGGAGTGATAGGAGTAGCCTCAAGTTAAAGCACCACAGATCCTGCTGTCATACTTATATTCAATAGTTTCTCTAGGATCACTCTAATGGCTAGAGTTCTGCTATGGTAGGTTTTAGGTGGTTTTGCTAGTATTTTTATTATTTTAGAGAGAGAGAGAGTTCATTGAGGTCCTCATTATGTCATACTGTAACTATGTATATGATTATTGAACAATACTAGTATCTGGGAAAAGAAAGCTTTTTAAATTCTTTACTGGAGCTAATGAGTCTTGGTTCCATATTCTAAGATTCTCTAAGAGTTGTTAATGTCATCATAGCTGCAATTAATAAAATAAATATGGCTTCTGAAAAATATATTCTTTAGTTTACAGAAGTAACATTCAGAGTATCTTGATGGGTCATCTTAGTCCATTTTAGCTTCAACTGTATAGTTCTAAAAACCCAAATTGAGCAGAGTATGTAGAGATAATTTGATTCAGAGGAACCGATTCAAACTAACAAATTGAAATGTGTTAACCAAAATGAAAACTTTACTTTGATTTATATTAATCACTATGCCTTACTGAGGGGCCTAAATATTCAGGTCATCAGTATAGCTTGAAAGTGACTTAAAGCCATATCTAAAAAAAATTATAATGCTATTCAATTAACAAAAGCATAATAAATTGTATCAATATTTAAAATATGGAATCACTTATGTGTTAGGTATTGTACTAATATTTTTTGATGTATTATCCCACATTATCTTTTCAAACGTTCATATAATGATTATTGCCCCATATACAAAAATGGACTAGAGTAAGAGAGATTAGAAAATCATTCTCACCTTTTAATTAAATATTTGATGGCCTACTTATAGTTAAAACACTAAGAAGATAGAAACAGTGCGACCCTTCTTGAAACCTGTTTCTCCCTAATATTTTCATGCCGTATCCTATAAATCATGTACTTTTAATTTTATCTGCTAAATAATTTTCACATGTGTATCTTTCTATTCATTTTTGTTACTACTGCCCAAATATAGGTCTTTAATATTTCTTGACTGGGTCATCTTAACAGTCCTCCTGTTGGTTTCTTTCCCAAGCATCTTTGACCTATTAACACATACTTCATATTGCAGCCATAATTATCTTTCTACAATGCAGATATGACAATGACACCTCTAGTTTTTGTACTTTAATTTCCCCCTTCCATCACAAATGTAGTTGTAAACACAGAGACGGTCTTCTCAAGATCATTGAGGGGAATATGTAAAAATTATCCAAGGAATCTTCTGGTAAAAGGCCCTTCTCACCTTGCCAAATACATAATGGAGATTCAAAAAGTATTTGTTGAATAAATCAATGAATGCATGAAACATAACACTACGAAGGTGAAAAGATTAGGGAGATGGAAGAAATAAGATATGTTACAGCCCTCTTCTGGATACTACTATGATCAAATGATAGAGTAAAGGTGCAACTACATTAAATATTACTGGAGTTATTTTTTCCCCTTTTTTATTGTATTTCCCCCATTTTCTCCCAAAATATTCTATTAGAGACAGAAAAATAAGACATAGTCAAACAAGTGTTCTACTTCAGATGAAAATGTTTACTACTATATGAATTAACTAAAAAATGTAAAAATACATGAAACAACAGTTTTCAAGACATTAAACATCAGGCAACAATGGACTATGAGCCCTGAAAGACCGGAACTCAACAAAGAAAATCCTACAATTTTTCCAGCTTCTACTCTTGAGAGTTTCTACGCCATAAACAGGAAGCGAGTAACTAGTCCAAGCCTGGCAGATTCCCTCAACTGACGGCAAAGTTGGTCAGAGTTACTAAGGTGGCTAGAGTTCATGAAACAGATATGGAAATAAGACAGCTGCACAGAGAGAAGGCGGGAGTCTGCGGAGACAAGGCGGGAGTCTGCAGTGTCCTCTTTCAGCATCCAGCAGTGCTGGTCAGAGCATGCAAATAAGGAAACAGTGGAGACTCACCTCTATCAGAGGCTTTTAACATCTTTACTATTAACTTCCTTCCTACCCCAGTGACGACTTTTTTTGGCACAAACCTAGGACTTCGTAAAGATGTCCATCTCTACTACTAATAAGGAAATAGTTCTTTAGCAGTACTTTCTTCCTGTAGTCAACTTTAGATTTTAACATTTGATTGATAAAATCTACAAGTGTGGTACTGAAAGATATTTGTTCCATATTTTGCTTCTTACAAATGCTCATAGCTCTTACCATATTCTCATAACTACCACAAAACAAAGGTCCAGCTATTTTCTTGCACAAGGTAAAGATTTGTGCCTTCCAAAGACTGTGAATATATCATGTCAGTTTTTTCATCAGTTTCATATTACTAAAAACTACATCTAAGACATCCAACTAAATGCAAATGAATACAATTTAACATAAAATGCTATTTCATTGATAGTACATTTTATGATTTTAACCTCAATT
This sequence comes from Colobus angolensis palliatus, assembly GCF_000951035.1. Lineage (NCBI taxonomy): Eukaryota > Metazoa > Chordata > Mammalia > Primates > Cercopithecidae > Colobus > Colobus angolensis. The sequence continues at coordinate 683,678 of NW_012114252.1, read as the reverse complement.
TTTATCTATATTAAAGTACGAGAGATAAGGATATGAGAAATATCTTCTATGTAAATACACAAAATAAAATGGGTTGTAATGAAAACATTTATTGCTATATATGAGACAGTATTTTACCAACTGCAAAAGTATTATTTCTTCTATTACTTTCCATTTAATCAAATAGAAAATATGACAACACTCTTGTGAAGTACTTTGGATAAATTATGTATAAAAAATGTAAAATATATGGAAACATACTACATTATACTCACAAAGCAACACACCCTCCACCCAATAGAAGGCGACCCAGGTGGATCGCCACTACGGGCTCGCGCAGCCAGCTTTTATTCCCTTATTGGCCCCACCCACACCCTGGTGATTGGTTCATTTTATAAGAGCTGATTGGTCCATTTTATAGGGTGCTGATTGATCCGTTTTACAGAGAGCTGATTGGTCCGTTTTGACAGAGTGCTGATTGGTGTGTTTACAAACATTTAGCTAGACACAGAGTGCCGATTGGTGCATTTACAATCTTTTAACTAGATGGAAAAGTTCTCCAAGTCCCCACCCGACCCAGAAGCCCAGCCAGCTTCACCTCTCAGTACTGTAGTCGGAGAATTTACAAGAACTTGAAGGACTGGAATTGATACATTAGCACTGACAATAGGGGTGGCCATGGGAGTTAATGGCTAAGCTAAGTTGGAGAAATGTTACTAAATTCTAAGAGGTTAAGGAACTGAGAAGAAAAGTTTTTGAATCTTTCATCGGAATGATGATAATATCACCAAGATTAATAATAGAAGGACTAGATATTTTAGTAAATGAGGAGAATTATCAGGAGGTAGATGATAACTACATAGGGAAATATGGGATGGTATAATCATTTGACATCTGGGTCACATGAGTTGTGAGTTTTAAAGGCAGAAGATAGAAAAATGATTTGAAAGTGGTAATGAAGAACAGTGTGAGTCCTATACCTCACCACTAAAACCTGAGCTATTTAGTTAGGAGAGGAAAGAAAAGAGTCCACCTGAAAAAGCTGCAGAGAAGATGGTGTCTTTATCAGAAACTCACTTATTGGAGAAGTAATGGGAACATTTAGAAAACTGGCTAAGGCTTAAGGAGAATTGCTAATGATAGCCCATGTTTTTCAGACTTGGGATGTGTAAAACATTATGAGCGTTATAACTGGTTAAAAGGGAGTGGAAAGTTGGTGTTCGGGCAAAGATATTAGTAAAAAGAGAAGTAGGACATCATGGAGTTAGTACCTAATACACTCAACTGAGTATTTCCGGTGACTCATTGCTTTCAGAGACAGGTCACCAAGACATCAGGGGACTGTTAACTCCTAAGGGAGAGCTATTCTGGAGTTTGATGTGGTACAATTGTGCTCAATAAGTTTAAAAGTAATTTACAAATAAAGCCATGGTTAGAAACATGAAAATTCAAAACTATCTGAAAAGACTGTTATCTATAAGCAGGAATAAGATTATCAGAGTTTAAAATACAGGAAAAAAGAGGTTAAGATACTGATCAGAAAGAAAAACTATGCAAGAAAGAGAAAAAGAAAGGGAGGAGAGCTACCTAACAACAGGAAATGGAACAAAAAAATACAGTGAACGTAAACCGCACTGAAAGGGAGCACTGTCGGCAGTGATTAAAAAATAAAACTGTACGGTTTTCTTGAAGGACTGCCTTTGACTTTACGTTGTATTCAGCTTCCTTTGCTTCCCATACACAACATGCTTGCGAGCCTCTAATAACCATTGACTAGCAACATGAGGCCTAAGAAATATCATGAATTTCTGTGTACACAAAGAACTGCTTTTATTATCTGCCAAACACAGCCCAGAATAAAGTTTTGGCAACGGCCGAGTAAATTGCTTGAGTAGATGGAAGTATACGTTTCTTGGCTTTCTAGGTAGGAAACCTCCAGGGGCCTCTGGAGGCTGACTGAGAGAATGGATCCCATTATTTATTGATATATCATCTCCTCAAGACTGATAAAGATGTTGTGTAATTATTTTTATCTCTTAAACTCCTATTGATATCAGAAATTAGATTTTAGTCTTCATTTATCTGTTTCTAAACTTCAACATGATTTAAAGTATTTAAAGTATTTTCAGCTTTCATAATTCTCCAAACTAAAATAGTGTGGGTTTGTTATCATGAAAACCTATTTCTCAAAAAGGCACTTCTCTCTGAGATAACACTGGGGCCAGCAGTGAAAATACTGGTATATTGGATATTCAATGCTGGATAATTCTGAATATGATCTTAGTTCTAGTCTAATAGCCAGGCGTATAGTGTTACTTATAGCCACTACATTAACAGAAGTTTTTATTTTAAAAGAAGATGCTACAGTATTGAACATACTAATATAGAACTAAAATGTTTGGGAAAAAAAGACATTATAAGAGTGTGAATTTTAAGCTGTTTTGTTTTTCTCTTATTTAATCCATAAATATAGTGCCATAATTAGGTTCAGAAAATTAAAAAGATGAAGCTTTTATAAATCAGGAAGTTTTAAGTCTTTCCTAATATTGAAATAATCCCATACATCAAGTTTTCTTACATTCCAAATACAAGAGCAAGCATATTCTTAGAAATCTTTACATCAGGTCGGGCACGGCGTCTCAGTCTCTAATCCCAGCACTTTAGGAGGCCAAGGCAGTTGGGTCACCTGAGGTCAGGAGTTCGAGACCAACCTGGCAAACATGGTGAAACCCCATCTCTACTAAAAATAGAAATATTAACTGGGTGTAGTGGTGCACACCTGTAATCCTAGTTACTCAGGCGACTGAGGCAAGGGAATCACTTGAACACGGGAGACAGAGGTTGCAGTGAGCTGAGATAACGCCGCTGCATTCTAGCCTGGGTGACGGGAAAAAAAAAAAAGAAAAAAAAATTTTTACATGGCTAGATTTTAGGAAGAAAAAAATGTTTTTTCATAGAGCAGTAAAACCTTATTTCCCACGCAAGTATGATTCTTTCATAATCAAGTCTGCAGTCATCTCTTTCCACAGAAGAGAAAAACTATACGAACCCACCCGAACCAATGGAGAAGTGTGTGTGATAAAAAAATGTATGGTTATTTCTTTAAGTGCTTGAATAAAATAGCCAGTCAGCCAGGTAATATACATAATTATTCAGCATTTTGAAAATATAAAAAACAACCTTGAAATGGCAAAACATTTTTTTTATTTTCTTTTTTTGTCATTTTTTTTTTCTTTTATGAGATGGAGTCTCACTCTGTCACCCAGGCTGGAGTACAGTGGCACGATCTCGGCTCACTGCAACCTCCGCCTCTCAGGTTCAAGCAATTCTCCTGCCTCAGCCTCCTGAGTAGCTGGGACTACAGGCATGCACTACTACGCCCAGCTAATTTTTGTGTTTTTAGTAAAGACAGGGTGTCACCATGTTAGCCAGGATGATCTCGATCTCTTGACCTCGTGATCCGCCCGCCTTGGCCTCCTAAAGGGCTGGGAGTACAACCATGAGCCACTGCGCCTGGCCCATTTGTCTCTTTTCTTAATACTCAACACTTGAAGGCAAATAATGTACAATAATAATCTGACAATTATTGAAAATTATGTATTTCTTTAAAATAAAAACTTCTGATTTCAGAACGTTTTTTAATGTGAGGTACTGTATTTTCTTAATTATAACTCATAGAGAACCTAGCCAATTAAGAATGTTCATAAATCAATAAATATTACTTGAATAACGATGCTACATACAAAGACCAAAAGAAAATTATGTGGGCAAATTGTTGGCAGCAGCTAGATTTCCTTTAGAAATTCCTTTCACATAACACTATTTGGACAGAATGTTACCTATTTCAATCACTTCAAAACCATCTTGAGAAAAGAAAGTCAAGGAGAGTTGCAAGGTTTTTTAACTGTGTGATGAGAACTTTATCACCTTTCCTTTGATGTGTAACTTTCTCTTGAGTGAGGCCTAGGGCAGCTCTGACTGAGATTGGCATCTGAAGAATCTGAGTGTTGCAACATTGTGGTCCCTTCATTATATTTGTTTGTGGGTAAATATTTTATAAAAGCCTTCACAAATAAAACTTCCCCGGTCATAATTTTTAACATTCTCTCTGGTTTAACCAAGTTTCTTTTCTTCCTTTATCTTAATAATAGGGAAACTGTAGTAAGCACTTTTCAAACATCAGAATCAACAAGCTTATGAAGAATCTTTTATACTATAAAAGATTTTGAATAGACAGTTAAATACTAATCCTAAATCATTTCAAACAATGCTGCCTAGTAGTTATCAAAAACTAATTTGTCATGATTGGCATTTTATTATAATCTTTAATAATAATAAAGTGATTGTGTTTGATCACTTTCAAAATTTTAACAGAGATCTATGAGCTCTTTATGAATGAATATCACAAAAAACTTGAGTGTTGTCTCTATGTTCCAAAAATATCCATACATTTTAAACTTCAGTTATTATGGGATTCATCTTTTTGACTAAGGAAAATAGTTGAAATAACATATTCTGTAAAAAAGCATTTCTATCAGAAAAATCTTCAAGTCGTGGCGCACGATGGCTCATGCCTATAATCCCAGCACTTTGGGAGGCCAAAGCAGAGTGGATCACTTGAGGTCAGAAGTTCGAGACCAGCCTGGCCAACACACTGAAACCCTGTCTCTACTTTATTTTTTTTAATTAATTTATTTATTTTTACCTCTGAACTTCTTATTGGCCTCCTACTCCCCAAAGAGTACCCTGCGTCTGCTGGCTTAATGTCTCAGAACTTTGGTGTTGTTGGTCTCAGACACCACTTTGTCATCCACTATCCGGCCGGTGGTGGACTTTTGGTTGGTTTGCATGGAGCTGCTGCTGTCCAGGGCATCACCACTGTCTGGACGGGGGGAGAGAACAAAGACGACTAAGATGGCGCATTTCCGGGTTCTTCATCATCAACTTACCAGCGCCCAGGAAAATGCAGCCTGCGCCCGGGAAAAATGCAGGCCAACTGCGCAGGCGCAACGTGACGTCCGAGCGAGGAAACCGAAACTCACCTGGCCGCGCCTACTGAACGCCCCCAACATGCCCGTGTCCCGCCTATTGCCCTCCCACTCCCAAGCCCTAGACAGAAAAGCCGCTCCCAGCAGAGGCCCGGCGAACTTCCTCGGCCCCTCCTCATATGCGGACCTAGGAACCCCGCCGGAGAACGCCGGAGTGACTTCGCTCTTTCCTCCTTCACATTGGCTAGCTAATAAAGTTTCTTTTTTACCTTGCCTACTTGCCTCTTCTCTGGCGCCTGCACCGGTGGACGCATAAAACAAAACAACCACGATTGAAGTTCTCGCCATCTTCCAGTGGGCTGTGGTAGGTGGTAAGCCTCCAGCTGACCTTGATGTTCAGCAGGGCCTTGTGCTCCTGGGCCTGGTGCTGTCCCTCTCTCTGGGTCTGTGCCAGCTCTGACTCCAGGAGCAGCAGGATCTCATTGAGCTGCTCAATCTGCAGGGCACAGTGGGCCTACACTTCCCTCAGGCTGTTCTCCAAGCTGGCCTTCAGATTTCTCATGGAGTCCAGGTTGATCTCCAGGGACTAAACTGTATGTCTCAGCTCCGTGAGTGTCATCTCAGCAGCTCCAACCTCAGCGGACTGCACCGTGACCACTGTAGTCCTCTCCTCAATCTGCTGACACCAGTACTTGTCCAGCTCCTCTCAGTTCATCATACTGGGCCGAATATCTGCCATGATCTTGGTGAAGTCCTGAGATTCGGGAGAATCTATGTCCATGGTCAACCCAGAGCTGGCAACCTGGACTTGTAAGCCTTTTACTTCCTCTTCGTAGTTCTTCATGAAGAGCAGCTCCTGCTTGAGAGCCTCAATCTCTGTCTCCAACTGCAGCCAAGTGACATTGGCGTCATCAATGACCTTGTGAAGCCCATGGATGTCACTCTCCACAGACGGGCGCATGGCCAGCTCTGTCTCATATTTGACTCGAAAGTCATCAGCAGAAAGATGGGCATTGTTGATCTGCAGAAGGAGGTGGGAATTGTCCACAGTATACGCGAAGATCTGAGCGCTCAGTGGTCTTGAAGTAATGGCTCCAGTGTCTGATATGGGGTCTCTTCTTCTCCAGGTGCTCCCGGGTTTTGCTCTTCAGGATTTTGCTCTGCAGCTTCGAGTTCTCAGTCTTCAGGCTCCTCACTCTCCAGGTAGGAGGCCAGGCAGTCGTTCAAGCTTTGCATGGTCTCCTCGTTCTAGATGCCTCCCATTCCTGCCAAATCCCCCGCCATCCCCATGGCCAGGCCCCAGGACCCCATGTCACCCAGGAAGCTGGTAGAGAGGGACACAGAGATCCGCGAACTAGAGCCCCTGGGGCCTGCATAGATGCTGGTCGTGCTGCTGACTGGCCGGGCACCTTAGCTGGATGCCTGGACAGAGCCCAGGGAATGGTCATTGGTGGAGAAGGTGGAGCGAGTGGTGAAGCTCATGCTGTTTGGGGAGGAGAGCAAGAGGACAGGACTCGGGCCTTGCCAATGACTCCCTGTTTCTTCTTTAAATACAAACATTAGCCAGGCGTGATGGTGCATGCCTATAAACCCAGCTACTCTGGAGGCTGAGGCAGGAGAATCGCTTGAACCTGGGAAGTGGAGGTTGCAGTGAGCAGAAATCTCGCCAATGCATGTACTCCAGCCTGGGAGTCAGAGTGAGACTCCATCTCCAAAAAACAACCAACCAACCAACCAAACAAAAACAATCTTCAAGTTAACCCAAAAATTGTCGATAGGCCTTTTTTTTTTTTTTTTTACCTAATTTCTTTTAAATTAATGTTGCTCTTAACTGACATAACAAAACAAGGGACTAATTCATACGTAGGAATCAGTAGAAGTAAAGAGGAAGAGGAACTATAGGAAATGATATTTCAAGGTAAGTGCTTTAATGTGGTATTGTTTAAATCCAGCTATTTCAAAAGATTTTGCAGTCTTATTGATAATAATGTGTCATTGTCATGGGAAGAAAGGTACAAACACAAGTTAAAGACAATATCCGTAATCTAACTTTGAAACAACTTGGGTGCTACCCAGAACTCATAATGACGAACTCTTTAATATTGTGACTGCTGAATAAAATTACTTTAACTTCCAATATCTTCTAATTCATGTACATTTTTAATATATCTCTTCTTTGTGTTTGTATAGATGTATACAGCATGGGTTTGTAAGAAATTTGTCTTGTTGAGAATACATTATTATTAAGCCATAAACTCAGGACAATTTTGGTTTACTAAAGGTCAAGGTTGCTTTCATCACTTCCACTAAAAATGGTTTAGTGGTACCTCTCACCACCATTGCCTCTCCTTTCCAGCTCCAGAACATTTAACTCTCTGTCCTCAGTCCGTTCATAGTATCACATGTATACTTCTGTCCTAGCACTTGCCACATTGTGCTGCCAGGTTTTTCTATACTTGTGGGCCCAGGAGAAAACTGGGCAGCCCTGATATAGGTTTCTTGGTATAGTTGATACCTTTTCTTTATCATTTCATAACCTGTGCTGAATGTAACTTCTGGCTCTTGTTGGATCTCAATGAGTATTTTTGAAAGAATAAATAAATAGTATGAGCAATGTGAATTTCTGCAACCAACTTGCTTTTGGAAATAAGTTAATCCATTTGTCCTTATTCCTATTCTGTATGGATAGGGAATGTGCAAATTGTTAACCTCCAAATTGTGAATGTTAATTTTTATTCTTTTAAGTAGAATGGGCTGCAAAGAAGTCAAACTGTACATTAACTCGAAAATTTACCTGGAACAGTAGTAACTGAGTCAATGAATTCTGGGAAGAAAATTCTTCTTGAGTTTTTAATCTTGACTTGTAAGTTATAAATTCTCTGGATATATGCTCCCTGCCTATGTCATAGCATGAAAATAGTAATAAGGGGAGAGTGAGCTGATCTACAATATCAATTTAACAAGAAGAAAATGGGCCAGGTGCGGTGGCTCACGCCTGTAATCCCAGCACTTTGGGAGGCCGAGGTGGGTGGATCACTTGAGGTCAGGAGTTCAAGACCAACCTGGCCAACATGGTGAAACCATGTCTTCACTAAAGACATAAAAATTAGCTGGGCCTGGTGGCATGTGCCTGTAATCCCAGCTACTCGTGAGTCTGAGGCCTGGCCCAAAAGGATGTTTTTTCCCTATCTTTTAAATTATTCTCAAAATATAATACATATGTAGAGGAATTTAGAAAATATAAAAATGTCAAAAAATATTTGGGAGTCTGACCTGTAATTTTGATAGGTAGGAAAAAATTGTATATTGCTTTTAACAAAAACTTTGATTTAGGCACTGAATTATTCTTTCACAATATTCAGTTTGCTTTCTGATTTCAATAAATTTTCCATTTTAATAAGTCCAGTTTCTTAGCCTATTATACTCTGACATTCATTATTAGCAGGATTTTGTAAAATAATTTGAAATTATCTGTGTGGGACCAAGCTGAACTAAGAAATGTGGCTCTAGACTTGTTTTCATTAGAGACTTGTCTTAATTTCAAATATTGACCCCATGCGCACATATAGACACAGCACCTCATGGAGAAATTGAGCAAGGTTTGCCTCACCAGTGATTACCTGCTGTTCTCTTTCCTGACGCTAACAGTGTCCAAAATAGTAATCACTGCTTTAGGGGTGTCCAGATAACTCTGTTCTAACCAGTGAGATATAAGTTGACTTCACAGAATGAGGCTTCTAAGAACCCATAAAGGGAGAAATAGGCTGTGAAAACATTTTGTCCTTTGTTCTTCTCTGACCTGGAGTTCACTAAGTGATGTTGAAGATGAAGCAGGCAATGAAAACCTTTTCACCTTAATGTCCCCACTGATTATTTAGAAAACTATCACTCTTACCTCCTGAAACAAGCCAGTAGACTGACCAACTAGAGTATTTTTCTTTTTTTAAATTTAGAGAGACTATAAATTGAACCTGTAACAGAAGCATTTAAAAATCTGTTCAGACAGAACTGAGTATTCACAACCACCAACCTGATAAACTGTCTTAAACAGATATTCTTTTTTTTTTTTTTTTTCCTGCCTCTACATATACAGAAGTTTGAAATAGTCCTGGGCTAATACAAGAGTTCCAGTGTTAGCAGGTACATAAGCATCCTTTAGAATTCCTTTCTCTGTTATTTTTCAAGTGGAGTGAGCTTTTCTGTGGTTGCAAGGTGCCTGCTTCACTTCAACATCACTTAGGGCATTGCAATCCAGACGAACAAAAGACGGACACAATAATTTCACAGCCTATTTGCCCCATAATAGACTTTCATGGAAGCCATAGTTCACAAAGCTTTTTGTATTTTATTGGCCAGAATAGACTTATTTGAGCAACTTTAGACCAATGATTGGAAGCTAAATTTGGAGAAAGTGGTTGTCCATAGGGTCAGTCAGCCAACCAACAATGACCTCCACTGTTTTCACTTAAAAGTAATACGACAGACAGAAAAGAGAAAAGTTAAGCAAAGGAATGTAATAATGCATACAATTTTTTAAATGTCTTTTCTACAGTGCCTTTGTGTACAGAATAGTTGACTAAAAGGAGTTACTAAGAATTCAGAACTCTGGTCTTGGTTTGCTTGGCTATGCTTTGCTGATATGCAGAAAGGCTGACATACTTAGTTGAGAAAACAATATGGAAATATCATTACCTAAGACACAGTTACTATCAATATAATGCTGTTATATTCTTCCTGGGGAAAAATCACTTAAATACAAGCATTAGATTCAAAAGTAGAAGCTGAAAAAGGAGTGTTTACATTAATTACCAGTAACCAAATTTGAATTGGCCCTTCTGGCCAAGGTAAAGTGCCACTGAACCCCAATACCTGAGCTTGGTTTTTTCTCGGCCACACTTCAACAGGTGCCTCTTACCTGCAGTGAGCTAGAATAGAGCCACTGTATTCCAGCGGGGGCAATAGAGTGAGACTTCACAATAGAATAAAATGAAATGAAATGAAATGTAAGACTGATATATAGGAAGACATGGCTGAATTTTATAAACATTTTTGAAAGGAATATTTCAGTTGCAAAATAATAAGTCTGATTTCAAGGCGTCCTTAATTTCAGAAGTAATATTTTCATCTCTTAAATGTAGAGGTCTTGCACATTTAACAAGCATATTTCTTAATATTTTCTTTTTATGTTAATGTAAATTGCCTTTTATAATTTCATTTTCCAATTGTCAGTAGTATATATATAATACAACTGATTTTTCTTCATAAACCTTCTATTCTGTCTAAATTCATTTTTTAATTCAATAGATTTAGTACTCTCCTTAAGATTTCATTAATAGTCTATCATACCTCCTGTGTAAAAATACTTCCTTTTCCTGTTATTATATAAAGATGTATTTATTTATTTATTTAATTTTTCTTGCTTTATGGTGCTAACCAGGACCATGGATATAATCTTGAATGGAAGCACGGAGAGCAAATATGCCTTTTGTCTTATCTCAGAAGAAATGTATCATCACTAAGTACGATGTTAGCTATAAGTTTTTACAGGTGCCCATACTTAGGCTGATACATTTTTCTTCAATTATTTTTGTATGAGTAATTCTATTATGAACGGGAGTAGAGTTTTTTTCATATGAATTTTCTTTGGGTATGTAGATGGTCATATAATTCTTTAGCTTCTTAATAAGGACATACGCTCCTTAATTTTAAACTGTTCTCTTTTTCTGATATAAACATGTAAGTTATAAATTTCCTTCCAAGTACTCCTTCAAGTGCGTGTCACAAGTTTTGACAAGTGCAGTTTTCATTATCATTTATTTTAAAATATTTTTAAATTTTCATTTTGTTTCTTCTTGGACAAATGGGTTATTTCAATAGGTTCTTGTTTCATTTATAAATATTTGATGCTTTTAAAGCTTATTTTTATTGATTTTTAATTTAATTTTTTCTTTTCTTTTATTATTATTATTATTTTTTGAGATGGAGTCTCCTCCGTCACCCAGGCTGGAGTGCAGTGGTATGATTTCGGCTCACTGAAACCTCCACCTCCAGGGATCCTCCTGCCTCAGCCTCCTGAGTAGCTGGTATTACAGGCATCTGCCACCATGTCCAGCTAATTTTTGTATTTTTAGTAGAAATGAGGTTTCACTATATTCATCAGGCTGATCTCGAACTCCTAACCTCAGGAGATCCACCCATCTTGGCCTCCCAAAGTTCTGGGATTACAGGTGTGAGTCACTGTGCCCAGTATAATTTTATATCATTGTGGACAGAGAACAATATTGTATAAGATTTTATTATTCTGAAATTTGAGTCTGGTTTTATGGCCCAAATATAGTAGAGCTTACTGAATGCTCTATGTGCATTAGAAAAAAATGTATATTCTGCAGTTGGTGGGAATAATATCTTATAAATGTAAATTAGTTCATGCTGACAATGTTGTTCCAAAGACATAAATATTATTATTATTATTATTATTATTAGTTTTTGATGGAGAGTCTCACTTTGTTGCCCAGGCTGGAGTGCAACGGCATGATCTTAGCTCACTGCAACCTCTTCCTCCCGGGTTCAAGTGAAGCCTCAGCTTCCCAAGTGGCTGATATTACAAGCGTCCACCACCACACCCAGCTAAATTTTGTATTTTTAGTAGAGGCAATGTTTCACCATTTTGGCCAGGGTGATCTTGAAATCCTGACCTCAAGTGATCTGTCCTCCTTGGCCTCCCAAAGTGCTTGGATTACAGGCGTGATCCACCACGCTCGGCCCCAAATCTGATTTTTTTTGTGTACTTGTTTTATTAATTAGTGAGGAAGCAGTGCTAAAAACCTCTAAGTATGATTGTGACCTTCTCTGTTTTTATTTTTGTCACTTCATATATTTTCCTACTCTATTATTAGATATGCACTAATTTTGTATTGCCAGGTTTTTCTAAAGAAATCACTCTTTTATTATATGATGTTATCTCTTAATCTGTGGTAACACTCCTTGCCTCAAAGTCTTTTTTTGACAGTTTTAATATATCCAATATTTTTTTGAGCTTGTACTTGGTATGGTTTATCCTTTTTTCATCTTCTTCCATTCAGCTTATCTCTTCATAGAATAGGCAAGTCTGACATGGAATCACTTTATTATTTTTTTTTTTTTTTTTTTTTTTTTGAGACGGAGTCTCGCTCTGTCGCCCAGCCTGGAGTGCAGTGGCCGGAGGAATCACTTTAAATTGCAGTATTTAGTTCTTTATATTTAATAAAATTATTTCAATTTGTTTTTGTTTCTGCTATCTGCTTATTTTTTCTTTTATGTCTTTTAAAAATAACTGCTTGAATACTCTGTTATTTCTGCAATTTGCTTTTTAGAAGAAATTTTTTGTTTATTTTTCTAGTGGTTTCTCCAGAGGCTAAAGCATGTCTAATTAATCTATCAGTCTACTAAAAGTAATGTTGTACCATTTCAGGTAAAATGTAAGAACTTAATTGCAGTATCATCCCATTGCACTCCTTACCATATTTTATATTATTATTGTAACATGTTATACTTCTAAATATACAGTGCACCAAATTCTAATTTTTTTCTTTGAAGAGTTAAAGTACTTTTAATGAATCGAAGGAAAAATTAAAATAGTCTGTATTTGTCCCTATCTTTATTATTTTGATTATTTTGCATTTCTTTCTATTGATAGAGTCTCTATCACTTAATTGTTCCCTTAAGCATGAAGAGCTTTATTTAGCATTTCTAGTAGCACAGGTAAAAATGAATTCACTTAGCTTTTCTTATATGAAAATGTCATTATTTCATCCTTATTTCTAGAATATTACTTCATTTGATAGAGTATTCAAAGCTAACTTTATGCCTTTTTCATGAACTTTAAAGATAGCATTGCTTTGCTTTCTAGCATTGAAGATGGGAAGTCAGCCGTCATTCCTATCATCATGTTCCTCTGTTTGTAAAGTGTTTTTAACCTCTCTGATTGCTGTTGAAATTTTGTCATTGAGTTTGACTGTATTCTTATGGTATGCATAGAGTAGATTTTCTCCATTTTTATCCTGCCAAGGTTACTCTTAGCTTCTTGTACCTGTAGACTAAATTTTTTCACAACGTATTAAAATTTATGCCATTACTTCTAGGTGGTCATTTATCCTACAGAGAGTCGCATTATCTTGACATTTCGGATAGCACCCCTATAGTGTCATACAGTATTCTCACTGCTTCTTGTATGTTCTGACAAAGGTTATAGAGTCATGCTCAAAACAAAGTATGACATTTTGGGAGAAAATAGAGCTCAATACTATTTTATACTTTGTGTATTCCTTTCAGGAAGCAAACATTACTATGTTGTTTTTCTCTCTGTAATAATTTTTTATTTAGAATAAAAATTTGTAATAGTTTAAATAGTAATAATTACAGATCAATTTCTTCGTGTGCGGTTGCAAAATAATGACAGTGTAATTTATCATATTTTTTAAGTTGAACAATTTATGTAAATTGAAGTATCTCATTTTAAATATGTGGTTCCATAAAGTTCAATTCATACAAGAAAACAGGATCGTGCTAATTTTTTGATATTTATTTGCAATTTTTCAAAATAACAAGGTGGTTCACTAATATTCTCCATGGCTATACATTTTAAAATTATAATTAAAAACTTCTAAATTAAACATTTTAAGTATATTCATGCATAGGAATTAATATCTTATTTTCAAGCCAACAGATGTCCAGCTGCCTTAGTTAGCTCTGTTTTCTCCTAAACAAATGCTGCTGCCATGTGGATATTGTAGCAGCCAATGGTTTTTCACCATTTTCTCACGTTTTAAAGTTCCTAAGGACACTTTTCCCCCAGTTAAGTTGTAGATTTTAGCTGCAGATTTTTTGTTCTACTATTCTTTTTGAAAGTATATAGGAAGAAGCAGGAAGTATTCTGCTGTTCTGTTCTTAATAATCTTGAACTTTTTAAATAAGTCAGTGCTGATGTTACCATTATTGCTCCAATTGTTGCACGTCTTTCCAGTTATTTTTTATGTGGGTGTATGTGAAAATTTGGCATTATGATAATGAATTAGTTATAGGGCAGGAGGGTTCCATAACCTCCTCCATATGAATTAGTTATAGGGCAGGAGGGTTCCATAACCAGATTGCATCCAAATGTGCTCTGCTGAACATAAGGAGTGGCCTTTGTTGTCTAAGTTTCTTTGTAGGTGAAAGAGAGGTTATATTTGAAAGCAGTTATGATAAATGATCTCTGGGGACCATCTGGGTACTGTGTGCACTTTAAACCTTATTCAATAGGGAGGCAATTCATAAGAAATGAAATATGTCTCATTATCAAGAAGAAAACAGAGGTTTTCTTTCTATTTAGAAACATTGTTTAGTATTTTCCCATTATAAACTTGCATATTAACTTAGAGCCCAATTTTGTATCTTTTTCTAGCCTGTTAGTATTCAATAAAGAAGCACATGAAACAGGGAATACTAATTTACAGAAACATTTTCCAGTAAACATAAACCCTGTTGACATTGTGATTAACATAAAATCTCCCAGTAGTAGTTTTCTATGGAGATGACTGTACTTGTTGAATGATGATGCATTTGCTTCAGATATCTGTAGGTCTTTTTGTTTCAAACAGATACAATCAACCAAGACATATTGTTCCAAAGAAGAAATAAGCTAAACCATCTTCTTACCAAGGCCTGAGATTGATTGTTCTGATCTATTTCCACTCTGTAACTACTTAGAGCAATTCACTTTCATTTCCCACAAGAGGAGATTCGGAAGTGCATCAAAGACAAACTTGAAATTGGGTTAACCCCTTTGTTCTCAGTTTTTGCCACTTGGCATCAACTAGCTCTATAAAGAAAAGAGAAGCTTGGAGTGCCACTTATGACCTGATTTCAAAGGCTATAACTGAAACTCTTTGGGAAATAAGTGGTCATTTTTGTTCAATTATTTCATGTGATTTTTTTTCTAATTAAATTAGTGGAAACTGTTTTTGCTTCTAGGCACTAGTTAAGGTCTTGTTCCACCAGTCCATTGGAATCGTATTTTAATTTATATACTTTTTAACTTCAAAAGGAGCAGTCATTTTAATTTCATATCCATTGCCTTGCCATCCACTGCTTCAATTTAATTTCAAATTTATTTTAAATTATGTGAACATGACCTGTTCAAAAAAATATTTGTGAAGGACACCTTTTTTCTTAGTTAGAAACTGAATATTCCTGCATACATTCTTAAATGTACAATAAACCACACAACTATGTAATTAGATTTAAGAACATGCAACACGACAAAGTGAAAATTAGCCATACATAGATTAAAATATTTATGGCAATATGCTCACTCAACCCATTCCTGCTTTTTTTCTAGTTGAAGATATTTGTGGTCTTAAGAGGTTTATTTCCCATACTAGCTTGTACTTCCATTTTCAGTTCTAAATAGAATCTGTTTTCTCCAATTAGACTTCACGGGAGTTATCTGTTGTTCACTCTGTTTGCTTAGAAAGCAAGTTTGCCAAAAATAAAATAAAATAAAATAAAATAAAAAACAGAGAGAGAGAGTTTTCCACATTTATGGGTGTGCAGAAGCAGTACCAAGGCCAGATGTAGTTGTAGTGACAACTTCTTTATTCTTTTAATCCCTGCATTGGAGCTATACTATACATTCTCCGGATTCCAAGATGTCAAGAAGCCACTGCTTTGATAGTGATAGCGGAGAAAAGGGAATTTATTTTCCTCACCCATGTCAAGGTTAATGGCTTACACTCCTATAACAGAACATAGATTAACATGAGGAAAGCATAACAAATTTATTTAACCAAAGTTTAATGTGACATGGGAGCCTTCAGAAGTGAAGACCCAAGGATCCAGGACAAACTCTATTTTTATGATTAGGTTCAATAAAACTGGATAGTTGTGTAGAAGTATGATGGGACAAAAATGGGGTATGAACTACTGGTAATAAACTTGGAGAAACTTAGCAAGGCTTATATGTTCAGATTCTTCGTGGCCTGTGGATATACGGTAGAACGCCCCAGAAATGAGGTTCTTATGACCTACTACTAGGTAAAGAGGGCCAAAGAATTTTCTTTAGACCATGCATCAGGGGAGAAAGGTGGGAGGTGGTCAGAGTAACCTTCTCGCCCCTGCAGTTTTCTCAGTGACCAACTTGTCATATTGTGAAGTGTCTTGTTCTCAGCTCTGACACAGAATTTTAGGCAACTGTTGATTTCTTGCTTCCAACATACAAAGAGTAACCTAGAGCAAGTTGTATATGTTCTGAGAAAGTTTCTTTGAGATTCAGCCTAGAATCTGGACTTCTGAAATTTTTCACAGATTTTATAGGCAACAAGCTCTTGGTTAAAATAACTAGACGTGGCGCAGTGCAGTGGCTCATGCCTGTAAGCCCAGCACTTTGGGAGGCCGAGACAGGCGGATCACGAGGTCAGGAGATCGAGACCATCCTGGCTATTATGGTGAAACCCTGTCTCTACTAAAATACAAATAAAATAAAATAAAATAAATTAGCCAGGTGTGGTGGCACGTGCCTGTAGTCCCAGCTACTTGGGAGGCTGAGGCAGGAAAATGGCGTAGACCCCGGGACGGGGAGCTTGCAGTGAGCTGAGATAGCGCCACTGCACTCCAGCCTCGGCGACAGAGCAAGACTCAGTCTCAAAAAAAAAAAAGAAAAAATAGACTTTTATGAACCGAGTCTTGACTGATCCAGACACTTAAAAGCACTAGGATTCACATGCACTCATTCACATTTTTTTACTACTCACTTGGCAATTTCTTTTCACCCTCAAATGCCTATTTGGGGATTATTTTCACTTCTGATAGAGGAGGACATGTGTCTAATATCCAATTTTTACCAGATTTCTGTCGTATTAGGATTATTGCCATGCTCTTCCTGTGTCTTTCTGTGTTCTTTCCTGCTTAGAAGTGTTTTTCCTTTAATAAAATAAAAAAGATAGTATTAGCAAATGGAAAAAAAAAGCAAATACAACAACAATAGTAACAACAAAAACAGAAATATACATACGAAAATAAGACACATCTACTGATCAATTTACCATCTATATACTGGTTAATAGGAAATAGCATTCCCATTAATTATGTAATAACTTGGTGTGATCTAAAGCAAAGAGCTTTATGTTCACTTGTCAAAATGCCCTAAACAAAGCACCACGGAGTGGATCTGCAAAAAGAAGGTCTTTATTCATGGTTAACATGATAGTCACTGTGAAAGTAATACTCCCCTGTCTTCTGACCATAAACAAACGTTTTATATGTCTCAGAGAAGCGGGTTGATCAGGAGTAAAAGGAACCAGGAAACAAGAATGTGTTGTGCCAGGCAAAGTAGTTTTCTAAGCAAATGGCCTCCGGGTAAGCAAGGTTGGAAAAGTATGTTCTGCAGGTTCAAGTTAAGAAGGAAAACTGACAGTTTAAGCAAGTTTTGAGTTTGGCAAGTACTTTAAGGCTAGAGGAATATTGTTGTAGGTGTTACACAAAAGATCTTAATATTTATAATCTGTAACAATAGATCAGTTTGTTCTGGGTGTCTTAAAAAGGTACATACCTTTGTCAAACCTGAGACACTGTACACTTAAGATCTGTGCTTTCTATTGTAAGTAAAATCTCAAAAGAAAAATAATTAAAATGGTGAATTCTAAGTAACAATGTGCATGCTATTTATGGAAAGCTGAACTGACTTCTAAATTTTACTTTTTAGACATCATAAATAAAATGGAATAATAGATGCATAAAATGTTGCATAGATATAAATAACATGCAGTACCATGTCAATGGTAGACATTTGACAGGTATATTAATGGACACTATAATATTATTTCAACTATGCTACATATTTGAAAATTTTTCTAAAAATATTTGGGAAAAGCAGCATTTTAAAAAAAGACAGGATTCAGTAAGAGTTTATGAATACTCTGATGTTTGAAATAAAAAGCATAAATAAGTGATTATATTTTCTTAGGGAGCAGGGCAGGCATGCAGCATGTGTAGGAATTCTATAGTAAAAGAAACTAACTCTACAATCAGCTTTTTTACTATCCTTTAAATAACCTTGCTGAAATCAAATACATGATATAATGAAGATAATAATATATCTCATGACTTCTCATTGTATTGTGAAGATTAATGTTCAAATTACTATGCAAATATATATTTGTATTATTCAAGTTAAGGATTCCATTTAATAACACTCTAGCAATACACAAATTCAATGCTTGCCTTTTAAGCACAGACTGGAAGGTCAGAAAGTGAAATTTTCCTCTCTAATCCTTGGGGTTTCTTTCCCTTCTATTTTAGGCCGGTGTTAATTGCTGATAAATGGTGGCAATTTGTTAGAAGCAGACAGGATTGTATCTAACCAGTGGAGCAGAGTAAAGCATTGTTAAGCAAAACCCCTCAGATATCATGGAGATCTGTAAAAAACACTATAAAGGCAGCATTGAGGCTAGTCTCCATTAGAAAAAGGAAGAGACCAATACAATGACAATACAATGTGTCCCGTTGTTAACTAAGACACATGAAAGTGCGATACCAGCAATATCCACAGGGTTACTGACAGAAATGAGTACTAGTGCATTCACTTCCTATCGTGGCATAAAAGAGGACCACTCCCATGGCAGTTTAGAACACACATTTATTACGTGACCGATTCCGTGGTTCAAGAGTGCTGCACAGGTAAGCAGGGATTTCTGCTCAGGGTCTCTCTGGTTCAATTCAAAGTTGGCAGGGACTACTATCTCATCTGAAGTTCAGAGTCCACTGTTCAAGTTGGCATGTTTTTTTGATAGAATTCAGTTCCTTTTGTTTGTAGAACCAAAGTCCACCCCCTCACTTTGTTTTTTGATAGTTGTCAGACAGAGTTTAGTCTCAGCCCCTGAAGGTTGCTCTCAGAGTCTATCCACATGCCCCGTCACAGCATGGAAACTTGTTTCTTCAAAGCCAGCAGGAGACTCTCCCTCAGGTCTGCTGTAATGGATGGAGTCTTATATAATGTCATATAATCACAAGAGTTACTATCCCTTTACATTTAGAGGTTCTCTCCATAGTCAAGCAGAAGGGAATGCACAGAGTGTCCATCAGGCGACAGGAATTTTAGGGGCCATCCTAAGAATTCTGCTGACCACAGATAGGTACATTGACAAGAAAATTAATATTGTCTTAATTTTAAAATTTCAAAAAAAAAAATGTTCATCCAGCTTGTCGAAGAAGATGACTGATTCATGAATAGAGAGCAAAAATAATACTAAAATACTAGGTCATTAATGATTCCAATAAAATAGGGAAAGTTTGAAGTGAATGAACTGAGAACATTGGGACCCAAAAAGGAAACTAACAGAAGCAAATTACAGCTCTGGGTTTTTGCAACCTTTACAGAAACCTTAACAGAGGCAGTGAGACAATCGAAAAAAGAACGTCATGATCCAAAGACATCACTGGCTCATGAAGGATGTCATCACCGGTCTGCATGGTAACTAAAGAATGAGAGGTCAGTATAGTCTGAACAACATCAAAATGCATTAATTTACTCATTTCTTCATTTACTTAGTAAAGTTGTCTTCATTTGTGTCTATATGCATATTACCAATTGTCATCTTTCTGGTGTTATATAAAAGTGAAAAAGAGAGGTCTCACTCTCAAGAAGATCCCTTCCTACTGTGAAAATACTCAAAAAAAAAAAAAAAAACAAAAAAAAAACCTGGCAACAGCAGGGAGCAAATGATGGTGGTGTGCATAGGACTTTCTAGTTGCATAAGAGGGGCACCTAACATGAACACTGCTTGTCCGTGTCATTTTCCTAGCATCGATGACACTTTTGTTGCCCTAAGTTCAGTTTGGACTGGGCTAAGAAAGAAACCCATGATCAACGTTACAAACAGAGTGAAGTACACATTGAAAGGGATAAAATTATGACAGACTCTTGGGGAAGCAAACAAATGGATACAAAAATAGTACTTTGGTTTGACTAGAACACATGTGGTGTGACAGGAACTGGCAAAGACGTGGATCAAAGATTTATATGTGGATGATAAGTGATTAAGAGAGATCCAGATAGGAGTTTTATCTCCATCAGTAAAGGTAGATTACTTGGGCCAATTAATCAAGCTTTCCAATTCTCAGTTTCATCATCTTAGAATGGGGTGATATATATCACAGGGATATAGTAGACCAAAAGAGATCAAGAATATACAGCCTGTACTCATGCTTGGCACTGAGGGAATCTTCAGTACATAGCAACTATCATTAACTAGGTAATTAGTTAAATTCTAGGCAAAGGAATTTTTTAAAAAAATCCAATAAATGGTTTAAAGCAGGTGGGTGTGGTGTAGGTGGCAGCAAGATGAGATCTGTATTTTAGAAATATTGCTCCATCAAGAGCTTAGAACATTGATTAAAAGGAATTGAGGCTGGAGGCAGGGAGATGAGTAAGGGCATAATAATGGGACCTTTCGCTAAGTCTATGGCAGTAAAGACAGTGAGCAGAGGAAGGATTTGAGAGACATCTAGAGTAGAAACATTAAAAATTGATGATGAACTGAGAAGGAAAAACATCAAATGATTCTTAAGGTCTCACATTTGGCTGATTAAGTTAATAGCAGCATTATATACTGATGAAACAAGATATGTTATAAAGAAAATAAAAAAGATAACATTTCAATTCTTATTCAACTTCTCCCACCCCAAAGAATTAAGGGCAGATGGGGAGACCATGGAGAATTTTGCAGGGCTGGAAGCTGTGAAAGAAAGTGATTGGCAGAAAGGCAGAAACTGCCAATGAGGGGAAAGGAGAGCCCTCAAGAGCCAAAATAGGAAGGAGATTGTGATTTTGAATGTGTGGGTGTTAAGATTTTTATTAACATTCCTTTTTAAAGATGATGTAGAACATTTAGGATCTTGGAGGAGGATAGTGGCAGGTTGTGGTCCAGGAAGGCTGGCTTGACCAGGTACTGCCAAATTCTGCAAATCTCCTTATATCCAGATATAACACAGAAACAGCCAAAGCATCCACCTGCATACAAACCTCAGGTCTCAGACAATATATGTTCCTGCAGGGCACCGTGTAAGCTAACCACAGGGTTCTGGAAAATTTACTTCCTCTGAACTTTATCAGGCCCTGGAGAGGGAGAGTCCTCAGAAGTGCTAAGTTTTAATTTTTGATACCACAGATAAGAAAGGTTATTTAAATTAGAAAGATAAAAATAATGCATGTTTTCATATAATCTGATATAGGTGAAACATAGTGGAAATAATTTTGCTAACTGCATGTAAAACTGTGAGAAGTTTGTAAGAAAATGTTGCAAGATCTTGAATGACATGTGAATTTGCTTCTGAGAAGAGACATTTGGAATAGAGATATAAATTTGGAGGTCATCAACATATAGGTAAAAAGTAAGATGTTGGACATATATTAAATCATCCAAAGTTAAAGAATGTAGATTGAGACTTGAAAAAGGTCATAGACAGAAACCTTAGAGATATCTTCTTTCTATGTGTGTGAGAAAGAAGGGCTACCAAAAAAGAATGAGACCAAAAATTACAATCTTACCACTATCTCATAAATAACTTTCCGGAGAAGAAGAAAAACCAGAAAACAAAGATGCTTTAGGTCACATTAAAGGAAAGAGCCTCAAAAAATAAAGAAGAATCCATGGTAAGATAAGAAGTAAAAAATTATTGAAAGGTGAACTAAAATAAATATATCCTGAAAAATATCAATTGGATTTAGTAATTAGACTCCAATGAGACAAGTCTTAATTTTTTTCATAGCTCAATTTAAACTGTTATAGATTATGTCAGTGGTAGAATGTCATTTAAAAATATTGTGCCTATAATTTTCTTCTCAATAACTTTAGAAGATAAGGACAGTCTTCTTCATCATGTTTATGATTCAGAAATCAGAGCCTTGATGAAACATGGTAATTTTTTTCAGTGTCTCACAATGAATAAGAGACAGGCCTTGGATTTAGATGTGTTTTAGTAGATCTCATAGGAGAAAAGTTACTGGAGGAGGTTCAGGTTGCTGTGAAATCTGCTCTGCAATTTGGGTCATATGATGCAGAAGATCTAAAGAGAATGGGGATGCTAAGTGGTGTCTCAGGCCACTTGGCATCCTCATTAAAAAAAAAAAAAAGACTTCCAGAAAAAGTTCTAGGATTCTGAGGCAACATAATACTTTCTATGACAGAGTCAATCACTCTTGAAAGCAGCAGTTTGTAATCACCCTGCATTAAGTAACAAGTGGTGTTTTGCATCATGAGCTAAAATTTCACAGATTCACTGAGTTATTCAGTTGAATGGGAACAGCTATAATCTATTGTGTGTTGAAGATGCATGTCCAGAATTAGGCCCAAACAAATCCAGAAGTTAAAAATAAATTATATAAGTAGGTGGCTTAGATCCCATAGCATCTAGCTGTTGAATTGGTGCCTCTTCCTCAGCTTGCGCTTGTGGACACATAATGGCTCTCCTAGGACAATCGCCAAAGAAGGAACTAATTGGGTCTGGCTCATCAATGGATTGATATAATACATTGATAGTTGCAGTTGACCTAGTCAGGGACTGGGCCTATAATATGATGATAAAAGGATATGAACAAATTTGAGAGTGGTAAGTGTATAGACGTTCTCTCTGAATTCAGGGAGAAGCAACCCACGGTACAGGTGAAGATGGAGTCCCAGATGGTAAATAGTAAATAGGTTGCCTGGTTGATCGAGGACTTGGAGGACAAACAAATGAAAAGAGAAAAGAAAATGTTGAGAATGGTGATGCATGCAGACTGTGTTTCTGAGTTCGAAATATGCGATCTTTCGTCTGACCAGAGATTATCCACTAAAAAAGAGGCACGAGACAGCCAGGTGGATAGGATACCTGGCTAGCTTAAATGTCAGCCAGCCTCCCTCTTTAGCCATTTAAGTGCTGCTGCAAAAGTCTCATGAATGAACTAACCATGGCTGCTGCTTTTGAGGTGACCCTACGCTAAGACAAACAGGTTTGAAAGGCAGGTCCTCTGAGCCCCACTGAGTAACTTGTTTTTGCGATTGTCTGTTGTAGATGTCAATCAGTTGATGACTCTGGTCTCACAGGAAAGTTGGTTCTAATATATCAACCCCCATAGCTTTTCAACTCTTTCTAATTCTATGGCAAGACATTCTTGTCAAGTCCATCTAGCTCATTATCATTATCCAAACTTCAATAAGTCATTCTGGCAACATGTTAGCACAGCTCCAATATCCTGGCTAAAAAATTAAATCCTGTATGATGGAAGAATATAAGTAAGCTTAGTATTTTTTTTTTTGCCACCCAACTTTACATTCTGCCACATCTAAAAAATATCTTTTGAAAACTAACTATATTTTTATAAATTTCATCTCAATACATGATAGCAATGCCCTAGACTTCCTCTGGAGTTTACGTTACTTCTTACTTAATACAGATTCTCTCCACGGAGGTTGGTGTGGAAGAGAAGTTAAATATTAAATTTAAACTCAATTAAACATGGACACAAACAATGGTCACCAAGTTCTGGAACAAGTTGTATGAGCCCCTTGAGGCATTCATCCAGCACTGTTTCTTAGAAATCTCTATTTCAATCTATTCCTATATGTTAGTTATTGAAAAACAACAGACAGTCACAAAAGCAAGTTGACCTTTTTGCGTTCCTTGAGCCCAGCTGGGAAGGGCCTTTGTGACTGGGCTTCATGCCAAACAACTCGTTACAAAAAGAACTAGTCCCAGACTGCGCCGAAGCTTCATGAGACCTCTCCTGTCTGTGCACGGACGAGTGGCCGACTCTGGAGCCCAGGTGTTGCTTCCCGGTCTGGTGGTGAATCCTTTATAATCTGGTGAGTGTAGTGTCTGACTGTGGAGCTCAGGCTGATACTTTCCGGACTGGTGATGAATCCTTCATAGTTGGGTGAGTGTAGTGTCTGACTCTGGAGCCCAAGCTGTTGCTTCTCGGTCTGGTGATGCTTTCTCCATAGTATGGTGAGTGTAAATATATACATTATCTTTTCCCTTCTCCCCTTCCCATATCAGTTTGCTTATTATATCATTTGCTTATTATATCTATATTGCCATATGCTTTGCATAAAGGCTGCTTACCCTTAAAAGTATTGAGTATACCTTTTCTTTTCCCCTCATGTGTCTCCTACACAGAACAGTTGGTCTAAAAACAATGCGAATTATTCTGTTTAGTAAATTGGAGAAAGGAAGAGGAAAAGTGTCATCTGGTAAAGCAACTTCTTCAAATGTGATCTTTGCAAGGTTTTCAGATAAGGGGAACCTACTCTTGTTCACAAAGAAATAAAGTAGCTACATAAACAGAAGCTTCAAGAAAACCTGTGCATTCAAAATTCTCAGTCTGCTGTCCAAGTTTTCACATACCAGAATAAGGGTATGTACTCATACCAATCACGACACTCTTTTTGACCTAGGATATGTATCATGGTTTAGCATTCAATCTCCTATTAGCTTTCCTACCCTTACATTTGAATTCCTGGCCTGATTTTCACCACAGTCAGGCCTAAGGCTATAAGAGTTTTTTGTTTTTTTTTTTTTTTTTTTTTTGAGACGGAGTCTCGCTCTGTCGCCCAGGCTGGAGTGCAGTGGCCGGATCTCAGCTCACTGCAAGCTCCGCCTCCCGGGTTTACGCTAAGGCTATAAGAGTTTTATGCCTCCTTAATGCTACCAAGAACTCCTCTGGTTTTCAGAGCATGTTATGGCTTGAGAGTTGGCTGACCTAAACCTGTTACTTCCTTTTCTTAGGGTTTCCAAAGCAAGCAAATAAAGCCAGACAACTTTACAATTTTTATAATCATCATTGGCCTCATAATGTTCAAGTGTCACATATATTACTTAACCCAAATTATAATAAGAAAAGAAGTGTCATAGAGACTGATACATGATGGAGACAAGGAAGTATCATGATAGATACTACAGTTGACAAGATGTTAAGCATAACTTCAAAGCATTGGGTTTTTGTTTCATTGTACTTTTTTATATTAAAAATATCATTTACATAAAGAAAAACACACTCTTTCACAGTATATAATATTCGAAGTTTAAAAAAATGTATATAGTCGTGTAATCATGACCAAAACCAATACAAAGAACAATTCCAAGAGTCTCTGAAATTCTTGTACGCCCATTCCTCCCAATCTCAGTCACTCAAAAACACTTTCCTTACAGTTTTATCTTTTCTAGAATATCATATAAATAAAATCATACCATATGTAGGCTTGGAGGATGGCTTCTTTCCCTTGCCTTGTAGCAGTTAAGATTCTCCAACGTTGTTGCAAATATCAATGATTTGGCCTTTTTAAATTTCTGAGTTGTTCTGTACGAATATACTTCAGTTTATCAATTCACCAGCTGAGCAATATTTGAATTGTGTCTACTTTTATTACAACATGTTTTCTAATTACAAGAAACAGACAAATCTTTTGGAAAATACACACCCAGTGAAAAATAAATTCAAAATATAAATAGTTACATTTCGGTTTTTAAATTTCACAAAGAAAATTCTAGCTCCAAATATGTTCATTAGGGACTATCTAAACAGTTTTCAAAAATAATATTGATCTTATATAAGTGTTCCAGGTAATAGAAAAGAGGGCAAATGTTCTGATTCATTTTGTGAAACAGAAAAAAAAAAAAAGGAGAGCAAAATCAGACAAGGATATTAAAGTCGAGAAAAATTAAAGGTTAATATATTCCATGAACACAGATGCAAACAATATTGTAAAATATCATAAACAGAAGATTCTTGCAAAACAAATGTAACAATATACAGAAGAAATAATATATAATACAGAAGTGGAGCTTGCTTTAGAAACATAAGGTTTCAACATTTGAAATTAAATCATTATGATTTACTTTATTATCACATATTAGTGTGTTAATATCAAATGTACTAATGTGTTTAAATGTATTATTATGTTAAAATAAAAGGAAGAACTTGGTTTATATTAATAGGTACAGAAAATATTACTTGACAAAATTCAACATTTGTTAATCATTTATTTCTTAATGGTAAGAAAATTAAATAAAAGCATAATGTCTCTGTCTTTCCATACTAGCACAAAAGCAAGATAAAGTTGTCCATCTCAACAATTCCATTGTTGAAATAGTAAGAATACCAACATTATATTAGTATTCTTACTCTGGGAACTATAGCAATTAAAATAAATAAAATGTATAAATCTCAGAAATAAATGTATTAACTTCAGAGAGAAAAAAATAAAACTAACATTAACAGGTACATGATTATACATGATTATATATGCACAAAATAAAAAAATCTAAACATTTAGAATTAATGTTAATTTCATTCAACATTCAAAAATCAATTGAATATGTATATATTATCACCAAACAACTAGAAAATAAATGTAAAAAGTATGTTTTCAATATCATTAAAAATCAAACACATGTAACTTTTTTTTTAAATTTTTTTGAGACAGAGTCTCACTTTGTCACCCAGGCTGGAGTGCAGTGGCGTGATCTCGGCTCACTGCAATCTCCGCCTCCCAGGTTCAAGTGATTCTCCTGCCTCAGGCTCGCAAGTAGCTGGGACTACAGGTGTGCACTGCCACAGTTGGCTAATTTTTTTTTTTTGTATTCTTAGTAGAGACAGGGTTTCACCATGTTAGCCAAGATGGTCTCGGTATCGTGACCTTGTGATCCTCCTGCCCCGGCCTCCCAAAGTGCCGGGGTTACGGGCATGAGCCACTGCTTCCGGCCCTCAAATTTTAAATAACAACAAGTAATGTAGAAGAGTTCATGTAGCTTCACATGTTTACTGGTATTCTGTAATGTTTTTAAATTAATTCAGAGGGTGTGCAGTGGTATTTCATTGTAGTTTTATCTTGTATTTTTCTTACTTCTAATTGTACTGAGTACATTTTCATGGACTATCATGCCATTGTTTTTCTATATATTCCTGCATGACATCAGTTCATATCATTTGTCCATTAAATAAATATTTAAAATATAGTAAACATAATAGCTGTATTAATAAATAAAATGTATATGAGACACTACATAAAGATTCCTGGAAAAAATCTTACCTATATATTGAACCAACAATCAATGATAGAGCACAAAAACACACAAAAAATGGGAACTTGGTATTTGGAGCCACATTTATTGTGGAGCCCTTTGCCTATTCTGAAAGACGATTGAGTTTGCAGAGGGCTCTGACAGCCTCCGTGTCTAGGGAAACAAAAGTTGCTTTCTGATATTGGAATGCTAAGACACAGGCATTAATATAAATATAATTCTGTTTCAGTTTAACTTCAAGAAGGTAAAAGAATATTCACAATTGTAGCTCAAAACTGGAAAATATAAAGAATATATAACATATTTGAAAAAAATAGATAATTTGTAGTGAAAATAGCCTCCAATACAAATTTGAAAATTAACAAGCTAAAAGATTCTTCTTAATTCAACACAAATAATGCAACAAAGGAAAACCAGTGACAACTTCGGAAGACAGAACAAGAAACAGTAGATAGGGAGACAAATCTAATATACCCATATTCTGAGAGAGCATAAAAATCTGGCACAGAAATAATATTTGATGACATAATGTAACCAGGCAGTTTAGATTCAAGATGCATTTTTAAACATTTTTCTGCTTCTCTAGTCTTAGCTTTGAGATGTGCTTCAAAATCCTTCCCCTCCCTTCCTGGCACTGCGTTTGGTTATCTAATTATTTGCTGCCTTAAAATTTCCGGGGTTAATCTTGAAATGAACCAGGCCTAGATACTCAGCTGAAGAATTCCCTCCCATTTAGAGATCACTTCAAGTCTATTACGCTACAACCCAGTCATTGCTGAGATGGTATCAGCCTGTACTTCAGATGGACACTAACTCAAGTTGGTTATTGAAGCAACACATGCAGACCCCATATCCTGGACCATTCTCGTGTGCTTCTCATACTTAATTTCCCTTCTTAAATTCATTCGAAATTGTGTTTTAGAGGCATGAGCTAGGCCATTTCCAAACTGCTATTTGATTAACAAAGCTGCTTTCCCTTCACTAAACCTTACCTTTTAATAGGCTTCTCAGGCAGTGAGCACCGGGACTTGTATGTGGTTACAATACTAACTAAGGATTTCCCAGTTTTCATCAAAGATTGCAACTCAAAGATTCAAATTATGAAATCCATCTAGGAAAAAAAATTTTTACAAGAGATGTGAATGTACAACCACACTGGAATAACTTACCCAAATTTTTCCTCCTATCAGATCAAACATAAATCTAGAAAAATAATGACAAAGCTATTTTCAGACACTAGATTGCGTCCAGATCAGGATTGTGATCCTTAAAAGAAGAAAAAGACACACACACTGTCCGTGAGCTGGGGTGTTGTGCTTAAATGTAGTATGCAGTTTTGCTGAACTGAAAATGCAGGACTTCGGTGCTACTGAAGCTAGAATTTATGGGCAGAATATGAGAGATTACATGACTATACAGTGCTAAAGCCCCAGAGGGTAAGCAGGGGTTACCATTGGTTCTTGGCTGGGGAATTAGCTGCACGCAGGCAGGGTGAATGTTCATGGGGCTTTTTGATGAGTTATTTCTGAGGGACTGGGAGCCAAGCAGAGGTGTCAGAAGTCATGCAGGCTTGGGAAGTGCAGGGATCCTGTCCCAGCCTGGCTAGAGAGAACTCACTGTGTACACTGCACATTCAGTAGAAACCTCAGAAAAGTCATGCCTTAGCAGTAAAGACTTAAACCCTTGGATAAGAAAAAGTGACTAAAGACATAACAAAAATAAACAAGTTCCAACAAAAATTAAAATCACACTGAAAGGGTCAAAAAAGTCTACCAGTAACTTTGGTTTAGACAAAATTAAAACACGGATTAATAAAAGAACCAGATGGAACTTATATATATTATCTGATATTTAAATTTTACTGTATAAACATAACAGCAGATTGGAGATAACAGAAATAAGAGTCAATAAACTTCAAGATGTAGTGGTAGGAATTGTTTGATTGGCAGGAATGGGAGAAAATAGTCAAAAATAAAGAAACAGAGCATCAGTGATACTCAGTAAGGAAAGAAAGGGAGTTGGGGGAGGAAAGAGAGAGGGACAGAGACAGAGGCAAAGGGAGAAAAATATTTAATGAAGTGAAGTCAAAATGTTCCCAAAATTTAAAATTAAAACATCAAAACTATAATTCCAAGATTGATTAACTGTAAGCATTTTAAATACAAATAGTGTCATACCTAGACACATTATAATTGAGTGCTGAACATAAAATAATAAGAAAATTTTTGAAAACGCCTGAAGAGGGCTAAAAAAGACATATTATACATAGGAAAGCTACTAAATGAATGATGGTTTACTTCTGAGAGGTTAATGAAAAAGCACAAAGTGCTGAACAATGACAGAACAAACTCAGGATCATATATTTAATGAAAATATCCTTAGAAAATGCAAGTAAATAAAGGCATTTTCAGACAGACCACATTGGATAGGATTTGAAGACAGCTGACCTTCACTAAAACAAATGCTCTAGGGAGGTTTTTAAGATGAAGGAAATGGAACGTGATGGACATTTGAATGTAGGGTAAATATTAAAGGACACCAATGATAGTAAATATGCACAAATATAAAATACCATTTGTTGTCCTAATTTATTTAAAAGACTTTTGCATGTTTGAGACAAAAAATATGCTGTTGGGTTTAAAATATACACAGAGGCTGCGTATGGCGGCTCATGCCTGTAATCCCAGCACTTTGGGAGGTCGAGGTGGGTGGATCACCTGAGGTCAGGAGTTCGAGACCAGCCTGGCCAACATGGTGAAACCCAGTCTCTACTAAAAATACAAAAAAATAGCTGGACGTGGTGGTGGGTGCCTGTAGTCCCAGCTACTAGGGAGGCTGAGGTAGGAGAATCACTTAAACCCGGGAGGTAGAGCTTGCAGTGAGCCGAGATGGTTCCACTGCATTCTAGCCTGGGCAACAAGAGTGAAACTCTGTTTCAAACAAACAAATTAATTAATTAATTACATATATATAGAAGTAAAATCTACAAATTTATAGCAAAATAGACTGATATTTAGAATTACATTGTTGAAGGGTTTTCTTTGTATTTCATGTAAGTTGTCATGACATTAATTCTAAATTATTTGTGTCAACATAGCTAATACCACTGTAGTTACACAGGAGATTAGTTCATTGTAATGGTGACTGTCTTAAACCTTGAGATGTACTTGTCTCACAGGACCTGGTTAAGAAAAGATAAAAACTAAGTAAAAAATAAAACATTCTATTCTTACTCTACTTAATCTTCCTGTGGAACTTCATTCATTTCTACAATTTCAACTAGTATGCATATACTCATATCTCTCAAATAGTGAACACCAGCTTACCTATTGAATATTTATCTTTGCTAATTTCACCTCGAAATCTACATATACAAAACTTGTCACGTCATTTTCATCTCCAGTTATACTAAGAGTAGGTGTCTTATCTCAGGGAATGGCAATATTTTCCATTTGCTGCACAAGCCGCTGCCTAGGGAGCATCCTTTACCTGCCACTCACCTAGCCCTCATCTGGGATGTCACAGCAGCAAGACTTTGACCATATAACAATTGTTGAGAAACAATATTTGTGTTAGTCTTCTGAGGCCATACAGCTGCAGTGCAGATGCATAGCTGTGTAATGGTAAAAATAAAAAAAAAAAAAAATAGAATAGGAACTCAACTTACCTGTTTAACCCTCAATTATTATTATACAAATCCTCATAACAATGTGATATAATTTCTAATGGTGCAGAGACTACAGCCAATAGAAGGAACCCAGCTGAGACATTTAGGTGTATTTACTCCCCTACATTAACTCTGTTTACAATACTTAGGGAAGTTGAAATGTCTTTACTAGAGAGAGAAGAAAAATTGCTCTTTAACGGGAACCCCATTATGGTTCCCTTCAATATATTATTTTTGTTTAGTTTTGTTATTATTTTTTGTCAAATGAACGTATTTTATAATGTTTGGGATTGTTTTGATGTCCTATACAACATTTACTTCATCAAGCAAGTTGCAAATTGACCTTCCACCAGATGAAAATATCAGATGTCAGCTTATTAGAAAGAACATTCCAGGATGCTCAGAATGAGAAAGTATGCATCCTTCAGCCAAACTGATTAATTAATGAGTACCCCAGATGGGAGAGGTTATGGTCAGTGTAAGAGAAATTTTACCTTGGTGCGGAAATATTTTAACCATATATATTTTATCCAGTTACGTAAATGAATACACTGTGAATAAGAAATAACTGGAGATATATAAGCTCAACTCAACATGCTTCGATTTTATTCCCTGTGTTCTAATGCCTTTTGATATAAACTTGCCTACAATCCCCAGAGTAAGAAGATTTTATGGGACCTATAAAAATTAATTAGCCAAAAGAAAAATCTAATTGGTTAGGGGATACAAGAGACATTAATACCCATTAGATAGTTCAAGTCCTAGTGGTCGCAGATGAATCAATTTGTCTCTTTTCTATGTTAAATAGAGTAATCAAGGTTTATAGGACTGCACTGTAAACATAACGGGTCAGTAACACCTTTTCAGACACATTTGTCCTTGCACTAAATTATGACCCTTAATTAGTAAATTTTAACTAGACTGTAAAATGAAGATCTTGATGCTTGGATGAAGGGACCAAACAAATTATAGTGTGTTGGCAAAACCCTATGACATTAGACAGGGGATAAATCTCTTTCTTGCTGGGGGCAAATGAAGGTTTGTGTGAGGTTAAATTTCTTGCCAACAGAAAAAAATACCTTTTCCCCTCATCGTCCCTGTAATGGACTTGACCAGAAATACCGCTGTGCCTGGGTTGATGAGGGTGTTATCACTACCGGTGTGACTTATTTGGTCAAATGCCTTTTAGAGAGGCTACAGTGAAAACTTGCCAAACAGAGGAGCCCAGAGACCTTATACTTGGCTGGAATGAAAGAGAATGGAACTACTGGTTTTGCTTTTACTCACACTATTAGCTTCTCAGAAAAATGCAGAAGGAAAGTTGAAAATAGGTGAGCTGACACAGTCTAATCAGCAAAGTCATGCAAGGCTATATAGCAGTCTGATTTTCAAAGTGGTTGCAACAAATTGACAAAAACCTACCATCTCACAGTGAAATACCACGTAGCCTTCCAAACTCTGTGATTAAAGAGTGACATCAGCTTCTGACAAAACAGCATCAAAATCTACTGATATTGCCTCTGCTGTTGGTGTAAACCTACACTGGACACTCCATGCTGGTTTATTCCTACATTAAGAGTGGTTGCTGAATTGGACCACCATGATTGACTGGCCACTTATAAAATAGGACTAAAAAATATCCTGAAGTGACAACTGAAGACAGGCTATTTGAAAGACTGAATAGAAAAGAAAAGAAAATTAAGAAACAGATTGCTTGGCTTAAAACCCAAGTCCAGAAATAAAACCTAGTTATTTTATGAGTGAGTTATGGATAAATGTTCAGATTTGATAAAAACCCCAGATATCCTGATAATCTATATAAAAGAGAAATTTCCAAAATGGGATGAAAATGATACAGCACTCTGTTTGATATGTTAACCACTGTATCAACCAGAAGTGGTTAAGAATGTTACGGGGTGATGCTATCTTCCTGAATTGACTTTGGAAGATCCAAGTACCTTTTTCCAAAACAATCCCCCCTCATTTAAATAAAGCATATATAATCTCAATATCTTTCTCATGTAGAACTTATGCCTTGTGATATTATTGATCTCACTCCTTTGTCTATCTGTATTATAGGTTCTTTGCCCTGCAATTTAAAATGTATTCTTAAATCATATGTTTTTGGCTAATTCATTGACGTATCAATAATTGAAAAATGTTGGAGATAATGTAATTATGAATAAAATAGTCATATTTTGTCCTCCTTTAGAATTGCTACATTTTTATTTGATATTTGAAATTTAGTCAAATTGTAAGTATTACAAAAACATAGGTATCTTAAAAGTGCCTGATAATTTTAATCCAGTGAAATAAGAAATTGCAGCATTGGTTCTGGTTGTTCATTTGAAAGCCCTGCTTCTGTGCAGGTTTCTGTGCAATGCTAAGAAAAATAATTTAAGAACGTGGTACATCCATTGAAACATGACTTATTGTTAGAAAAATACCCTATAGCAATGTGCCATAATGTTTAATAGTTCATACAAATCTGCTACTTGATAGAACAGAACTGGGGCTTTCAGAGACATTATTTCTATTGTGCTACCTTGGCTTGGAATTCTTAAGGATGGTGAAAATCATTTATTAAAAATTGAAGCCGCTCTTTAACAGGAATTACCATTTATACTGTGGTTCTGGATCTCTACATTATTTTGTATTATTTTCTGTTAAGTGAATAGCATTTTTCAGACATTTTTGAAAAACATTGGGGAAAACATAGTCACAATGGGGAAGAACTTAAATGAAATACAATGGGAACATTGCAGCCAGGAAATGAAAGAGGCATCACAGATGAGGCAGGAAATTATATCTCCAGAGAAACACTTGTGAAGGCTCATGAAAATACTGAGATTTATTCTTATGATTATAGAGTATCCTCCTCTTACACACCTTATAGCCAACTAGAATAAGACACCAGTATAATAACAGTGGATTATAGATAAAAGATAAAGAAGACACAGATTCTTTCTGAGAAAAATGATTAGAAAACCCAAAGTCAAGAGGGAGACAACAACAAGGACACTAGGGAAATTTGTAGATTTTAGCACCTACAGTTACAAAAAGACTTTTAACCCAACCCATCTCCTACCCAGATTAACATGAAACTTCATGCTAAATGCCTATTTATGTCAGTTCCCATTACCCAATACATCATGTCCAGCTTTTAGGAAAAACTTGCAAAACATTGTAAAAAACAAGAAAGAATATAATCTGAAGAGAAAAGCAACCCTGACAACCAGACTCAGAAAATGCACAGATATTGAAATTATAAGATGGATAATTTGGAATAACTATAATTACTGTGTTAAATGAAATAATGGGAAAAAAAGTAATGAGAGAAAACAGATGGATGATGTGAGAAGAGAGACAGAAATTCTAATAAATAAATAAAGTCCTAGAACTTGGCCAGGCACAGTGACTCATGCCTGTAATCCTAGCACTTTGGGAGGCTGAGGCAGGTGGATCACCTGAAGTCAGGAGTTCAAGACCAGCCCGGTCAACATGGTGAAATCCCGTCCCTACTAAAAATACAAAAAATAGCTGGACATGGTGACACACGCCTGTAGTCCCAGCTACTGGGGAGGCTGAGGCAGGAGAGCTTGAACCTGGGAGGTGGAGGGTTGCATTGAGCCAAGAATACACCACTGCACTGCAGCCTGGATGATAGAGTGAGACGCTGTCTCAAAAAAAAAAAAAAAAGTCCTGGAACTGAAAAACAGTAGCAAAAATGAGAAATATTTTGATGAGCTCATCAGTAGACATGACATGTCTGAAGAAGGAGTTAGTGAGCCAGAAGATACATAAACAGAAACATTCCCACATGAAAAGCAATAATAATAATAAACAATATCAAAGAAATGATATCAAAAGGAGTAGCCTGCCTGTAAATATAATACCAGATGAGAAAAAAAAAAAAAAAAGACAGAGAAAGACAAAGAGGAAAATGCAGAAAGAGAGAAAGGAGATGAAGACATATTTGAAGTAACAATGAATGAAAACTTTTCAAAATTAATGACAGACATAAAATCACAGATCCAGGAAGCTTAGAGAACAGCCAGCAAAATTAAAACCAAAAGAAACATAGCTAGTAATAAGACATAACTTCAGAAAACCAAAGGCAAACAGAAAATCTCAAAAGAGCCTAGGGATAATGAATGGGAAACTACCCTACTTATAGAAGAGGAAGAGTAAGAGTTACGGCAGACTTCTTGTCAGAAACCATGCAAGAGAAAGGAAAGTGGAGTTAAATTTAAAGTTTTGCCAGAAATAAAATAATGAATAAAAACACCAACAGGAAATTCTATATCCAGTAAAATTATCCTTCAAAGTTTCAAAAGAATAAAGACTTTCACAATTGAAAGCCAAGGTAATTCACCATAAGCAGATGTGTCCTACAAAATTGGTTAAAGAATTTATGAAGAAATAAAATAATACAGTTTAGAAACTTGGCTCTGAAGCAAGAATTAAAGAACATCAGAGAAGGATTACAAAGAGTATCAGAGAAGAATTAAATAAATATAACATTATTTTATGTTAACTTATTCCTAGATGATCTAAAAAATAACTTTAAATTAATAACAGTAATGTGTTAAATGATTTTTTTTACATACAAATAAATGAAATGTCACAAGAGACAGAAAAGAGAAACTGGAAATATGCAATTATAGCAGGCCCACACTGTACTCTTAAGTATGAACTGCACATAGTGACTGTTTCAAATAGTCCAGTAGGGAAAGTGGGGAGAAAGAGTAACTTTATACTTAAGAAATCTGAAAAGCACTTTAGCCAGTTGATGAAGGTTAACAACAGAAGTGCTGATTCACACTGAAAGTATGTTTCCTTTATATGATACCGTGAAATGACACTTTATTTATATGGTTTTCCTCACCCAAACCCATAACCCCAGTCTAAACATGAGGAAAACATCAGACCATTTTCAATGGAGGGACAGTCTTTAAAGCAGTTCAACTGGCAATACTCAAAACTGTCAAGGTCATCAGAAACAAGAAATGTCTGAGAGACTATCACAGCTGAGAGGAGCATAATAAATAAAAGTAATGTGATATTCTGGATAACGTCCTGAGTAAGAAAAAGAATAGCAAGGAAAAACTAATGAAATCTGAATAAAATATGAATGTTAGTTAACATAATATATTAATATTAGTTCAATAGTTATGGCAAATGTACCATACTAATGTAAGATGCGAATAGTCCAAACTGGGTTTGGGTATGTATGAACTCTCTGTCCTATTGTTGTGACTTTTTAGGGGACAGGTGCGTAATTCTTTTGATAGTTTATCTTTTTAAAGTTGAATAACCAAAGACTTTAACTCAACATAGATAATATGATAGCCCAATAAATTCACTCAATGAAAATAAAAGCATTTTGTCATGAGACCAATAGCCAGAGATTTAGAAAGTCTTGAGCAGAGAGTTATTTATATTTGTCAGATCACTTCATTGTTTACCAAATGTACTACAAAAATATGTTCCTTTCATTCATTAAGATTTTTATGGGGAATGTTCTTTTTTATTAGTTAATGAGATTAAAGAAAATTAGATAAAGCTGTTTGTGTTTCATTGCTACTACATTCCCTATAACCTAAATTTTGCCAATCATGAGTGAGCCAAAGTAGATGTGTAGAATGTGGAATTTGAAGAGTTTTGAATTTGAATTTTGTGCTCTGAGGTTCATATAAAAGAGTTACTTAAGTATTAGTATTTAATACTACACTGTGGCCCAGCAATCATACTAATACATTATTTTGCTGATATTATAGACCTCACTAGGAAAGCAAATTTCTGTCCTAACTTCTAAATTCTTGAGAGACCTTTGGTTTTATCTATAAGTACTGGCAGTAGCTTAAAATTTAAAATTATATTTGTTTTATAAATATCAAAATATTAATTAAAATATTTAATTAAAACATTAAAACCATAGTTATGGAAATTACAAAATTATGCATTGTCAACATTTTGTTAAAAAATAGATGTCACTAGGGAAAATAAATGAAAAATAATGAGACATAATGTAGGTGTTTTAGTCTGTTCTCACACTGCTATAAAGACACACGTGAGACTGTGTAAGACTGGGTAATTTAAAAAGAAAGACAAAAAATGGAATTATGGTTCGGCAGGCTTTACAGGAAGCATGGCAGCATCAGCTTCTGGCAACTTCTCAGGGAGCTTTCACTCATGACAGAAGGCAAAGTGGGAGCAGGCATCTTACATGGCAAGAGCAGGACCGAGAGAGGGTGAAGGTACCACACACTTTTAAATAACCAGATCTCGTGACAAGTCCATTATGAAAACAACATCAAAGGGATGGTGCTAAACCATTCCTAAAACTTCCACCACCATGATCCACCAATCTCCCGCCAAGCCCCACCTCCAACACTGGGGTTACAGTTGAACATGAGATTTGGGTGGGGACACAGATTCAAACCATATCGGTAGGTATTAAAGTTTTCTTAACGTGATATTTAAATAACTGTGATTAATATTTTTAAGAAGTAAATAAAAAGAGAATTTCACCAGGAATTGCAATCCATTAAATATTAAATTTAAATGTAAGTGTTGTAAAATATAACTCTTTTAAAAATTCCATAAAAAAAATTAACAGATGAGTCATTTGACAGATTTGTGAACTGAAAATGATATCAATAGACAATATTCAGATAGACAGTAAAATGTCAGAAACATAAAGAACACGTGAAAAACAGCAAGAAATCTGATATATTGCAAGCTAACATAGTTCTAGAAGAAATTCTAGAAGATAAGGATTGAAACAATACAAAACTTGTGTTTGAAGTTTTCTCAAACTATTAAAGAATATCAATCCTGAGATAGAGCAATCTTTACAAATCTGAGTCATAATAAATAAAAAGGGAACCACATCTAAACTTGTCATACCGAAATATGTAAACATTAAAAAAATAAAATAAAATTCGAAATGTGGGCTACATAGAAATATTACTCTAAAGGAACAATGCTAAATTTAAAAGATAATTTTCCAGATGAAACAATGGAGCTCAGGAGAGCCTGAAATTGCTATCTCAAATGATGAAAAAATATCTTTCAACCGAGAAATCTAAATTTAATAAAAATATTCCTCAAAGTGAAATTTCAAGACACTTTTGGACAAATAAATATAAATTAATCATATATAGACCTGCAATAGTCATACTAATGCTGTTACTTCAGGTAGAAAATAAACCATTCCAAATAGAAATATGAAAATTTTGAAGAAACTTATGAGCCCCAAACAGGCAATTATGTGCAAAACTCTTAGTGAATGTCGACTGACGACAAAAGCTTAAATAATAATAGTAAAAATAATGCTGTCTTGTGTGATTCAAAATACCTGAAATGCTTGGGTTCCTACAGAATTACGACAGTTGCCTGATTTCAAATCTCTCAACATTTCCTCAAAAATATCATACATGTGGAACAATGCAGGACAAAAACACTAGACTCAGAAGTAGCAATCTTTTACATTTGGGAGTGATACAACTTGGAAGGAGAAGATGTCCAGTGGAACTAGGAAGAAAGGGGAAAAATAGCAGATAGTAGAAATTAAGGCTTCTACAGAAAGTAAAATGAACTGCAAAATCAAGAACATGTGCTATCCCACTCTACTCCAAAAGGCACCATCAGTTAAAGGCATTGTACCTCACTTTATTAATCAAAAAAGGCACCTATGAAGTGAGAACTACAGAAGATTATCAAAACCTTTAACTTCGGCCTATATACCCATTATTTCTGGTCCAGAAAAGTGCAACACATTTAAAAGTGAGAAAGAAATTTATATGATTCGGATTTGTGTCCCTGCCAAAATCTCATATTGAATTGGAGGAGGGGCCTAGTGAGAGGTGATTGGATCATGGGGGTGGATTTTCCCTTTGCTCTTCACATGATAGTGAGTGAGTTCTCAGGAGATCTTATGGTTTAAAAGTGTGTGGCACTTCCCCCCTTTCTCTCTCTCTCTCCTGCTCCAACATAGTACGATGTGATTGCTTCTATTTTCCCTTCTGCCATGATTGTAAGTTTCCTGAGGCCTCCCAGTCATGCTTCCTGTTAAGCCTGGAACTGTGAGTCAGTTAAACCTCTTTTTTTCATAAATTACCCAGACTTAGTAAGTTCTTTATAGCAGTGTTAAGAATGGACTGGTACAGAAATACACAGTTAAAAGGCATACGTAGCTACTATAATACAACAATATAAAAATCAAAATGTTTTTAACGTTAAGACATCATCTGATAAAATTTGTATCTAGACCATTTACAAAAAAAAAGAAGAAAACTAACACAACATTCAGATTTAAATATGTACATACTATTTAACAGAACAAAGAGTTTATCAATGGTCTTAAATTTCTGATATTCAAATGATTTGCCATATATCCACATTCCTGGAATGGATTATTGAAGCTTCATTTATGTCACTAATTATAAGATGTAAATTGAACCTGAAGTTAAAAGACACACTTATTAATTTTAGTCTTGTATATCTCTGGCCAAAGGCAAAGAAGCTTACTATATGGGCTAGCATAGCTTGTCCTAATTATTACGGAGAAATTAGTTTGTTCCTACATCTTTGGTATGGGACGATCTATTCGTAGGTCACCTGTTAATACTTCCATTTCCACTAGCAAAAGTTAATGAAACATTACAGCAATCAATGCAAGTGTGGGTAGGATCACTGAGGCTGCAGATAGTTTAGAGACGAAGTTTTTGTTCACCCCAATGCTCACATCACCTTCCTCCTTTGACAGAGGGTTCCCCATTATATTTTGCTATTTGGTGGCTTCAGATGCAGACTTGAAAGCCAAAAAGGGAAAAAAGACTTGCTTCTTCCAGTTTACTTGCTGCTCCTACAAGCTTCCCCCTAGCAATGGCCCTTGCGCTGACCTGAATCTCATCTCTATTAAGCCCTTCCTCTGGACTCCACAGATATTGTTACCAGCTAGATAACACCTCTGAGGCCTGTGTCTTAGAATTTTGGAGTCTCTTAAGCAAACTTTCAGGTTTTGATAAAGCCAACGTTATTTTTGTTGTTGTTATGAAGGATAGCCTTCAACTTGACAACTGCTTCCTGTGATTATTGCATTGTGTTATACAACACAATTAATACCTAGTGTGGGTGTGGGCAAGAGGCTCCCACCTATTCTTCTGACGAATGTGTGGTGGTACTGCCAGATACTCCCTTGCTCCCCACCAAGATGGTCCCAACTTCTCCTAAGACCACACCCACACTCCATTTGGGGCAGAGAGTGGCAGAATCACAGGCTGCTGATGGAAGAGGGAGCTGGGTAGGGCATGGAGCACCAAAAGTCAGGAAACAGGCTGCTAAGAACCCAACCCAGGAGTGGAGGGAGGCAGTGTGGAACAGCCATGTGTGAGCCGAGATTCCAAGTTCCGGCATATGCTTCATTGTCTCATCTGACTTCACATACAAAGCACACATTCAAAGATAAAATTATTGTGAATTTCAAGATGGCAACCACAGAGCATTAAACTCTTTCTACACTGGGGTTTTGTGTGACTGCACCGGTTGCTTATCTACGATGCCAGCTCTGTACACTGGCAATGTAAATGCAAACACTTTACTATTATTCAATAAGGAATGCAAATTGCACATTTTCAAGGTCTGTGTAATATGAATGAGAGGATGAGGTCTGATTAACTTTTTAATTGCTTCTACAAATTAAGTGCCTGTCTGGTACTTGGTAATTTTTTCCCTTGAATCATTTCCTCAGACTATCTGACTCAATTGCCAGAATTGCTCTATAAATTGCAGTTTTTTTGTTGTCTGAAAATCATAATGATTTTACAAGAATGTGACATCACTCTATATAAGTATGTTTATATCATGCATGTTGACAAGCTTATCAAGTGTTTAATGTGGTCTAGAACCATTTCATTTCTTTTAAATTTAATTAAATAAACATAGGTATTAAAACTGATTTACTATAATTTTTCTTTCCTTTTTTTCTGTTTGATGAATACATACATTTGTGATCCCTTATCAAAGTAGTAGCTTTCTTTTTTACCTGATCACAGAATTTACACAAAATTAATCACTGACTTGCTGATGGTTGGAGAAGAAGGTAATACACATGGCCTTTAATTTATTTCTTGATTAACTAATGGAAGGTGCTACCTGAAAGGAATGAAAGCAGATAACCCAACTTATTTTTTTTTAAAAAAAGCTGCTAATGATCAATCTCCTATAAATAGGCAAAATATATTTTAAATGAAGAGGAATTTTTAGGAAATTCATTTAGCAGGATACCGTTGGTTTAGCATTGCATAGGCAAAGCAAAACTAGGATATAGGGATTGATGAGGTATGGCTTTTGGTAGCATATTCCATAAGCTATACCAAGTCTAGAAAGTCTGGGATACAAAGTAGCGCTGTTTTACCATGTAAATAGTAACTAACCTGTATCCACTGTTAAAGGCCCCATACATTGCCCAGGGCCAAAGAGCTTATGTCTGATATGTGAAGGAAGGAATCACTCTGACCCCTCTTTCTCCTTTGTTTATTTATTGAATAATTAAAATAATGGGCAGAATCTCTGAACTGAGTCTAATTTGGCAGTCAAATTATTTTCATAATTACAAACATATTTGAATTTAAACTTAAGGACAAAAATATGTGTCTTAGCCCCATATATTTCAAGCCACTTGCCCTTTAAAATTTTGAAATTTGAAACAATGTGTCTGACACAAAACCATTTATCCAGAAAAAGCAGGAAGAGAAATTCTTGATGTTAATGCACACAATTATACACACTTAAAACATTTTAAAAGCTGTCAACTTCTTGGTTCATCAACCTTAACAGCAACCCATAAAAATGCTCTTGTTTTGTACATCTTTAATTTGAAAATCAGAGAAGCATGATGTTGTACAGCTTTGATAGCATCTGTCACTCACATCAGGGACATAAGTTTGTTTCCGTAATGTGCCTTATCTATATTGAAGTTTTTGCCATAAATCTTATTTTTTAAATAAGTAAATTCATGAACCTTATAATCGGCACATTATGTACAATTTTAATGTATAAGATGATAGCACCCTATAACATTGATTTCACTTAATATTTAACCTGACATATTGCAGGTTTTACAGTAGCAGTTTTCACATTGAGACTCCATCTGTTAATGGCAGGAAATGACATTGCTATCCTCCAGGAAGCTGCCAAAAAGTGTAAATGACTTGATATGCCGTGCACTGTGGTGTTCCACTGTACTTAAAGATGTTCTTTTTATATTTCCCGAATACATGGTAATGGCCATGAAATACATCTGATAACAATCCCTGAAGATCAGTATCAGTTACACATTTTAAGACACGAAGGAAACGACAATAATTTATATCTACTACTGTTGATGTATAAAAATTCTTGCAGCATCTCTCAGAGAAGTACCTAGGCATTCTGACAGAACTATTGAAAGTGTTAGTTCCTATCAGTGAGCTAAGTTAAGGTTGCCAAATGCTTTCTTAAGCTCTACAAGTCAGTGAATCTTTAAGTCATCCTACTTTTATTATATTAGTTACAATCCTTCCAAGCATGTCAAACTGGAATAATGTGAGCATTCAAAAGCAATTTATTTCCCAG
Source organism: Colobus angolensis palliatus (assembly GCF_000951035.1). Classification (NCBI taxonomy): domain Eukaryota; kingdom Metazoa; phylum Chordata; class Mammalia; order Primates; family Cercopithecidae; genus Colobus; species Colobus angolensis. The sequence goes on along the minus strand of NW_012114252.1, from coordinate 641,348 downwards.
AAAATCTTCCAAAAATGCAAAAGATACTTTTCCATTGATTATATAGGGGACCACGTCTTGATAAATAGAGTCTTTTTCCAGGTCAGATTAATAACTATTCATTTGGCACCTACTGTGTGTCAGGAAATTGCTGAGTGCTGGGTCTATAGATATCACAAAATATGTTTTCTTCTCACAGGAAACACATCAATAAGTTACTGAAAATGATACACCACCTGGAACTGGAAGGCGATCCATTTGTCATAAAAGCACCAGAGAGAGAGAGAGAGAGAAGTAACATTGTAGTTTAGGATAGTAGAAAGAGCTAGAATTTTAATTGACACTGGCTTGAATAAAAGCAAACTTTAACACATTTTTTGTTGTTGTTCAATGACATTGATAAAGGTCTATGGTTTATATAACTTTGTTTTCTTATCAGTAAAGTGGAAGGTGTTTATGCCTACCAAAGGGGGTAGGTTTATTGTAGGAATTAGATGAGATGTGCAAATATATAAACTTCAAAGGAAGAAGAAATTTAATGAATTTTATGGTCATATAAAGCTTCACATAAACTATCATACTTAACCGAGGTATTGAATGCTATCTATGTTTTAATAGGTGGAAGATAGAAAGAGAAAACCACATGAAAAAAGACACACATTTCTGAAAAAGTGTCCTGTCTTTGAAGAGTGGCAAATACTATTCCGTTTTTGAGTACGGAAACAGATCCAACTCGGAATTATAAAACAATGGTAAGAATGTAAGTAGAGAAAGATAGATAAACTTGTTGTTTTCTATATTGGATACTTTTTCTCTGGATGTAGTCATTATTGTTTTTTCATCCAAACATGCTGTAAGAGTTGGATTTGTTTTACTAATTAAATGTTCTGTTTGAAATAAGATTAAATTAGCATCAGAAGGCAGTCTAAGATTGTAGTATAAATTCCCTAAAAAGAGAAGGTTCTACAGTGTCAGCTTCATATAGAGACTTATACTCTCTAGCATGGATCTTATAGAAAACATATTTTAAAATACATGTTGAGAAAATTATGTTAATATTTGAAATGTAATACAAGTACATATAGTAAGCATCATAAATTTAGAAAGCAATTATTAATCATGCAGTATCAATACATTCTGAAAGGTTATTTTTGTTTAATTATAAACTTCTTCATATATTTATAGAATTATCTCACTCTCAAAAGGCAACTTTAATAGGCTACATAGATTAATTCATCTCTTTGGAAATACTGTTTCCATAGAATTATCACTGAAGTATGAAATTAAGATTGCTGATTCAAAAGTTCTATAGTTTTAATTTTGTCAATAAAGGTAAATGTCTCATAATTTTTCATGACTTTTAAACTATAATACAGTCCTGTTATATTTTAAGTAAATTAAATTTACATTTCAAAATTATTAATGTTTAAAATTCATTCAGCATAATTTACCATAATATATCAAATATGAGAAAGTTCATGAATTAGTTCCTTTTTTGCCTAGTATTAATGGCAGATCTGCTTACATTAACCCAAGGAAATATTGACACTACTGTTTTACTCAGAGTTACAAAGAAAATTCCAAAAGACTTGCCCTTTAACTCATTCATATGTTCACACATTCACAAAGTATAGAACACTCACTAAGGGAGAATTTTTTGATCTCTACCAGTGAAAAATACTGCTTCCCTGGCTTCCAAAAAGAGTATTGTTATATTACATACATTTATTTGGTTGGCTAATTTAAATCTGTCCTCAAGTGTGCAAAATCTTGATTCTTCTCATATTAAATGAGTCAATTAGTGTCATGAATTTGTTTTTACAAAGCTCATGGCAGCCTGTTACCTCAGTTATGCCATTGTTGTCCACATCCATTGGCCTTCTGCGGAAATGCAGCTACTGTTTTGCACCATCTTCTGGATGTCTACAACCGAGTCCTATGGTTGCTATCTTCTTTCCATCAACATACTCTCCTAAAGTCTTGTCTGGTTGAACCTCCCTTTTGTGGCATCTACAAGTCAGTTCAAATTTTGTTTTGGGATTGAAAAAAGGCTTTTTTACATTAATATTACAATGATGAAACGTAAAATGTACAGCATAAAATAACTTGTTAACACAGAAGAGTTAACAAGTGAAATTCAAAAGACTGTAGCTCTGGTTATAAGTTAAAATTGTACCAGGCTACTAGTAACAAATAAATCATAGGAATCTAAACAAAATAAACATTTATTTTATCTATTACAAGTGGCAGGGTGTTAGACTACTGGGGAATGTTGGATTACTTGTGGATATTGTTCCGAATGTTTTCCTCCCTCCCTGGAATAGAATTTTGCATTCCTTTGTTTCTAACTTTTCAGCGCCTCATCACTTGGACTTAACCATACCACTTGTTTTGGCCAATAAAATATAAGTGGAAATTCTACTATGCTGCTTCCAAGAAAAGTCTTAAAGAAATATGGCAATTTTCCACAGCTCTATATACGTGTCTCCCGTCCCCAGTCAAAAGAACACATACTAGGAAGTTGTAAATTCTTTAGCTTAGATCCTGGAATGAAGACACCTGGAATAGACTTGAAAGTCTGAAGTCCAGCTGACCTCCAGCTCAGATTAGTGAAAATACAGTCCACCAGCCAACCTGCGAATAGGAAATGAATATTTGTTTTAAGTTGCTATATTCAGAATAATTGTACCAAATCTATCTCAGGTTATCAGTTCTCCAGGGATAGTATGACAGCTACCTGTTGAGACATTGGACACTTTTATGTTTTAGGCACAGTATATTTAACTGACTTCCATCTTCAGGCAAACAGCTATTCCCCAAATAGCAATTGGAATTTGCAGGTAACATTTCTAATATATATTTTGCCAAACTTACCTACAATAGAGTCATAAAACTGTAATCTTTAACTAGGAGTATTGCCTGCTGTTATAAAATTGTGGCTTTGTTACTAAGAAAATAATGGATGTGGAACAGACATCTGGTAATCACTGCCAAACTCTAGCATAGCCCTCTATTGTAGGCTAAATTGTGTTCTCCCCAAATTTATATGTTGACATCCTAACAGCTAGAACCTCAGAATGTGACTGTATTTGGAAATAAGGTCTTTAAATCGGTATACTTCAGTTAAGTTAAAACGAGGTCATTAAAGTAGGCTCTGATATCCAATATGACTGGTGCCTTTATAAGAAAAGACATTTAGGACGCAGATGGGTACAGCATGATAACCACGTGAAGACAAGGAGATACACAGTCTCTACAAGCTGAAAGAGAGGCCTCAATAGAAAGCAACTCTACCAACATCTTGATCTCAGACTGCTGCCTTCCAGAATTGGGGTACTTTCTTATTGCAGTTTTACCAAATAAATACATGTTTTGATACCAAGAGTGAGGTACTCCTGTAACAAATACCTAAAGATGTGGAAGTGGTTTTGGAACTGGGTAACTGAGGCTGGAAGAATACTGAGGTGCATGTTAGGGAAAAAACCTACATTGCCTGGAAGAAATTTTGTAGAAATACAGACAACTAAAGGTAATTCTGGTGAGTACACAGAAAAAAGGAAAGCTGAGAGCTTTTATTTTCAGAGAGAATGCATATATAATCATGAATGGAATATCAGTAGATACATGAATGTTAAAGATGCTTGTGGTGAGGTCTCAGACAGAAATGAAGATATGATATTGGGAACTGGCTGCACAGTGATTCCAGTTATGAAGTGGCAAAGAACTTGGCTGAGTTGTGTATAAGGGTTTTGTGCAAAATAGAACTTTTAAGTGGTAAACTTGAATAATTAGTTAAGGAAATTTCTAAACAAAGTATTGATGGTGTTTATTGGTTTCTCCTTGTTGCTTATAGCAACCTGAGTGAGGAGAGAGGTAAATTGAAGAACTGTTAGGCAAAAATGAACCAGAACTTGAAGACTTGGAAAATTACCAGCCTATTTATATTGCAAAATAATACCAAAGGATTTTGGGAAGAGAACATCAAGGATGTGGCTGGGCTGGAAAGATCTGCTAGAAAGATTACAGGTAAGTGACACAATAAGATATGCATATTTGATCTCTGCACCTGGTTGCTTATACAGTATTCCTAAAACTCTTGTAATTTCCTGAGTGATGGGAGTGATAGAAGCATCTTACCCAGATCTTCAAAGTTCTTTGAAATTTATTGGGTGACAGGAACATTTTCATTTTTATGAGGCAACTCTCGGTGGGCTCCCAGACACCTTTAGGGTGGGGGCAGGTCACGAGAAAGACCAAGCCATAATTAGAAGCTAAAAACATCTATTCCTACCCCCACATCCTCTAGCGAGGGGAGTGGGGTTAGAGATTGAGTAAATCCATCATGCTCACATGAATGAAGCTTCTACACAAATTCCTCACCTATCAGATTCGGAGAGCCTCTGGGTTAGTGAACACATCCACATGCCAGGAAGGTGGTGCACTCCAACTCCACAGGGACAGAAGTGACTGTATTAGGACCCTTCTTGGACTTTGTTCCATGTACGTCTTCATCTGGCTGTACATTCGTATCTTTTATAATATTCTTTATAATAAACTTGTAAAGTTGAGTAAAGTGTTTCCTGAGTTCTATAAACTGTTACAGAAAATTATAGAATTATTGAACCTGAGAAGGAGATTATGGAAAACGCTGATTTGTGATACTTTTGTTGGTAGTCTTAGAAAACTAATATATTATCCCAAAGTCAAACTTGCTTACTATATTCTTCGTTAGTTTTTTTTTTAATTTTTAGTCATTTTCTTACAAAATATGATCAAATCACTGTATTATACAGATAATTTGACATCTCCTTCATGCTTTAGAATTTTTGGTTGATGGATTTATATTGACTTTGTTTTCTATATACTTTTGCTTAATTATTAATTTTAAATAATGTATCTTGTATTTATTGATCTGTTAACTAAGATCAACTTAAGATCCTCAATTGACTGATTTCTTATTTGCCTTCAAACTTCTTTAAGCTATCCCTTCCCTTTTCTATTGCTAAGGCTTACATAAGAAAAGTTTGTTCTGTAAATACAACAGTAACTTACGATTTGTTTCATGATTTGTTTAAATAATTGAAAACTGATAACAGCATTTACAAAGCCTTAATTATATAAATGTATTTAGAGGACTAGACCTATTTTAAAAGATGCAAAATGATTTATCACCAAAAGTAGGCTTAGCAGTTAAATATTAAAAGCATTACTATCAGATTGACAGTATTTTCTAAATTATAAGAATAACTCAAAATTATATCATGTCTATGCTTTCTTTTTTATCTCAATTATCTTTTATAGATTCTCAGACCCATGAGATTTATTAATTGTGTTTATTTTTTCATGTTGACAGAAGAATAATTTGCTTATTTCTCATTCCTACTACTATCCAGATTCCTAATTGGGCTTCAGAAAATTTACTGATTTACAGAATAATTATTCTCAGAATCTTTTTTTTTTTTTTTTTTTTTGAGACGGAGTCTCGCTCTGTCGCCCGGACTGGAGTGCAGTGGCCGGATCTCAGCTCACTGCAAGCTCTGCCTCCCGGGTTTACGCCATTCTCCTGCCTCAGCCTCCCGAGTAGCTGGGACCACAGGCGCCCGCCACCTCACCCGGCTAGTTTTTGTATTTTTAGTAGAGACGGGGTTTCACCCTGTTAGCCAGGATGGTCTCGATCTCCTGACCTCGTGATCCGCCCGTCTCGGCCTCCCAAAGTGCTGGGATTACAGGCTTGAGCCACCGCGCCCGGCCTATTCTCAGAATCTTGTGAACTTTTGTTTAAACAGTCATTTCTAGGAGAGGTGCACAGCTTTTATCATAGTGCTTTTATTCTTTACACTCTGAAGTAGAATGCATTTTGGAAGGCAAATTTTCTTCTTCTTGATTCTTTCTTTTCTCTTCCAGAATGCATTCTCTTTTGACTTTTTCATTAAGCAACATTCTGAAAGAAGTAAAATTTCTGAGTCTTAGTACATCTGAAAATATTTGTTTTATCCTCTTGGTGGACATTTGATAGAATACCAAATTTTAGATCCAGAATTTCTTTTGCTTAGAATTCTGAAACCATTATTTTATTCTCTTTTGCCAAATTATGTTGTTGATGTGAAATTAGGTGTAATACAACCTTCATTCTTTTTATGGTAGCATGCATAATGTTAGTATGTGTTTTACTTTTGAAACTTCACTAGAATGCATGTTGGGCAGACTGCCTGTCTGAATGCTAGATCTCCTCCTTCCTAGAACTGCCAATTAATCGAATCATTTTGCCATCTCTAAAATTAATTGAGAGTACTTTAAACTTGTCAAGAATTGCGATGTAGCCATGCCTTTGTCCTCTTTTCACTAAGCAGTTTTGTCCAATTGAAAGAATACACTTTATTCCACACACTTAGATGGACGTTTACTGTGAGACATCTTAAAGCTTTTGGATAGCAAGTATATTGATCATCCTTTTAATTTGATTCTCCACACAAAGATGGGCTTCAATCTGCTTTTATTGATCAAAGTTTTTCTCAGTTTTAGTTTTAAATAGTTGGGAATAAGAAAGATGCCTCCTCCAACACTTAAAGTTCAAAAAAGTTGGATTCTTTTATTTGTCTATTGCAAAGTGGTGAATTCTTTTTGTGAGTTCATCTCCTCTCTGTAGTGTTTTGACAAATAGAGCACATTGCGATAAAAGTGTTTTGCGATAAAAGTGTTTTGTGAACACATCATTGTATACTTCTCCCCAAATATCTTGGCAAACCAATTCTATAACAAATTACTGTTCTCACCTCCCAACTCCCAACCTCTGTAGCTGAAGTAGGCAGAATAGCTTGGAGGTTGGTGTTGCAGACTGCAGTGTCTGCGGGTCACACTGTGTGAGTGGAAGCCTGTCTCCAACACTTACCAGTTGTGCAATTTCAGACTGATACTGCTTGCCTTCTTCGTGTCTCCTTTCACTCACCTGGGAATAATGACAGTTTCTTTCTCATTGGGCTGTTATTAGGAAACTAATCAATCAAATTGATCTACCAATAGATAGATGATTTGAAATTTGAAATTTATTGGGTGACAGGAAATTTTAGCTGATGTTTTCTAAATTTAGCTAAAATTTTCTAAGAGCAGCTGCAAAAGCAGTAGTAGATATAATTACTGTTTAATTAATTGTCAATAGCAACAGGACAGTGAGGTGGGGAAGTGCCTGTGTGCTAAAACCTGATGCCATATTTAGAAGAGAAGTAATTCACACTTTTTTCCTTTAATTTTAAGATGTTTGGGGCAATTTCAAGGCAAATGGAAGCAGCAATCAACCTGCCACCAGGTACTCAGGCACCTAAGTATGATAGATAAAAAGTAACTTTTAAAAAAATGTTATTTTAAATTAGTTACCAGATAGTTGATCTAATACCTTATCTAAAATTTTCCATACGTGCTGGATATATATTTTCTTAATCAACCAACATCACTTTCTCTATTTGTGATAGCAGAACCTCAGTTTCCCATAGAAAACCCATGTTTTAATGGGTTGGAGAAGGGCCTTAAGCTACTTCTTTCTATTATAACAAAAGCAGTAAGCGAGCCTGATTCCTCAGACCTAGAAGCCAAAGAATTCCATTTCCCTGGCCTCGGTGATTAGTTGGTTTGCAAAATAAAATCTTTCGCATCACCATGGCATCCATGCATAAAATGAGGATGAAGTTTCAATACATATTTTTAAAATCTGGATTATTAATTTATTTCTGGCCATTACAAGATGATAATGCACTCTTTGAGGTTTTAGTAATAGGTTGTTGACTTTTTTGGCTTCAAGGAATTGGTGTAACTGCTTAGCAAAAGACATTCAAAGTTCTATAGAATCATAAGTATCTACTATTAATTTTGCTTTTAATTCTACTTATTTATTAATGTGTTTTTTCATTTATATATTATCAACTTTAAAACCATTTTTTACCATGTATTCTAAAGTTTCTGTTTATTTAATCACAGTTGTATTGATAAAGATTTTCAGATGATTGGCCCTATTAATATAACTAATCATTGACAGAAGCCAAAATTAGAACCCAGGTTTATGAGACATAAAACAATTACTATTTATCATCATTCTGTTTTTACTTTATTATTCAACTGTTACCAGTGTCTGCTGTATATTACCTGAATTAATAATTTGCACAAGGCCAATAAACTCAAGTGTAGAAAAGTTTCGTGATAATGCATCTGGGAAATGTGAAACATTCTACTTAAAAATTAGTAATCTCTCAAAGTATCAAAAAGGAAACATATAGTCTTTACCTTGTATAACAATATTCTGAGAATTGCAATATACTTTACTCATGAGGAAATAATAGACATTAAAATACAGGAAAATAAGGTAAAAATAACGAACTATGGAAAAATACTATGAGAATCAAATGAAGATCTGCGATCAAAAATTTCTTTAGCATTAAAAGTGCACAATTGGCTGGAATAGATATTATGCGTGGGACATGTTATAGACAAGTCTGAGAAGTAATCGTTTCTTTCTTGTAATAAGAAAAAATAAAATTATTCTAAAGAATAATAGATTTGTTTTTCTGTGTGTATTATTCATCTTCAGCAGTGAATTTTTCTATTAATTATAATGAAAATGTTTTCAGTTAAAAATAAGTGCTGTGCTAAAAATAATAATTAACACTTACTGGGTATTTTATCTTGCTAGACATTGTTCTAATTATTTTGCACACTTTTACTCATTCAATCTTCGAATTACCAGGAATAATTAATCCAATTGCAAATGATAATTGCAAAATTGCAGATGGTAAAATGAGGCAGAAGGCACAAGTAATTCACCCCATCTTACAAATGATAAATATCTGAGCTATGATTGGAAGCCAAGCAGGGGATGTCAGACACTAAATGCTTAACCACTATTCTATACTACCATGTTATAAATAATTACGAATAAAAAATAAATAAACAATTTTAATATATATTTTCTGTTGTGTTGAGAAAGTTGACCTACATGTCTTGACATCAACATGCAGAGAAAAATGACTATAGATAAAAGTAGCATTTAACCGTGTAGCTAAGACTCACATAAAATTTTCAATGCTTTTCAAATTGTGGTAGAAAAGTTATAATTAAATACTGAAGATTCAACTGTTTTTTTTTTTTAATTCTAAAACGAAAAACATAAAGCAATGTTTAAAATGTTACTCTCTTTAAATTTAATCATCATGTGAAGAAATAGCTAATCTCAAGCCTGCTTCATTACATCAGCTCTGCCAGGAAAAAAACTAAGAAATTATCCATACGGCATTGGACCATGAGATTCAGTTAAATTTTTGTTATCCTAAGAAGACTGATAGCATATAGGCTCACATTTTTCCTGCCTCCATTACATTCTTCATGTAAACTATGTATTAATTTTTAGTTTTTCTACTGTTAAAAGGAAATCTAAAGTTAAATATTTAGAAAAAAATTTAAAGATATCAGTTGCTGGTTCAAAATTCAATAAACTAAATAACTTATTTTTATGCAAAGACTTATTATAAATTAGGAACTAACAAAAGAAGGGTCAAAGTTTTATTGTCAGAATTTGAAAAAATTAAAATGATGAATTTGTGTAGCTCTTCACAATTTACAGAACACTTTATCATAAATTGTCTCATTTATTTAATCATTACAACAACTTTATAGAGACCATCCTAGCATATTTCAAAAATGACAATGGTCTTCATAAAATGTGGAACAATAGAAAACCAAACTCTGTAAAACCCAGGAGAGTCCTGATCCAAAGCAGAATTAGGAAAATGTGGATTTTTATAATGAAATGAAAAAGCAGCCCCCAAATCAAGGTGCCAACTTTACCAAAATGAATCTTTTAATTTTGTAAATTTATATTTTTTATGTCCTCCATATTTTTCCTCTTATAGTTACCATGGTGCTCCAACTGGCTGAACATGCTGTTACTATGGAAACAACAGTATATTTCTCTGCATCTCATACATTTTGGTACATTCTTCAGATCTTTCCTCACATGTACATTTATTTTCATATGGCAAATATGTAATTGAAAGTTCTATAATTCTTGAGCAATTACGGCAACTTAGACATTATTTTCATACTTACAGAGCAATTGGAAATTAGTGACAGAATATACACAATATTGTACATTTTTACTCATCTTGGTATTCAACCAAAAATTATTAGCTTACTTTCTGCATGTGTTCTTTATAGAAATAACTTTTATTTAAAATATTTTATGATAAATTATTACATATTTTCTTGGTGCTTCCCAAACAAAATGAACAAAAATATATTTTCTGGCAACACAAAAAGGAAAATATGTTGCAATAACTGTTGTGATGCCTATTAGTTAAAAGGAATAAAATATTTTTGTCACTGAGTGAACTCCAATAAGAGAAAATAAAATTACTCTAAGGAATTATGTATTTATTTTTTTCTGTATATATTCTTCATCTTTATCAGTGAACTTTTCTGTTGCTTGTAATGAAAATATTTGCAATTAAAAGTAAATGTTGCCCTAAAAGTAATAACTAACACTTATTGGGTAGTTTTTTGTAATATAAGAAAGTCAATAAAAATAAGTTTGCATATATTTTTCATGTATCAGATTTAGTGAAGAAAATTCCTGTAAATATTCATATATTATGATTGTAGGCATTATCCTTTTAATTATACTACTTCTGGATTTATATACTTTCCACTACCCTGCATACATACACTGAAAGACATTTGGATGACTAAATCATAATCCATTACAACTTCCAGATAAATTATAATTAGGACTTTAACAAAACATATTTTTAACTGAAAATGCAAACTCAAGATCTGCAATGAAGCCCATTGTTCCACAAAATTATCTTTCTAATGTTTGTTTTGTGTAGGAGGCTATCATCACTTCAGAAATGCTTACAAGTATTTACTTGTCTGTAGATGGCATGATGTTCTAGTCTTTCATAATCTAAAACACGTGTTTAACATACATTTTACATTTACCAAACCAGCATGTGAAACCCAATTTTGAAGTTTATACATTCGTGCTACCTAAAATCGATTTGACACTTTATTTCAAAGGGTTATAGATTTAAGGACAGGTGTAAATTGGTGCTCTTTCTGTATCTAATTTATCCTTTTATAGGAATTGCACATTAAAGTAATACACATTCCCTTAAAATTAAATATAGGTTATTGAATACGTTTAATATGTTAGAGAAAGGCTGCACTATAAATAAATGTAGCACTTAAAAATATATTTTGTAGTCTGAGGCATGCACTGAAGTGATTACATCCTTATCTTGATACAATTAGGAAATATTTTTGCAAGTGAGGATGCCCTTTATGGAGGGTAAATACTTGGAGTTATTCATCTCGCGCTAAAAAGATAAAGGAAATGGACACACCCAAGGAGTGAGTTTAGGAGCAGAGGTTTAATAGGCAAAAGAAAGAGAAAGGAGAACAGCTCTCCCTTAGAAGACAGAGGGGCGCATCAAAGGGAAATCTAGCCCACTGCGGGGTGCACCAGATTTTATAGGTAGGCTTGAGGAGGCGGATTCTGATTTACATAAGGCCCACAGATTGGTTGGACCAGGTGTGACATACTAATCTTGCATAATCTTATTATGCAAAATGACTTTCCAGTTGTCTGGCACCACGTTGTCGGCGTCTTACTGTACACGTGGCTGACAAAGAAAAGGGAAGATGGAACCACCATTTTGAATATGCCTCTTCCCAGGTAGCCTTTTCCTATTGGCGCCGCTGCCGGCTTTCGCCCAAGCAGACTTCCAGCTTGCTTGTCTGTGTCTGCAGCTTGATTTTACTGGTTGCTCTTAGAAAATAAAGTGATTTGGGGGCCGCTTTTCATTAAAAGGAAAACCTTACCAAGAGTAATTTCCTTACCCTCACTATCTGCCTAAATAATTTCTTCTTAACTTCTATATCATTACTTTACACTATTTACCAGTTTTTTTTTTTTTTAACTTCTTGGGCAAAGGTGTAATAAATTTATTGAAAAACGTTATGTTAATGATCCCTTTTTTCATGTTATGCTGTTTGGATAGTTTTGTAAATAAAATGGCCTCTAAAATACTATATTTAAATAACAACAATTATATTAATTATTGTAATAAATGCTTCCCTGATTAATATATTTTTCTCATATTTTTTATTTAATAAAGACAAATCAAAGGAATTATTTAACAATTTTTGCACAACTATGCTTAACTGACAAAGATGATTTGTTTAGGATCTTAAGGGTAACAAAGATGTATGCTAAGAGGGTACCACCAGGAAAAAAGACAAAAACATTCTACCACAAGAAAATGCTTCAAGACCAAAAATCGAGAATCCTAACAGAAATTAATAGACTTCTTCCTGCCAGTGTCTTCTTTCAGAGAACTTACTGCTTTCTGAAACCCCATTATCTCCTCTCTGCTGCTGTTACTTGGACTTTATTACAAGCATGAATGTTTTCTAGATTGTGTTACAGTAGTTTGCTTCTTCCAAAATTACGCTGTTGCCAGTTATTGATTACCGTAGATGTGACCTCTCCCCTCTGTGACTGTGATGCTGTAGCTCTGCTCTGTGCTGATCTAAGCTTAAGACTCTGTATTCTGGTCAACTACCACTCTATTCCTGAGCTGAACTAAACCTGTTCTGCCCCTTCTGTTGTGGAGGCTTTTACCTTCTTCTACAAAAAGTGAATTTCAGATTAAGGCCTGAAAAGAAAAGGAATCATTGATTCTGTGATAGTTTCTGAGTAACCACTAAATCTTACCCCATGACTGAGGTAATGGTTCTTCATATTTAGATACCGCAAATGTTGACTGTCAAGGTGTTGCAGTTTAGGTAAAAAATGTCATTGAGATAGGAGAAAGCACTCTTACAAAAACATTAGTGTTACTGTTAAAGTTCTGGCAATTTATTATAACAGAGATTACACATTTTATTTTTTAAATAGGATGAAATATTCATGACCAACTCTTTTTTCTCTTGTTCTTCATCAAAAATTTCCTTTGGCAACTGGATGAAATTATACGGTAATATAGCTTAATTTTTATTACCACATTTTGGTCGAATTTTTCTCATGACATAGTCTTCGCTCCTCTTTCTTCCCTAGCCATTTCTTCCTAATTTTAAAGCCTTTCTCAATTGCATCTTCTAATTCAAACCTTCCCATTGCAACCCCGTTACTCACTGTGTTTTCCTTCACAAAACACTGGGAAATATTTAATGCATAAACAACCAATTTGAAACCATTCCTATTCATTGAGAATGGACAATCTGCAGCCCATGTGTGAGATTTGGCTTAATCTGCGTTATCGTAAATACATTTTATTGACACACAACCACACCTAAAATGATGTATTATCTGTGGATGCTCTCGTACTACAACAGCATTATCAAGTAGTTGTCACAGAGCCACATGGCCAAAGAACCAAAAATCTTCACTCCCTGATCTTTAAAAATGGTCAAACATGATACAGAGAACTATTCCTATTTTTTCCCCTATAGACACAAATCCACAGGAAGGTGTGTGGGTGATACTATACTTCAATCTACACTTCTCTGAATTTCTGAATGTCTCTAAAGTTCAAATTGCCATTAATTTTATTTATTATAACTAAAACATAAGGAAACTATAGTAGCTTTTAAAATAGATTTTCAGCATTAGACTTTGTACTTTAATGCTTTTATCTTGATTTTATAATTTATTATAGAATTAAAAAAATTTTATGTTGGGAGATTTTCGTTGAGCATAGAAAGTTAAATTTACTCAACCATGCTATCTTAATCAGTATTTGTCTCTTTGAATATTATAGACCCATGTACACATCTAGGGTGTTTTTAATATTTTTATCCACAACAGCCTAATTTAATTTAAATTATGGTCAGAAAATATGTACCAGACTCCATAAAAACAACTATTATCATAATTTATAACATGTTTCTCAACTTAGTAGAAAATTTTCTTTTATCATAGAAAAGCCATCTTAAACTTTCTTTAAATCAGAAGTCTTATTTCAAATAAGTGGCTTTGGAAAACAGAGTTCTACACAATTCGCAAAACCAGGGGTGGGATTTTCCAGGCTTCCGTTTTCTTGAGACTGCTTCAGATTTGTTTTCCATAGAATTTTGCTGAATCTGGGAACCTGGGAGATCATTGAAAGAATTAAATTCATTGAGCATAACTCATTTTTCTTCTTTAATACGGTACTTTTAATCCTGAGTCTTGAATACACTTTGTTTCCTAAACTGCTCAGTTTGCTCACATAATTTTACCTAAATGGAATACCATTTATTTCAGAAAACTCAAGCTCTCTCCTATTCATTAATATTTAACTTTGTTCTTACCATTAGAAGTCCAGCCAGGATTCTGAGTCTCAGGTCCCAAGAACACCACTGTATTATTAAGAAGCATCTAAGTCCCTTGTCTTAACCAATAAAAGGCATCCCGTGACCCTCTTCAAAGCTGATGAAAGCTATTAGAGAAACATGAGATCTGTTTGAAAATCATGTATTGCTTTGCTGCTAAAACACCTGTATAACTACTGTCTGGGCCAAATTCCACCTTTTACATTTTCATTATATTGTTAGATGTGTCCCTGGCATAGTAATCTGTGTAATTAACGAAGAAATCAACTGTGCCACCTGTTGTACTAAGACCTCTTGTCTATACCCCTCACAACCATAGTCTTTGTTCTATATTTTCCATTTCATTTCCCA